>NC_090924.1:499053879-499360182 GCF_040938575.1 Ambystoma mexicanum
CATTCAAAACTTTGTTCCTCACTCATAAGTGCCGATCGAACCAGGCTCCCATATACCTGTCCAATACCATCGCACGCCATGCCACAACACTGCCTACCAGATCTGCTATGAGGCATTGCGTCAACATACCTCGATTTAAGCAACAACTGGCAGGTGGGATTAGTTTCCCTGTCCTCGCGGCTAGAAAATGGAATGCCCTGTCTCTATCCCTAAGAGAGGAACCCTCCTACCACCTGCTGAGAATAAAAGGCCACATCATGGCTCCATGAGCAAGACCCTAATCCGGTTGTTTATGACTAGATATGCACACCTCTATGCAAACGACTGTACTTAGTACATTTGTTGTATATAACTAACTTTGTAACATTCTACTACCACAAAATGTTTACTTGTAACTTTGTATATTACTGTGTTCATTTTATGTCTGTATTCTCTGTAACATGCAAGCTTACCGGCCAGTTGCCTAAGGGCTTGGTGCGCTCTATAAATAACTAAATGAAATCCTCGATAAAGGATCCCTTGCTTCCTCATCCTCTTTGCCCTCTGTTTCCATGACCCTGACCCTCAACAGCCTAATTATCAGGTTTACAATCAACTGTGACCTCTTAAACACCCATCACCAAAAAGATACAAGCAGCATGGGTCCAGCTTGCACTCCTCCACAAACTCAACACTTTCAGTCCTTCCACGAATTTCAGAACAGTTGTCCAAGCCCTGGTCATCTCCCATCTACATAGTTGCAACAGCCTACCAGTAGGAGTCCTGATGGCATCTTGGCCCCTCTGAATGCGGTGCAGCAAGCTGCAACGTGCATCATTACAGGACTAAAAAAGACTGAGCCGCTCCATTCTACACTTCAGAAAGACCTAAAAACCCTGCTCTTCAGAGAACAGCTCTTCAATCACGGATCACTCCACTCAACCCTGTCTCCCGCCCTGTATTTCGCCCTCCTCTACTTCCCGTACCCATCCCAGCACATATACTACTCCTGCATCCCACGTGTAACCCTAGTGTTCTCCCCCTTTATTCAGCACTCCATTGCTTTTCAGGTAGGTTTGCGCTTTTAAAATCCCATACATCCATGAAACCTTTGTGATTTAGTAGATTCCAGCTTGTACTCCTGCTCAGTGGCACTACTTCATATTGGAGGCACTCCCAGTTACCACACAAGCCTCACAGCGCTTCGTTTGATATGGTAATTTATACTGCTTTTCTACTCGAGTTCAACAGCCTATTGAGGACCAGGCCACTGCAGTGATTACTTTTGGCACGCCAAAAGATAATTTACTTATTTTTAGTCTTTTCCAAGGTCTCCGCCTAAGTGAGTGGGCATGTGTATTGATCAAGTCTTTTTTTCAGCGTCCAAGTACACAGTCATTAATTTCTTATGGCTGCAGTATTTTATTGGCCATCAATGGTCCATTAATGTCCAGGTAGAAGTAGAAAATGAACTGTTGCAGCAGTATTCTTTTATCTCTAATACGTTACAGAAAGTGTTTTGGATACTTCAATACCCTGAGACTTATCATGCCTTAATTGGACGTAGAATCTTGATATTAGGCAAGGGGTTCAGGGATGGTGAGAGAGGGAATTGGGATTGTTGAATGCATGTCTTTGGAGGCCTAGAAGAACCACGAATACAACAGAGGTGAGGGCAAAGTGATCAACTGTTCAGCTTGTTACAACTATCTATGGTTGTTGCCTCCAAAAACCAACCAATTTAGTGATTAGATAACGCTACCTACGGGGGGGGGGGGGGGTGTGTGTGTGTGTGTGTGTGTGTGTGTGTGTGTGTGTGTGTGTGTAAAATCTGATCCTCCATGAACAACCAAATTGTTCACTGCATTTCTTACTGATCTAGAAATTCCCAGCTAAGGCAATCTCACCGCAATGGATGGACTTTGTCCTGATGGTTAAGTTACAGGAGGCCCCATTGTGCAAAGCATCTGGTGACCTGCAGCCTGCCAACCAACATACTAAGGGCGGTGAAATGAACTTCAGTAGAATTTGTATCTCAGATGGATCTTCTTCAGACACATAGAACCCTTAGAACTTTGGCTAATGTGTAGTCTCCAATCAGCTCATTCTGATTTGACATTCTGACCCTTGTTTTGCGTGGTGTACAATATATATGTATGGCCAGGAGGGGGGAGAAAGTGTGTTTGACAGTGGCAAAGGGAAAATGGGGGCAGTCTGCAGAAGCCAGTGGTAGCATTTTGCTCTATAGATGGGTCTACACTCAAAAATCCACCTGGGTGACTTCATGTTGCTCCACCAACGTTCCTCAAATGTTATAGAACTGGAGTTGGGGTAGTACATTTCCCATGCTAGAATAATTACAGGGGAAGGACTAGCATAGCTCCATTATTAACCAAACTCTTATATTCAATTACTCCATACACCATATCTCACAATACCATAGGGCCACATATTTGACATTTTTAGCAGTATGCATTCTAACCAAACTCATTCTAACCAGTCTCCTCTCCTTGGCTAGGCAAGTGCAAGCAGAGGTCTCTTGGTGTAATTCAGCTGTTGTGCTTTTCTGAACTTTTTCAGGGGTTTTGTTTTCTATATCATGGCTACCGAAAGAATGTTGCATGGCTTTGTTAATTAGATGAAGAAAGTTACCCCTTTTTCACTTCAAAGTTTTGTTAGACAGAAGGGAAGTAGGAGACTTCACGTTCCAGTACGGAAAGAACAAACTGTTCCGATATCTCTTCACTTTGTCACTGTCATGGCATGTAGCTTGTTGGAACAATGTTTATGATCCATACACAAGAGATTGTACCTTGCTCTTGGGAAACCATTTAAAAGATGAGGTGGAACCATGTCTGATTTGTATGTGGTTTTTCAACTTTTGTGATGGCATAATGTACTGAAGAGTGATTGTTGATTGCTTGTCCAGGGCAATGCCAGTGGCTATGATGAATTGAAAACATTCCATCCATCACTCTCATATTGCATATGTGAAGAGATGTGTGGCTGCTCGACTTTTGTAGAATCATGATAGGCCTCGGCTAGAAGGAACCTGGCCTTGACTCCCTTGCCCCCTTGATTTCTACCATTTTTACTTAATCTATGAAGTGGGATGTGAATCTCCTTTCCTTCTCGATCAGAGTATTGTCGTTATAAGAATGTACAGGTATATTTTATGGGTATGCACTCCTATTTGAATGTTCCATTCAGCGTTTAACATACGGCTGCCAACACACCGCTATTGGTGAATTTTTTTGCTTATAAGTAATGCCTGGTGCTTTGAAGTACTTTCTTGTATAATTGGCTAGAACACATTTAGGCCCTTCAAGCTACTAAAACATAATTTTTATCGCTCTGCAATTTTGGACTTGTGCCCTGTTGGTTCCCTCTTCCTTCTAGCTGCACTTCATAAATGTATTCATAATGCAATGCAATGTAATTATGTTGCCTTCCCACTGCCATGACAGCTGCTTTTGTATTATTGTTCCGTTTTGTCCAAAAATGTATTTATGAAATTTTGCAGAGTGCTTGTTCCCACTGAGTCTATGTATAATTGTGGTTTCGACTCTAATTATTTCATTGTGGCCAAAAATACTTTGACTCTTTTTTGCAAATTATAATCTCTTAAAACGAAGCATGCGCCAATTCCAAGATAAGGAAGCAACCCATGTCTAAAAGTGTGCACCCCCTACAATTCCGATGTGGCGATGTGTAGATCAATTTAACGTGGTGCACAATGTTACTCCATGTTTTGGACTTGGCATTAGCTTTACAAATATATTCTCTTAAGTCTAATCACAGTTTTGTAAAGAAGAGGTTTGAGTTAAAATGCAATAGAAGTCATCTCATTGTCATAAATTAACAGACTTTGTTTGCGTATCGGAGACTTACATTAATAAAAGGCAGCATTGTTCACCAGCCCATGTTTAGTACTCCTGCAACCAGGAAGTGTCAGCAGCATTTGTGTTCTTTAGGATTATTTAGGATTTCTGTTCTGATTCGCAGGCCTCCGAAGCAGGCAGTTCTTCAGACCACATACTAAGAATTTAGTGAATACCAGTTATTGTGTTTTGATTGAGCCAGTAGGAAGGCTTCATTGTCACATTAGTTTCCTGGTCTATTTAGATCTTTCTTCAGTACAAGATGTTTTTTTTTTTTGCCGCTTCTCCGTGCACTTCCTCCAGGTGGGCTTTGTAGGCATGCCTGTTGGTTAGTTGGATGGCTAGCCATGGTCATTTTCTGATCTGTGGATGGTTAGATCGCCACCAGTTCAAACGCGAATAACCAGCAAAGTGCTCGCTGATGTAATGCATGTCCTACTGACCTTGGCAAATGTCTTGCCTCGGTTCCTGATCTGCAAGAAATGGGAGCACTTTAGAAACCTGTAAATTGACAATCCACTGCATTATGCAGACTGAATCCTCTGGACGCTACCCTCAGGAGGAGGCCTTAAGAGCAGGCAGCCTAGCTCTGAACTTGAGCCGCTGTAGAAGTAGTACAATCTTAATACGCAGGTCACAATATCTCAGTAATTCTACCTTGGCCCAATCCTGGCTACCTGTCATGGCAACGGGAGGACATTGTTTCTACATCGGTTAGACTTACATGTTCATTTTGGTCTTGGACATACAACTTTCATTGTGGGTACTTGTGTTGAAGAAAGGCAGGGTGTTTTCATTTCAAAGTTCAGGTACATCTCTTGCATACATGGGGCAACGTTCTTTCAATTGTCTTTTTCAAAGCTGCGCTGGAATAAGTTAGGACTGCTTTTCATTCATCAGCCTGCCTGATAACTGGAAATCTGACCATGTTATAGATCAGTTTTAGGAACTGCAACAATCGCACTTAAGGGTATCTCGGCACTATTCAATATTGAATAAAGATCCTGAAACATGCATTTGCTGCAAACATAATTCTAAATTAAAGAGGTTTAGCCTTTTCCTAAATGATAGCAGATTCTGTTCCCTCCGTATGACAGAGGGTGAGGTCTTCCAAAGTCTGACCTGCACAGAAATGAATGGCCACCTGCTCTATTGCCTGTAAGCAGGTATGTTCAATCTTCAATCCAAACGCAGTCTAGTAGGGTGTAACTTTGCATAGGTATTAAGATGTATTGCTAGAGGAGTTGATGATGGATATTGCAGACATTTTATGACTACACATTTTCACCAACAACGTTCACCAACAACGTAGTTACCTAGCATATAAATGTCACCTCCTTGGTGGTTCATTCCTCCTTGCCACTTACCTTTTGTTTATATGCCAAAGTTGTCTCCCTTTCTCATATGCTACATTTGTTGTCCTGTCCCATGTCCTGTCCCACCATATCCTGTCTTCTAGCTTCACACGCCAGTCCTTTTATCGACACTGATGGGACTGGACATGTAGCTGATGCAGGGCCTTCCATCCATTCCTGTTCTTTCTTGCCTCTTCTCTTCAGCCGTTCCTTGCTGCAGCCCATGCTATGTACGCAATTTCCTCTGCTGGTTGTGCATGCACATATTCCAGGTTCTGAAGATGTATGCTCTGTTTGGTGTTTGGGGTCTGACCATATATGGAACCTGTGCTTGTCCAGCTCCTCTTGGTGAACAGCTGATATCAAAAGGAGGCCAGTGGGATGCGGGGGAAGTAGGGGGATCTGGGGGGGGGGGGGGTGGTAAGCATTGCCCAATTATTTCCCTTTCTTCCCTGCTTTTCTTGCTTTGGGAGGGCAGGTCCCACTGGCTCTAGGATCGGCTCTCGTAGATCTGTCATGGCTTGCCACTACACTACTAGAGGTAAACCTCCAGCACCTGTCAAGGAGCATGTACCAGCACTCAAGCCTGAGCGATCCGGTTACCGTTAAGCCTCATGGGATGGCACTTGCTCCCTAAATTTGCCACCACAGTTTGTACTGCAAATTTTATACAGAGGGCCTTGGATCAAGTACTTGCCCTGCACCAGAGTCTGCCGATTATCAGGCTTCAGCCTGATAGTTCTTGGAACCTAGTCATCACTTGACCAGGGAGATTGCCACTCTGAGCCGCCAATGTGAACTCCATGCAAATCAAAGTTCTCATGAAGATGGCTGGCCACGCAAACTATCATGTTGCCATGGGCCCACTCAGGCTGAACAGGTCGGACGAGGGAGTATGCAATGCCCCACTGGGGCACATTGTACTTTACCAGTTACATCTTTCCCTACAGCCTGACTTCCCTCCCCACATTGCAAAGAGTAGCACTGGGTCAAGTTCAGATTCAGGGCATGCGGTTTGAGATTCTAGTTAGTTAGCCGATGATTCTTTCTTTCCATAAGTGGCTAAAACCCATTTTCTTCGACCACTGCGATGGTGGCATGGCCAAAGTGTACGAAAAGAAGTAGTGGAACTATGTTCCCTGCTGGCCTGCACCCGCTCTCCACAAACCCCATCACCACGCCCCCTCCCAAACACAATACAAACCGCCAAACACATGCACCTGCTTTTTAAGGGAACTTTTAGTGCAGTGCACTGAAAGTGCAAGTTTTTACTTCTTCCTACACTTTATTTTAAAATTAAACCATTCCGGAATGGTTTCTTTTTAAAATAAAATTATAGGAACAGTGAAACTTAATTTAAAAAAGTAGAGGAGCACCGCTCCCACCCACTTCGACCACTGCACCATACATTGTCCCAGACCCCAATGAGCTTTACTGACCCCACCCGACATTGAGCTTTACTGACCCCTGTAGTCTTCCTTGAGGGGGCCGTCGGAGCCTCCCATGTGCCTACAACACCACCGTAAAATCTCACTTGATCTTTTCCCTCCCAACCCTTGAGTGAGTATAATTGTTCTCGTCCAGAGATTCTGTAGCTGTTGATGGCTCCTGATATGAGATTTGGTTTTAAAGATTGCATCAATGAGGAAGATGCAATGAATGTGGGTGGTTTAACCGTGACCGATCTGGTCACTGGTCATAGCCGAAATGACATTAAGTGCTTTGGCCGAAAATATGCATTTTTTTACAGTCATTTCTGCTGAAAAACAGATCTGTCATGAAACCCACCAACCCCTACCTAGCCCCCCCGCCCCACTTACACTGGTTAATGCGCAACACTCACAAGCTGCCCTCCGACAGGGTTTTTTTAAAAAATTTGTTTTACTTTCTTCATGGGTAAGTGGGGGACACCCCCCACCCCACAAACTCCTATGCCATTGTAGCGAATAAGGGTGCGGGGGATAGCCCCAAAACTCCAGCTGCCTTTATTTGTTACAATGGCAGCGTATGGTAAATGTGTTTGGATTTTTAAGCTGCACATGATTTTCGTACAGCTGAAATTTGAACATATTTACCATACAGGATTTTGTATAGTCCTTTCGGCCAAACCTGCTATGTCTACAGTGCCCCAAGGCTTGATTCTGACCATTTCCTGTGGTTGGATCTGTGAGGCAGTTCGGCCGCAGGTCTTCAGCTGGTCAAGACTCCTCGGCTGCCTCCTCCACCCACTTCAGTGGTTCTGCCTTTGCAACCTCTTAGGATGCCATTGCCCCCTTTGCATCCTTCACCTGTACCCACTCTGGCACCTCTTTTTGGCACTTTGCCTCATGTCCATGAGAAGGCCACAAGTGGGGATGTTAATGACTTAGTCAAGAAAAGATGTCCCTTTCTCGGGACAAGATCATGGAATTTTTGGACACCTTCATGAACATTTAAGTGGACCCTCGGATACTCGCTGGTGTGGGCAAAGACTATCATTTGACACGACCCTCCCCAACCGACTTCGATTCAGTCCACGTTGAATTGCAGGGGTTGGATCTGAAGGACGTTTACCTTCATATGTTGATTGTTTGTTTATTTTTTCCTTTTCACAACCAATTCCTGGGGTTTTCCCTGTGCACCTGTGGGGGTGAATCGCCTGGACCCCACCTGGCCCTGGCCTATGGCAAGCCCACAGCCAGCAGTTGGGCCACCTTGGTGAGGCGTCACAGCAACCACAGAGAATCGGGTTGAGAGGGCGATTGCTCCAACAAGAGTGTGATGAACCCCACCTGGACGATCGCTCTTACCTGGGTCAAGCCTGGACCCGCAGAGTTCCCGACTTGCTCTAAAGGAGCGCAGCTGGATACTAAAGCCTTCCTGGAGCAACACGATCGCCGTCCACGTTGGCGGTCCAGACCACAGCCCCTGTGGGATAATCACTGACCCAATGGCGGACACATACAGTGAACGCTGTGGCGGGACGGGAGGAAGAATGGAAGCAAGCAACCTACCTCCAGAGGGAGGAACTCTGATTAGGAATTGGATGGCAGCACGAAACCCCAGAAGGAGGGCAGAGCCAAGGGAGAACAAGGTTATTGGTCACTTAATTCACGACAGGGATTCGTAGGTTGTATAGACCAGTGATCTAAATCTAGCCGCAAATGGAGATTGGACTAAACTGCATTCCATCTATTTCAGGAGGAAGGAGTGGACCCATTGCTGAAGTGGGCCTATGGTTTACTGGAGAACTAAGACTAGTCAAGAGAAACCAGCAGACCATATCCTACCCAGATCTTTGAAGGAGGGTGAACTAACATGATCCTCTGCTGCTAACCAGAACTTAGAATAAAGAAAAGAGATGCTACAAAGAGATGCTCTCTTTACCAAGCCAATGGCCGCAATTGCAGGCCACCTCTTCTGCCCCTCTTCAGACCAGTGCCTGATGCAGGGTCTTCATCTCCTGAATCTCCAAACTTGGCTTCAGCCCCTATTGGACTGCATCCTCTCCCTACACTTTTCTGTCAAAAAGAGTATTTCTTGATGCTTTGCCCAGGGCAGACCTACATTGGTTTTGCCGTAGTTATCAACTGTAAAAAGATGATTGCCACCTCAAAGGGAGTCATGGGTATTGATACAATATAGGTCTTTCTTTTCAGGACATTAATCATTGCATTTTTGATGACTTCTTAACCTCTGTATGAGTTTGTTTGGGCATTTATAAAGTGCAAACATACCTGGCTAGCAACAGAGCGCTCTGCATGGGGGTAGGGGGCAGACCAAAGGGTTACAAGAATGGGGACGTTCAGGGACGTGGAGTGGGAGCAGGGAAGAGGGGGTGTTACGGAGAGGGAGAAGTAGCGTTGAATAGGGTGATGTTGACTGGTATGATCTCGGGACCTTCCTGAAGTGTAGGATGGAGGGTGGCAGTCCTATCTGCATTGGTAACTTTTTCCAGAGCATGGTACAAAGCAGGAAAAGGTTGTTTTCCTTTTTATTTTATTTCTCCCTGCCTCGTTCAGTTCCGTTTCCCGTCTCGGAAGGTTACATCTGGTGGTGCACTGGCCTATGCAGATTGTGTATTTTTCAGCTTGCATCATGTTATTTTGGTTGACTGCTTTGTAGCTGAAGATGAATGAATGAATGGATGGTTGAAGGGGGAACCTATGCATCTCCTTGAGGGTGGGGTTGTTGCTGTACTTTGCTAGTTCTTTGTGGCTTACTGGACTGGTTTCAGAGGGGTAGGATGTTGCCACAGTCCAGGTGTGAGAGAACCCATCCTTGGGCTCCTTTTCTGAAACTATGCACAGGGATGAGTAGCTTGTTGTTGCAGAGGACTTCCAGCGGATACTGCTTACATTGTCTTGGTGATGTGTGTTTGGCGATAAATCAGTGGGTGATAAAGTCAACATTTTTGTCATGTCAGCCAATTCTGGATTATTCATTTAGAATTCCATGGAGAATTTAGTATGGTCTCCTCTAGTGTTCCCAGTAAAGCGATTTGCTTCAGTTTTCCTCCTTCTGGTACCTTGACTCAGAGTCCTCTGTTTGGAAGTGGGTGCCCATCCACTCACAATCCTTGGTCTGTACAAGACTGACTGACTGTCTGGAAAAACAAACATGATAATCTAGCCCTCAGGACATGTCTCTCGGTTACTTGTGTGTGTCGAGAACATGCAACATCTGTTTCTTGTAAGCAAGGAAGGTGGGACCAAATCTCCCTTATTATGTTACCTGTGGGTGTTGCCCTCTTTTCAGACCAACTTTGTAGTGGCTTCTCACCTTATGGGCAAAAGCATTTTAGAGGCATGTTCCCCCCACTCGTATTAACCACCAATAAGAACTCCTCCTGGAGTTGAAGGCACATCTTTCGGACCTGGTTGACTCAACAATTGGTCCATTATTGTCAATCATCTGAACTCCAACATTATGCTTGGTGGGTTGACAGAGGTCCATCCTCGCGGAGAATGCTTGTTACGCCAGCTGGGACAAGCGGCATACATGAGTTTTCCCATTCCTATGATACCCCATCATCCAGAAATGGCTTCACTTGTCCATTTCTACTGCAGCAAAAGGTTTAACTTTTGTCATTGATCCTTTTAAAGGGGCCCTACCTGGTATATAAACTTCTGGATTAATTTGAGTTATGCCTAGACCAGGGTTGCAGTTGGAGAGCTGTTGCATCTACCTCACTGCCATTAAAGCTTACCTTAGTAAGCAAAATCCTTTTATCTTTTGAAAATCATGTGGTGCTAATCTAATACATCGGGAAGGACTCTATTTCGTGCCGCTCTTGGATTTGAACATATTAGCAACGCCTTTGAGCCTTTAGCTGCAGCCTTTCTGGAAAATTGCCCATTTGATAGCTACTTCAGAATGACGGAATACTGAGCTTTGCAGCTTTCTATTTCAAGCCTAATACTGTTTTTCACAGAGCTTAGGTGGTGCTCCGCACCCACCCCCTTTGACCAAGATTTGTGCAACTTTTTTTTTTTTTACTTTATTGTATATGGTTTACAAGAAACCTTTACAAAAAAAAAATAGTGTATCTTTAACAGGTAGAAAAACATTCATTACATTTAAATTTCAATTTATACAAACAAGCGTTAAAACATAGATCCAATTTCCAGTTAAAATTTCCAGAGAATAAGGGACAAATTTAAATTTTAAAAGGTACAGTGCAGATTATCCTGCAGCAATAAAAGATATACCAACAATAAAATTTAAAATTTACAAAATTCTAACAAAGAAAAGAAAATAAACCTACAGAGAATAAGAGAGATTTCATAGAGTCAAGCATAGTCCTAACAGGCATAATCATTATCATAATCATAACAGTGGGGCGAATAAATCTAAAGCTTTGATAAATCCAGCCACAGCAAGTCCATCCTTAATGTTTGTAATAGTGAGAAACTGAGACCATATCAAATCGGCCTCCCCCATTTGCCCCATTGCATTAAAACGACCTAGATATTTGTCCCTTAGAGCTGTCAGAGCAGTGCAGTCTAAAAAGAGATGCCGAGCAGTTTCAATCACCCCCAAAGTTTTGCAGAAGCGGCAGCTAGGATCTAAATCAGAGAACTCATTCCTTTTATGTAAGACTTCCCGAGTGGGGAGGAGATTCCATCTGAGTTTAATGAGAAGGGAGCGATAATATCTGTTGGGGAAATGGTTCAAAATAAAAGACAACAGGCCTCTTTTCTTATGATCAAATTGTAAATCTCTCAAAGAGGGGTACGAATGTAATTTTTCAATAGTATTACTCCAGTCGTGACAAAAGAGACGCTCCTTGACCATATTCAGATTCTTTAGTAGGGTGTCCCCATCAGAGGAAATATCCAACAGGGTCTTGTCACAGAGATCACTAAAAGCATTGAGATATAAATTCTTGACTAAATGTCCCTGAGAAGAAATCATGTGGCCCACATCAGCATAGAGAGTGTCAGGTTTTGGAGAAAGCAAGGCTGAGAAAAGTGATAGAATCCTCCAGAGAATCCTGGCTCGAAATGAGACTAACCCTAATTCATACCTGATAGCTGCTATTGGAATGGAATTTGGCAGTTTTAAGATTTTCCTCCAATAGATACCCTCGAGAGAGTCCCAGAAAGTCAAAAGTGCCGTGAAGTGGAATTCCATTCCATACAGAAGTTTTGGAGTAACCTTACCCTTAAAAAAGTCTACTACAGGCGTAAGGGAGAACATAACATATTTATTGTCTAGTTTGAGGGATTGGGAGATGAGAGGGAGCAGTTTGTTTCTGAGGAATCGTCTAAGTTCGATCGACAAGGGTATAGCCAAAATCAAATAACCAAGATAGATGATTTTATTTGCTCTAATTATATTTTCGCCTCCTATTTTCCATACTTTGTTATTCCCCATTTTCCCCTTTGAAAAGACCATAGTACGGGTTTTGCTCGGGTTAATCTTAAGGCCATTAAGACTACCATATTCTTCAAATTTGCATATGAGCCTCTGCAGGCCCACTTCAGTTTTATCAAAAAGAAGAAAGTCGTCGGCATAAGCCAACCATGAGAGCCTCAGATCCCCTAATTTAGCACTCACCATGCCTGCATTTCTCAGGAAGTCGTCAACATCAGCCATATAAAGGATAAAGAGACAGGGAGCTAACGAGCAACCTTGTCTCACCCCAATACGTGTCCTAATCCTTCTAGAGAGGGTTCCTGCCAAGTCAAGCCTGATGTGAACCCCTGAATTTTCATACATGGCCATGATAAGAGATAGAAGCCCTGCCGGAATGCCCCATTTGGTTAGTTTTTCCCATAGTCTTGACCTGATAACCAGGTCAAAAGCGTTTGACAGGTCAATAGATGCGACATAGAGAGGACCATCAAATTTACCCCAGGAAGAGGTCTGTAGGGCACTGAGAATAAGACCATTGAGATTAGTTGAGTGGCCTGCCCTAAAGCCTGTTTGGTGTTTGGGGAGAATATTATTTTCCCTGATCCAAACATTAAGGTGCGAGAGCAACAGAGAGGCAAAAAGCTTACAATCCGCATCAATAAGCGAGATAGGTCTATAATTTTTGACCTCGTTACGCAGGCCTCTTTTGAAAATTGGAACAATGTGAGCTGTTTGCCAACTAGTGGGTACCTTCTTGGAATTGACAACATCTTCAAAGAGCAGAGAGAGGAGGTTAGCCCAGAGAGCTGGCTCAGCTTTGAATGTGTTGTTAGTAAGGCCGTTAGGCCCAGGAGCCCTGGATTTCTTCGCTTTCGAGATGAGTCCTAGTATTGTCTCGGAGTCAGTCGGAGGCTTCCATAAATCCTTAGAGCGATCGTTCCCCAGGAGACAGGAAACTGATCTCTCATCCCCAATGTCAAAGAGTTTAGTGTAGTGCTCAACCCATTGAACCTCAGGGATGGGATTTAGCTGGTCGGTGACTGCCGCATTATCTAAGCTAGATACTGTAACCCAAAATGCCCTCAGGTCTCGTTTTATAAGCACTGCAAGCATATGATCTGCATCATTTTGTAGCATAGAAGCTTTTCTGGACTTACAATAGTTTTTATATTTTTGGCGGATGGTTTTAATTTTTATGATTTTATCGGCCCATTTCATATCTAGGGATTGTACATCTCTAATGAGTTTCTTAGTGAGACTCTTTACATTAGCCAATTCTTGGTCAAATCTATGAAGGTGAGATATTTTAGAAACACCTTTCCTAAGCTGACCGTGAATACTGCGCTGTAGAGCCACGAGAAAGCTATCGAAATGGACTGTATTGAAAACTGCCAATTTCCAATAGAAAGAGGTATGGTTAAAAGAAGAGATCAGTTTACGATTCAATAGGCTGATATTAAGAGGAGACCAACAAACCCCTGTCCCTTGTCCCACAGTTTGGAGATGGGTAGGTCCCCCCGCGGACAGAGACTTAGTAGGAAGGAAACAGAGAAATGAAACCCGGAGAATACCATGGTCACTCCATGAGTTGAGACCTCGACATTAGACGAACAAGGAATGAGAGAGTGATCTACAAACACGTAGTCTAAGGTAGATATTGATGAGGATCTACGCCATGTGGGTCGAGATAAATTGGTAGCGTCGTAATAACCATTAAGACAAGTAAGACCCACTGAATCCATGGCGAAGTTCCAACAACGACCACGTGCGAATTTCATACCTAGGCGGGAGTCGTCCTCCAACGCTAGTCCCAAGTCGTCCTATTTGGATTCGGAAGAAATAGAACAATCCGAATTAAGATCACCTGCCAGGATCAGTTTACCCCTGGGATGCACAGATCTCCAGGAAAGAAGCATGTCCGTTAGCTTTTGCAAAAATGGCTCGAAAGGAGAAATTCCCTTGTGCCAATATACATTTACCAAAAGTAGAATAACCGTATGATCAAGGGAGAACACCTCCAGGGCCTGGATACCAAAAGGCGTATCCAAAAGCATCTTAGTCCTATAACCCAAAGAAGTTCTTAATCCAATGAGAAGACCCCCCGATGGCCTACCTCCCCGGCTGGGTCTAGCATTTTGAGAAAAAATATTAAACCCGTCTAAAATGGGAGTTGAGAGCATCCAGGTTTCTTGAAGAAACAGTGTGAAGCCCTGATCAGAGTAACAGTGTCTAAGTTAGTAAAGAGGTGAGAGTTACCTCTAGAATTCCAGGAGAGAAACCCAAAGCTATTCACAGAAAGAGCATCTGGAGGTAGTTCTGGATTAGTCAGGAGGTACTCATTTCCACAGACCTGCAGTGACCTGTGTCCAATTGCGAAAGCGTCCATTTGATTTGGGCATAAATTGCCTCCCGTGGGGTTGTGGGGCTCTATCCGGATAATATACCATAGTAAGATTATCCCTATATTTCGCATCCCCTCCATTGTTACTGGAGAGCGGAGTAGATTTCAGTAAATTTGCTTCAAAGCCAAGTTGCTTTAGCCCTTCCTTATGTCCCATGATTAAATCCAAAACCACTCTTGATTTAAGAATGATATTACTTACATCTACCCGGTCATGAATGGGGAAGATAATGCTATCCAAGTCATAGCTAGAGATAAGTGAGAGCGAGGGAAGTTGATGGAAGATCTTTAAAATATTACCACGGTTTAAGCAGATTGGCATATCTTGGCCCCAGAGGCTGGTAAGTTGTATAATATCCCGAGGAGCTTTTAGTTCTGACATGTTAGGAAGGGAGTCAGAGATCTTTTTAGTAAACTGAGCTAAAGAATCAACCGCCAAGTCGGGACTCCTAGCCCCTCTTAGTATAGTCCTATTTTGAATAACATTTGGACCTACAGGGAATCTTTCACAGAAATTAAGAGAAGTATTGTAGCCAACAGAATCGAGCCCAAAGGGGGCACCTTCACGGTCCATAGTCGGGGCGGCAATAGGCAGACTAGGAAAAACTGAATTAGAAGGGAGAGGGGCAGAAAAACCCCTCTCTGCTAGGGCTCCCAAATCATCTTCCCTTGTTATAAGCTCAGTACTCACTGGGAGACCCTCAGTGACAGCAGTGAGCGTTGGCTCTAGAGGTAGAGGCGAGGTAGAAGAAGCCCCATCTAGGGGCAGGCATAGGTTAGATTTAGGCACTGCCCCACATACACTTTTAGGAGCCAGTATCTCCCGGAAAAGATGTTTGACCATATCAATGTTAACCAAATTTGCTGTAGGCATTGGCCGAGGAGTCTCTAAGTGACTCTGAACTGACCCTGTTATACAGTTAGATAAGAGAGTCGGGGATACTGCATCAGAGGTGGAGTCCTTTGCTTTGACAATAGCATTAGCAGTAAACACAGTCGAGGCATTGACGGAGGTAGGCTTTGGTAGATTTGAAGTAATTGTCGGGGTACCAGAAGCCACGGAGTCCACAACCCCATCAATATTGGGTCCCTTTACTAGTGAGGGAATGTTGTTAGTCGAGAGACCATCAACCACATCATCCGGTAAGGGAGATGGAACTGCTGTAGTGGGAAGTAGGTCAGCGGTGGCTGCAGTAACTACCGTAATAGGGTTAGGGGTCCGAGGAGCCACTGGATCAGCATGGTTCCCAGTCTCCTTCGGTACGTGAGTAGTAGATGAGGAAGCCATAGTATTCGCCAAGAAGAGATTTTTAAAAAATGTGTTCGTATAAGAATTTAAATGTTTCACGTTTTTCTGATTTTTTGTTTTCTTCATTTGCTGAGTGATTTTCCTTTTCCTTCCTATACAGGGCGCAACTTTTTGATGTAGGATTTCTTTGATGGGTTCAATGGTGATAGATGAATTCTCTGAAGATGAAATAGATATGAACTCCAGAGAAGAGGCGGTCTGGGGACCCTTGGGGAAATCTGCCAATTCTAAAGACCCTCCCATAAGGGGAAGGCCTTGTACAATAGGGTTAGCAAGCGGACCAGCCGCTTCCTCTTGGACTTTCTCCTCAATTGATACCTTCGTGAGTTTAGTGTGAGGGGTAGTTAGTACTGGCTTTGATCCAGTGAGCTTTCGCAGACCCTCGGAGGTAGTTATTGGCATCTTAGCGGGTAGGCTACATGAATTCAAAGCTGGACCTTCAGGGACCGTAGGACTCTGGCCCTTAACTAGAACTACCTCTTGCATACTTGGCGTGATCATGGTAAATCCTTTATGTACGGTATGGGCTTCAGAGGGTAGTTGATTAAGAGGAGTAGGGTCATGACCATGTGTAAGCAGAAGTGGATGTTCTTCCTTTATAATTTTAACTAGCTCTTCAAATCTGTCAAGGCCCTCTAACCTAGAATAAATTTCAGATAAGAGGAGAGAGTGAGATCTGACCTCGGACCATATATTGTCATACAGACTCACGAAGGAACTCAGAACCATGTTCAGAGCCGAAATAGTGGGTTGGGAGAGTTTAATTATTTCATCTGCCTCCTTGAGAGTGTGGTGTAAAATCGATTCACTACCCTGATCCCTTTTTGAGTCTGGGAGTAGACCCCTTTCTTTCAGCCAATTATGTTTCTCTGTGTATTCATCAATAAAATTGATGAGATCAGAAGGAGAGCCTGCAAAGGAATCATCACAGATTTGCTGGGTGACATTATTTGTATTCTTATAGTTGGGGCCCAGGTAGCTATCTGCAATTGCCTTGTCTGCACATTCTATAATGCTGATGTCGTCAATGTCCTGAGCTGAAGGATCTTCAATCTCCAATTTCTTAACTACATCAACTTGGTTAGTATGATCTGATGAACACACTGTAGGAAGTGAGTGTAAGGATTTAACAAGGGTGCTAGATGTGGACCTCTTTCCAAAAAAGTGTGAAATGTTTTTCCCTTGAATTGGTTTCCCTTGGGTACCCAGATTGGATTTTGTTTTGTGGGTGGGATTCTGGGATTTATTAAATGGAGTTTTAAACAAGGGAGGTATTGATTTCCCTTTAGGCGTGTATGGAGTACCAGCCACATTAGTAGACAGATTAACATGGATAGTAGAAGTATGATTAATGGCCCTAGTTGCCGAGTTAACCTCGAATGGAGGTTCAGTGGAAGTAAGAGCAGTGTTCCCATTAACCTTTGTTACTGGTAGTGCAGAGGCAATAGCTACAGAGTCAGCTGCCCTAACAGATAAGATAGGCATCGTGGGGTGGGAGTTGGCAGATGTTAAGAGAACAGAATTGACCCTACTGTTATTGGTGTAATCCAAATGGCCCCTATCCTTTTGAGGGGAAACCCCTTTCGCAAGATTAGAGGTTAAGGTAGCTGCTAGGCGTTCTTCCTGTGTGTCTATCGAAATATCATGAGTTCCATTAAAGATGCAGCTGTTGTAGACTGCATTGCGGGGTAGACTACCCATAGCGTTGAGTACCTCAGACCTGTCGCTGACATGAATTTGAGCCTGGGCTAGGGTTTTTAATAGTAAAGGGTTATAAGGGGCAACTGCTGGAGCATGCTGCAAATTCCCCATTATAGTTGTGGAGGGAACTTCTGACAGAGTAGTAACTGATGAAACAGAGGGTAAATTACCAGTAGCAGACGAAGTCGAGGCCAGAGAGGCCTCCATCGCTGTCTGACTTTGCAGTCCCGTACGTGTCATTCAGAGAGAACTAGAACCCAGTAATAAAAAACAGAGGACTTAAGAATCTAACAGAAGAGAATTAGGCTAAAAGTAGACTGAGGGTGCAACAATGCCTATTTTATACACCACAATCAATAAAGTATGAACACAGCAATCTAATAGTTGTTACAATAAAAACCAAGGCAACCTCAGCCCCCCAAAAAATTATAGAAAGAAACCAGTTTTCCTCAAAAAACACTTTTGGATAAAAATACAGAGAGAAATGGATCTATGCAACCCCTCACCCCAAAGCAAAATTATAAACACAGCTGTATTGTGAGCTAGGGATGAGATGATCTTATTCCTTACGTAATTAAATGGAAAAAGAAAAAAAAAAATTTTTTAGTAGAAAGCCTCAATTATCAGAGGAGCCGAGAGGAGTGCTCAGTCTCAGGGTAGGGAACGCCCGACAGCTTGTGGAGCTGCCAGAGTCCGACTCTCCACCCCAGACCCTTAGAGCTGATAAAGTGTTATGTGCTGTGCGGCGGGATCCGAGTTCAGGTTACTCACAGGTCACAGCCAAACAGCACAGCAGCGGCTCCAGCCCTTACTGCCTCCAGGGCTTAACGCCACAAGGGTGGATATGCCGGCAGTAAATGCTGGGTTGAAGTCACGTGATCGCTCACGTGTGCGCGATAAGCCCTGCCTCCTCCAGGAAGCAGGGGAGCAGCAAGAGCTCGGCTCGCAGTGCTGCTGGGCTCGAAATAGGCTGCAGGCAGTTCAAAATGCTTCGTTCGTGAAGCGCACCTCCAAGTAATTACAACACACGCTACTCGGGCGGATATGCCGGCAGTAAATGCTGGGTTGAAGTCACGTGATCGCTCACGTGTGCGCGATAAGCCCCGCCTCCTCCAGGAAACAGGGGAGCAGCAAGAGCTCGGCTCGCAGTGCTGCTGGGCTCGAAATAGGCTGCAGGCAGTTCAAAATGCTTCGTTCGTGAAGCGCACCTCCAAGTAATTACAACACACGCCACTCGGGCGGATATGCCGGCAGTAAATGCTAGGTTGAAGTCACGTGATCGCTCACGTGTGCGCGATAAGCCCCGCCTCCTCCAGGAAGCAGGGGAGCAGCAAGAGCTCGGCTCGCAGTGCTGCTGGGCTCGAAATAGGCTGCAGGCAGTTCAAAATGCTTCGTTCGTGAAGCGCACCTCCAAGTAATTGCAACACACGCCACTCGGGCGGACATGCCGGCAGTAAATGCTGGGTTGAAGTCACGTGATCGCTCACGTGTGCGCGATAAGCCCCGCCTCCTCCAGGAAGCAGGGGAGCAGCAAGAGCTCGGCTCGCAGTGCTGCTGGGCTCGAAATAGGCTGCAGGCAGTTCAAAAATGCTTCGTTCGTGAAGCGCACCTCCAAGTAATTACAAGTGTGCAACTTTTAACAATAGCTCGGATGTCTGCCTACCTAGTTTTTCCTGAACCCATTGTCTGACTGATAACAGGTTATGTACAACCTGGTTGTTTGCCAAACATTCACATTTTATCAGTGCAAGACCACGACAGTTCAATCTCGGACAAGCTTTTTGTCATCTATGGTGGCTCAACTGCAGGTTAGTCGGCCTTGGGAACTATCGTTGCAAGCATTCTAGTAGCCTACAATGTTGAAATGGTCTCAACTGGCGGGCATGCATGCCCAGGCATTCAGAGAACCAAGGCGGCCTTTCACAGGCACCTCCCTATCGTGCCTTTTCAGCCCTTTGCACTCATTATTACGTGGACATTAGTTTCAGGACAGATGCTCATTTTGGTCAGACCACGTATGAAACATGTTTGTTTCAGCATAAGGTCGGATCTAGTCATCCAATCTGTATTTTGATATGAAATAATGGAGGAAAGGGGTGGAGGATGTAGCAGTATGTAAAAGTTGCTCACTGTAGTGATTACTGTACTCCTAGTTCATAGTCTCCTCTCCACCAGAAGTCATCCCACCATCCCCACTAAACTATCCATTGACTCTGTCAAATGCGGATTGGAAAGGAAGCAGGAGGGCTCTACAAAGTGGTGCTGGGGCAGGATTGCTTTCTGTGACTTAGCACTTGCTTCTCTAAAAGCTTTGGGGGTTTTTGCTTTGCAAAAGGCACCTGATCCGTCCCCACGGGATTGGCATTTCAGAAGTATGAAGAAAGGTTACAAGTGACTAGGAGTACATTAATCCTTCTGGTGAGTAACGTTTATGCACTCTTGGAGAGAAAAACTTAAAAGCACACCTTTTCTTTAGCAGCGTAACTTCTTTGGAACTCTATTATTGACCTTAAATATGGCTTCCTAAATTCTAGTATTTTTAATCTGGAACACAACAATAACACGCTTAATACCAAGAGGTTTCTAAGCATGGACCTGGGGATCGAACCTGTGTTGCTCCGTGTTGTCTTTCTTCCAAGGCGAGCACATTGCCGCTCAGCTATTTTTGTTATTGTGTTGTGGATGTTTTTATCATGTTTATATATGTCTCCTTGTGGGCAAGATGTGTGCTAAACCAATACCTTTTAATTCCTGTTTGTGAAGGGTGAACACGGGTACCAATGAAGCTTAAGCTGTTTTGAAGTTTAGTTTACTGGAATAGTGGTCCCTTTCTATTTTTAAGTGTATTGAGGGTGACCTGGAAGCTTAAAAGGGACCGGAATTGGGACCCGGCAGTGAGTTACAAATCTAGGGACATCGAGATACTAGGGTATGATGGAGAGCCCACAAAGTACAGCAAATGAATTTACCTCCTTTCACCCCTTCTACCTCCCCCAGATACAGACCTCTCCTGCTCACTCAGCCTCTTGCCTTTGTCTTTCTGTTTCTCCGTCCTGCCTAATGGAAACATTTCTTTTCTGTCCAGCAGTGGCATGAAAGAAGTTAAGGTATGCGCTCGGTCTATCCTGTTCCTATACCCTGCCGTTCTTTCACTCCTTGTTACAGGTTCTTGGGAGCATTGTCATCAGGGTAATAACTTCCCCGTTCTACTGGATGCTGATGCCTGTCATCTCGTTATGCCGGGTGAACTGACCTTAAGATAAGGAGCTCTGAAAACTAAGCTGCCTAGATGGAGTTATACACAGTGGGTGCAGCTCTATAGGCCAAACTAGGTAATTGGTCAGAACTTGACGTGCAGTCAATGCGTACAACTCTGCCTTTTGTGCTTCAATATGTCCAAGATCCCAGCAGGAAGTTATATTAATATGGGGCAAAGGTGCTAAGTGAGTCCCATGAACATTCAGGCAGATCATTATATTGCAAATTCTCATCCATCAGCAAATCAGCAGTGGCCAAGGATGGAATAGGGTTTACATGTAAATTATCTTGCATATACGCAAGCTGTTGGACCAAGAGCAGGGTTACGTCACACTTATAGAAGTATCACAGAATAGCAATGATTATGGCACTCAAAGTAGTGTCTTAATGAGATTTTTTTTTGCTTTAATGATCACTAAGCAGTCAAAGCTGGCACTTGTTTTACTGACTTCAGAAGAATTAGACCGCTGAAGCTAAAACCTGTAATCATGTGTGGTGTGCAGGGAGTCCCTACATGGTTAGATGTATCGCCTACTGTTGTGAGTTGTTACTGCTGTCCTGTAGTTACTCTCCGCATGCTTGAAAGGCATGTTTTTCCCAGTGCTTTCAATCTGGCACTATCATGGGCTTTAGATCCAATCTGGCGCCCACAAAAAGGAGCATTTAAAGAAGATTGTTTTATGATGAATGCCAGTGCTATCAAAGAGGCGAAATGCTATTCCTTTTGGATTAAATTTAGGCACAGCATCCCTGGGTACACAATTACAAATAAATCCTTTTTTGTAGTCCCTGAAATTACGGACATAAAGATGCCAGACAATCTAGATGAAACGTTACAGCCGGCTGATGGCTAGAGAAGTTGGCGATCAAGGGGGCGAAGCTGCAGAATATTAAATGGAAATGGAAACAATTAGATATAAAAGATGTATTGGCGGGTACCTGCACAAAATCATTTTTTAGAGTCTGAACCAATGATGAACAAGACAATGCAGGGATGGAAGAAAACAACTTATTTTTGTTATATTCTTACTTTTAAAGTCTGCCGGATACTGGTATATTCATGGATGTGCACTGTTTGGGCATGTTTCATAATAAAAGCTGGCCCAAGTAATCCATTTTTATCTAGCATTAGTTTTGATTTACTGATGGCAGGTGTAGAAGAATGTATGCTTTTTTTACGATCAATAAACCACAGTGGAATATCATAGGATGAGGCCGAGTGGATATGTTTCATATTCCACTTATATATGTGATCCGTCGTGACAGGACTGTACACTGATGTTTGTGTAGTGGAGAAACGGCTCTGCAACCCTAGGAAGGTGAAAACATGGTTCTGTGGCCCCTACTCCCCACACCACATGAGCTTCACCTGCATTAGAGTGGTGTGAGGACAGTACGAACACTCACAGGGGCAGTGAGGTGTTGGTTGGCTGCAGTAGGTAGACCTCCAGAGGATTTGCAGGAGAGTTAGGATAGGGCTCTAAACGGGAAGGAACAGGGCAGAGCTAGAAGAGGACCAGGCAGATGGACAAAGCAGACTGGGTGACAAGGCCAACAAGGTACAGTAGATGGTAGGCAAAAGAATGGACCAGGAAAGTCTGAATGGCCGGTTGGAAGATGGCAGTCAGGCTAGCAAGGCTGGTAAAGAAGGTGGTGCAAAGCAGGCAGGGCAAAGCTGGACGTCTAGAACCAGCAACAAAGAAGGTGCTGTCATAGCGCAATAACACACTGGGGTCTCGGGGACTCTGGTTTAAATACTCCTGAGGCATGAGAGCGAGGCTCTGCGATTCCCTGGTTGGCGTTCCCACCAACTATCATATTTTCTCTAGTACTGGGCATGCGTTGTCCCAAAAACATGGCGAGACCCAAGGAACGCTGGTGTCCCGGTCTGACGTGTATTCCAGTCCATCCATTGCACAAGCGCCAACAAAGATACAAGTACCAGGACAGGTGTTGTAGGTGTGTGTGGATGAATTACACCAAAACAAATATCACAGGTACTCAATTCGGGCAAAATATGCTCTCTACTTCTGTGATCTAGATATGTTAATGTTTAAATCATACAAAATGTAAGCTGCACTCATTGTGATTCTAGTTAATAAGCATACCTGTAATGGTTAAGCACTTTGAATCTAACTTAACAATAAGTGAGCACAAAATATGTGCTAATTGCTATTTTTAATCAAATCATCATTTTACTATATGTGCACTTGAAAAACCGAATTCTACCTTACTTAGTAAAAACATTTCCTACGTGTACCCTTCTATGAAGTATTTAACTACTATCAAGGACAACCTTTAGGTCCTATAACACATGTGTGGTCAAATGATGGACCTTTTCAATTTTCCAAACAACCAGTAGTAAAATTATTCCAAACCATGGCCTACAAGCATTTTACTCATTGAATTCACAAATTGGAGAGCTTTTTTTTTTCCGGGTCTGTTCCTTTAGCATTTTCACTAAAATTGCCATTACTAACCATTTTTCATTCATAAAGAAATCAATCTTACCCATTTTGGGAAGAGGGAAAGACAGGAAAGAAAATATCAATAAATGTTGTTGGTGTTGGGAGTTAATCTCATTTTACAGAGTTTACGATATATTCTTTCGAAGGGATTGTATCCTCCGACGTATTCCTCATCTTTGATAATTCGTCTCCAGCTTGCTGGCCTCGGAAGTTTTTTTCAGGACATGGCGCTGCGCATCGACGTTCGTCGAGTTGATGTCCCTCGACAGCCACCGTATCGGCGCCGATGTCACCATACCCATAAATAGCCACGCGCAGCGTCCGTTGCTCAGTTCTGTTTTTCCGCGCTTCGTGGGGCCTCGGAATATTGTTGCTCAGTTCTTACGTCAAATATACTTCATTATTCCTCGTGAATACCGACTCGTACTCGATGGCTTCCTCATCCGAACCCCGACGACACCACAGTCCGGCTTCAAAAAATGTCAAGACTGTCAAAAAATGTCAAGACTGTGGAAAGAAAATGTCGTTGAAGGATCCTCACAGGATCTGTTTGTGGTGCCTGGGAGTCGAGCCCCATTGTACGGAGTGCGAGGACTGCATGTCCATGACGGCGAAAGCCTTTACCGAGCGTAAGGGGAAGCTCGAGAGAGGTAAGGCAGTTAAAACGTCTTCAAAAGTTTCCTTGGTGGAGTCGACTCATCTCCTCGCCATCATTCTCGTTCTAGGTCTCAAAGCGGTTCCTATCACTCTTCGAGATCTAAGCATGCAAAAAAGACGTTGAAGATCCCCTTCCTCTTCTTCTTCAGTTTCCCCAAAAAGGGTCTCCTGCCCCACAAAACATAGCTCTCAGGCTGAGTGGGAGGAATTCAGGAAAAAGATGCTTCGCGCCTTCGAGAAAGCGGCCTCGACCCCCTCGAAGACTGCTGAGGGTGATACCCTGGGTGAAAGACCCAAAAAAAATCAAAACGCTGTGAGTCGCTGCACCCGGCGAAAGAAGCTACTCGAGAGCGTCACGAACCCTTGAGTAAAGGCAAGGTCGCGTCTTTGTCGTCGAAGATCCATTATCTAAGGGTTCTTCGACGCACAGGTCAGTCAACGCCGAGAAAGGACAAACCCACGGCCACCTCACAGCAAGTGGCCATACCCAGAGCCTCGATCACAAGAATGTTGTCAACAATCTCGAGTAGAATTCCGATACTCTCAAGTTCCTCGAGGCCTCTATCAACTTTCTCGATGGCTTCGAAGCCTTTAACGTCCGCGTCAACGCTTTCTCAGCCAATTGTGACAAATTTGGCCCCTTCTGCTCTAGAAATGGGGTTTATACCATTTCCAAGATCTGATCATTCCACCAGAGCCTTAGCATCTATTTATGAGGAAGGGGAGAATTCGGATGAGGAGAGACCTTTTGAGTTGCAGGGATCTGCAACTCCTGTACCAGAGGAATTTACCTCTGAGGAAGGTAGGTTTAAAGACCTCCAAGAATTCTTACATGAAGCAAGTGGGTTGGACACTTCCCCAGAAGTGGAATTTGCCAAACCAGACCCAGGGGAACATGCTGAAACCCCTTATACAACCTTGATGGCAAGGATAATAGTTTATGGGGTGGTCTACACCTTCACCTGCTTTTCAGCAAGACAACCTCACAGATATTTTGGTTAAAGGTCCACAGGAGGATCCTGTGGTGCCATTTCATGCAGCACTACAAAGGAAAATATTGGCAAACTGGGAAACCCCTGAGGTTATCCCGGCGGTTAACAAAAAATTATCAGCGAAGTATAGTGTCCACTGCTGACCCTGAATATTTATCCAAACACCCAACCCCTGAGAGTCTGGTTGTTCAGACAAGAACTTCATCGGGTAGTAAATCCGCTTACCCTACTGTTCCACAGGACAGGGATGACAAGAGATATGATTCTATAGCCAAAAAAGTCTTTTCTGCATGTAGCATGGTGTTAAAATCCATCAATGCTACTTGTATGCACGCAAGGTTCAGCCACACACTTTGGGAGTGTGCTTCATCAACGGCTGACTGCCTCCCGGAGGGAGAAGAAAGAGAAGCGTTTCTCAACATCATTAAGGATGGTAAGGACGCAATGTGCGAATCCATTCAGACTGGCATCGATTCTGCTGATCGCATCAGCAGGTCCATGGTGGCAAGTACAACCAGGAGATTTGCTTGGTTGCGAAAGTCTGGTTTTGCTCCAGATGTGCAGAGCAGACTCTTGAATATGCCCTTCGACGGCTCTTCTTTGTTTGGTAAGAAGGCGGATGACAGTTTAGAAAAGCTTCAAACATCAAAGGCAGCTGCAAAATCCCTGGGAGCTGCAATCAGTCAGACACCATATCGCCCCTCAGGAACCTCTTGGAGAGGTAAGTCCTTTTGCTTCTATTCCGCATTCGGAAGAGGCAGAGGACATCCGGTTCAAAGGGGTCAGAAAACATTCACCCGAGGTGGACGGGGTAAAAATACAAAAGCTGCTGCCGCAGCAGCAGCAGGTGCCTCTTTACCCTCGGCATCTGCATCAGCCGCCTCCAAACCGCTCTGAGGACTCTCCTCACACGACACCAGTAGGGGGCAGGTTAACTCAACATCTGACGGAATGGCAGGTTATTATGTCAGATGCTTGGGCATTGGAGACAGTTGCCCAAGGTTACTGCCTGCCTTTTCTACGCATCCCTCAGAGTCATCCACTGAGGAACAGCTCTCTGAAAGTTCCAGATCCGCTCCTCTTGCAGGAAATTGTAGACCTGCTAGAGAAAGGTGCCATAGAAATGGTACCTGTAGCGGAGAGAAACAAGGGCTGGTACTCCCCCCTACTTTCTCATCCCGAAGAAAGACAGAGGACTGAAACCTATCTTGGACTTAAGAGAATTGAACAAGTTCCTCAGGAAGGACAGGTTCAAGATGGTAACTCTCTCTCAGATCCTTCAGGCCCACCAGCTTCAGGACTGGCTGGTATCTCTGGACCTCCAGGATGCTTATTTCCATGTGCCAATCCATCTCAAACTCAGGAAATACCTGAGGTTCGCAATTGGCGGCTCTCATTATCAATTTCGAGTTCTGCCATTTGGGCTGACCTCCGCCCCGTTAATGTCGGTAGTGGCGGCAAGTCTAAGGAAGGGAGGGATTCACGTCTACCCCTACCTGGAGGATTGGCTGATCAGGGCTGTATTTTCAGAACAAGCTCAGATCCAGCTAGAATATGTCTGCCACTTCCTTCACAAACTGGGGTTCTCCTGCAATTTAAATAAGTCACAGATGATACCATCACAGAGGCTCCAGTTCATCGGAGCGGTCCTGGACACTTCTCTGGGAAAAGCCTCGCCACCAGAGGTGAGGGCTCAAGATATTCTGCAGATGGTCACCAAGTTTCAAAATGCCCAACATCTCCCAGCCTTCAACTTTTTGAGGTTGGTAGGCCTCATGGCATCCTGCATCTTCCTTGTGCCAGAGGCTCGCCTGAGAATGAGATCGCTCCAGTGGGCACTAAGAACCCAGTGGTCGCAGTTCTTAGGAAAAATGACAGATCTCCTTCGGATTCCGGACAAGGTAGCCCGAGACCTTCAATGGTGGGCTTATCGAGAGAACATTTTGAAAGGAGAACTGTTTTGGCAACCATGGCCGGAGAGAACAGTAGTCACAGACGCCTCACTCACGGGGTGGGGAACCCATGCCAACGACTTGACCATCAGCGATCATTGGTCTACATCGGTATACACGCATTTCGCCGACCTATTTTTGGTCGTGGTACTTTTCATCGCCGGACTTTACATCGCCAGAAACTGTTTTTTTATTTTTTTTATTTTGGGGGGGTGTTTGTTGGGCTTGGGGTATTATTATAATAGTAAGGCGGGGGTCTGGGTGGGGGCACCTGTCATGATGCCTACCTCTAAGGAGCCAGGCCGAGCCCAGCAACCCCAGAGGCAGACATCATTTTCCCCAGGGAAGTCTCAGCGGGCCCAAGTCGGGGGCCCTTTGGACTCAGTCCTGGCGCCTTAGGCGCCAGGCTCATAGCGGACCCCAGTCCTGGCGCCTTAGGCGCCAGGCTCATAGAAGAGGATATGTGTTTAAGTGCTTGGGTGCACACTTACCTGATGCAGACCTTGCTGCTTCATCCAGGCCCTCTTGAGGCCTGAATGGGACTACTTAACCTGTAGGACTACTTCACCACCGGGTGTGGTCGGGGAAGGATACATACCTGATTGGTGGAAGGATACATACCAGGAACTTCTTCCAAGGCTATTTAAACCCCACCCGAACAGCCACACATGCTTCGCGTTGTTCTGCACCTAGCAGCTGGATGCTCACTGTGTCAGCTCCTGCATCGTGACTTCAGCCACGCCTGCCAGCACCTTGGAACACCTGCAAGGGGAGAAAGGAAGAGAATAGGAGAAGAAAAGCCCTTACCTGCTAAATCTGCATCCCGGAGTCATTTCTCCAACGGCCCTGAAAAGGAAGACATCATTTTAAAGGCATTTCGTTTCGATCGCTGCAGCGCTGCATTTTACTCACCTTTGCAAGGCGCTTCCATCTTCAGCAGCGATCTTCCGGATTCAGCTACGCCCCGGCGCCTAGAGGAAAAAAGACAAGAACAAAGGTGAGAGGGAGAAAAGGAATAGGGAAAGCTCAGTTTCCTTTTAAGTCTTACCTGTTGGATTATTCCCACTGCATTTCGGGTCCTGCCGCTTCCTGGCATCTCCGGACCCCGGCCCATATGGGGAAAAAAGACAAAGACATTGAATGAGCAAATGCAAAGACATTACTTGAGCGCTCATCCAGAACTGTTTCACTTCGGGTCGGCGCCATATCTCCGGCACTCCGAACCCCGGCCCCTAAGGGGAAAAAGACATAAGCATTAGCGCTTGCTGCAATTAGACAACGAACATTATTATTAAGCTTGAACTTTTGAACAGAACTTTTACAGCGCCTTACCTGAACAGTCAAGCTTACCTGAACTCCCATCAATCCTCAATCCAGTGAAGTAACTGGGTTTCAACGCGCCCCTGCATCAGAAGCAGGATGGAGAGCTCATCCTTCCAAACCCTAAGGTGAGGCTTCATGGGGAATCGTGGAGGAGGTATCGTGGAGGGTTGGAAGGGAGTGGGAGGCTTGAGCATTGTGCCACAGTTGGTAATACTCCCTTTTCACGCACAGGAGGGTATCCAACGAGCCAGGGAAGCCAGAATAGAGGGGCCCTTCCTGTCCATCTTCAGAGTTCTGCGCCTTCGACGCTGCGCCTCCGTGGGAACCAGGTGAGCGTTACAGCACCCCCCCCCCCAGAATAAAAAAAACAAAAACAGGATTTCTGGCGATCTAAAATCCAGCGATGAAAAGTACCACGACCAAAAATAGGTCAGCGAAATCGCGTAGAACCGTCTCCATCGGAGTCCAGACTACACATCAACCTATTGGAGCTGAGAGCGATCAGACTACCGCTGAAAGCTTTCCTACCATCAGTACAGGGGAAACAATTTCCTGATAATGACGGACAACACAGTGGCCATGCACTACCTCAACAAAAGAGGAGGTGTGGGATCACTGCCACTGTGCAGAGAGGCAATGCAGCTCTGGTTTTGGGCAATTCAAGAAGGAATCTCTCTATCGGCAGTTCTCCTAGCCGGAGAGAAGAACTTGACGGCCGACGCTCTGAGCAGGCAGGGCACAGTCTCCCACGAGTGGGAACCAGCTCAGGAAGTCCTTCAGGAGATCTTCGCCCTTTGGGTAACCCCTCAAGTGGATCTGTTCGCCACCAGTACCAACAGGAAGTGCGATCTGTTTTGTTCAAGGGAATATCCCCCGAGAGGAGCTCTAGGGGACGCGTTTGTAGTGGACTGGGAGTTTCCACTCCTGTACACGTTACCACCAGTCCCTGTCATTCCTCAAATGATCAGGAGGTTGAGGAGATTCCATTCCTAATTGCCCCAGACTGGGCCAGGAGAATGTGGTACCCAGACCTTCTGGACATGTCCATCTGCCCTCCAATTCGCCTTCCACTCACGGAGAATCTTCTCTCACAGAAGGGAGGTCAGGTTCTCCATCCATACATCAGAACCCTCAACCTTCACGCTTGGCTTCTGAAAGGTTGAGATACAAGGATTGGGAACTCCCTGTTGACGTTATGGAGGTGTTGCTTTCGGCCAGAAGGCCAGCAACAAAGTCCTTATACTGCTGCCTATGGAACAAATTTTGCAGCTGGTGTAGAGAAGAGAATATCGACCCCTTTTCATGTGGTACACCAACGGTGTTATCCTTTCTACTCTATTTGGCAAATTCAGGCCTTCAAGTTGGCACTATCTAGGGCTATCTCGCAGCGCTATCGATCTTCAAGCGCACTGCAGAGGAGCCATCGTATTTCAAATTACCCTTAGTAGTACAATTTCTAAAGGGATTAACTAATGTCTATCCTCCAAGACCATTCCAAGTTCCCTTATGGGACTTAAATTTAGTCTTAAATTTCCTGTTGGGTACTCCGTAGCGAACAAGAGTGGAGTGGTTCGAAAGATTTCTCACCCTTAACTGTCTTATTAGTGGCACTAGCATCTGCTAGAAGGGTGAGCGAATTACAAGCTCTATCTTGTAAACCCCCTCATACAATTTTTCATAAAGACAAAGTTGTCCTAGAGGTGAAGCCTAATTTCCTCCCAAAGATGGTTTCTGAATTTCACATCACTCAGAAAATTACATTACCTTCATTCTATCCTCCTCCCCATCCGGGGAAAGAGGAAGAAAGGCTACACAGGTTGGACACAAGGCGGGCTTTAAGCTTTTACATCAGCAGACTTGCTAGGATTAGGCAAGCAGACCAACTATTCGTAGGTTACTCAGGGCACAAATTGGGACTACCGATAACAAAACCGACCATTTCCAGATGGATTATTTTGGCCATTCTGGAATGTTACAAACTAGCAGGGAAAGAGCTTCCTCAAAATCTTAGGGCTCATTCAACCAGGGGTATTGCAGCCTCTTCAGCCCTCCAAAGAGGGGTTCCGGTTCGAGATATATGTGCGGCTGCCACATGGTCGTCCGCACATACCTTCACAAGATTTTAGAACCTGGATTCCTCCTAGTCAAGAGACTAGGTTTGGCAAAGCAGTATTACATTCTGTTCATTCCTAAAAGCAAACATGGCGTTTTTACTCCCACCTCCAATTACACAACACTGCTATGGGAGTCTATCAAAGATAAGGAATACGTCGGAGGACACAATCCCTTCGAAGAACAAGTTACTTCTTACCTGGTAAGGTTCTTTCGATGGGATGTTCCTCCGACGTATTCCTTATCGCCCCTCCAATCCATCCCCGCGTAATACTTCCCTTGTGGTTGCAGCTTACGCTCCTTCAAGGTCAATAACCAATTCAGGCATGACTTATCTTATGCTACAAAACGGAACTGAGCAACGGACGCTGCGCGTGGCTATTTATGGGCATGGTGACGTCAGCGCCGATACGATGGCTGTCGAGGGACATCAACTCGACGGACGTCGATGCGCAGCGCCCTCTGCTGAAATTTTTTTCCGAGGCCAGCAAGCTGGAGACGAATTATCCAAAGATAAGGAATACGTCGGAGGAACATCCCATCAAAAGAATGTTACCAGGTAAGAAGTAACTTGTTCATCTAATATAAACATTATCATTTACTTGTTCACCTTTTTAATATTCCAACATCTGATTTGTATATGTTAAGCTTGATCTGGTTTATTAGGGTCTTGTTTCATCTGTACACTTTGAAACTTAATTATAAAATCAAGATTTTCTTAAAACTTGCATACAAAAAAACGAATCCATTTAATTACACGATTACCATGGTATCTTGCAAAGAACTGACTAGTAATTTTCTCATACCTGACGTGATTCTGCCAGGCAAACATCGAATGTTTCAACAAAAACAAAAATGTTATTGTCAAGCCATCATTGTCAAAGTGCCCCTTTTTGACAATGATAGTTTTTCTCGACTTGGTTTTGTTTTGGGGCGGAGGGTTCCTTACACTGGTGCTAAGAAGTCATTGTTGGCTGATGCTTTTAGCTGGTGCGGTGCCTTGATGGATCAGTTTTATCCAAGCATTTTGTTTTTACCACTGTGTGCACTAGTGTTTGGCAGGTGGCCATAGACCACCAAAGAGAACGCCATTTGGCGCCAAATTCTGATGGCGCAAATAGGACACAGGAAGCATGAAGTAAAAGGGAACAAAATGTTTTTGGGTTAAATGTATTCCCCTCCATTTAAGGGGAAAACTGTGCACTGTATACGTAAGTTGCACATGAAAAAACAAATTCCAAATATGTTAGGGCAAAAACTGAGCAGCAGCAGTTAAACTACCGTTTCGAGAAGAACATAAAATGGACAGTTGGTGGGATAAAAAACGATGGAAACAGTAAGCGAACCCACCCGAGAAACACAATCTGACTTCACTATAGTGATATGAAAGTGTGCTATGTGTTGGAAAAGAATCTGATTTTGGTATCCTAGAAAATGAAATCTTAATAACTGTTGTGACCAAGTGGCAGCCAGTTCTTCAGATCGTTTTAAGTAGTGTCATCCTATGACTGGCGCCGGGCACACTGTTGTTAATTTCCCAAACCATTATAATGTGTGGAGCATGCTGTCTCTAGTAACACATAGGAATGCACGTGCTACTCCGTTCGGTTTCTCCGATTATTGCCGGAGTGTGGCTGTAAAGATACTGTTTGCTCCTTCTGTGCTCGCCGCCTTTGGATTGTTTCATTGGGTCACTGTTTGCGTAATATCTTTACCTCCTGCTGCATGTCGCTTTGGCACGAATTTCTACTCAAGCCTCATGTTTGAACCCCTTAAACAGCTTTCCTAGGCGTTTTGTACTCTGCAGCCCAGGTTCTGTCTCAGTTAATAGGACAAAGCTAAATGATTTCAGGTGTTCGCTTGAACGAGGAAAGATCCGCTAAGGCCCAAGCGGCATGCGCCAGTATTCCCTAGACTGCCCAGTTTGTCTGCCCAATCAATCCAGGGTCATGCAAGGCAATGCTTTCTTTCCATCAGCTGCACAGTATCCAACCCATCACAGGGGAACCCTCACTTTCCACGAGTCAACACTTTTGCCAACTATCCTTCCGGCTAGTTTACTGGAATCGCATATGTGCCCACCTGGTCTTAGCAGAAGTACAGCAGCTATAAAAACGGTATCTAGTGTTTCCATTGAAAAGGTTTTCAACGGAACCTTTTCCATCGAAACCTATCCATCGAAAATATATGCATCAAATCCATATGTGATTGGTAAAGGGTTAATTTTTGTTGGGGAGGGGTTTTAAGGGTAAAAAACGGGGGGGTTAGGGTGGGAACCCCCAAAAAACAAACAAAAAAATACGTTTGATGCAAATATTTTCGATGGTTAGATTTTGATGTAAAAACCTTTTAGATGGAAAGACCATAAACTTGTAAAAAACGCAACATCTGATGGGTTTGACAATGTACTACCGGCCCATGTGCATTTGTGAAGCGTAACGTGCTAGTTTCGTGTAGGGAGGAAAAGATAATAGTCCCTTGAGATGCCAGGTATGAAACATATGCCTGATAACTAAAGTGGAATGAAGTGTCCTGCTTGAATAGAAGCATGCTGGAGCCAACATGTCAGTTTTGAGGCAAGTCTTCTGTATTTAAGCAGCAAGTTAGATATATTAATGCAAGTACTTGTGTACATTGACCAACTGGAACCCACCATCCAGCTAAGCCATCTTCAACGGCTACGTTTGGAACCCTGGGTGGAACAACACTATCATAACATCACATTCATTACATCACCCACACAAGGACATGCAGCCAGGAAGGGAGGGCAGGATGATGCACGCAACTTCAGGGAAATTGTACGTACTTATGATAAACCCTCCTCATAGCCACCTCATCAAGACTTTTATTTTTTTATCTTTTGTAAGCTTCTGTGAGATTTAAAAGGTGCCAAAACTCTCGATTGCGGGGGGAGGGAGGGGTATGGAGGGGGTGTCATGTAATTTGGCGATGGAGAGTCCTGCAAAAGCGCGAATACCAGAGGTCATATTGGAGTACAAGACTGACAAACCCATCAATAACAGATTAGTGTTTCTAAGCACATACTCAGACCAATCCAACAAAATTATGAAAATGGTAAAGAAAACTTGGCGAGTTATGGCAAAAGGCAAAGCACCACTGCAAGTCAAAAGAAGCCAAGACCTGAGCGAGCACGTTATGAGAAATAACATTGGCCTCACAACGAGAAAACAACCAAGTTTGACAACTATGTGGGGCATGACAAGTGCATATGGACATACAGCATGCGGAAAATACAAATGCTGCAACTCAACAAGTAGAACTCGAGGTCAACATTGGTTTGAAGACCGAATGGCAACAACATACACTAACTGCAACACAGCGATGGTAGTTTGTGCAATCTGGTGTCCTTGCAGACTGATGTATATTGGTAAAACCATAAGGAAAATAAAAACAAGAATACGTGAACACAAAAGCTGCACCCGTAATAGAATAAAGTAGGCCCCTATGGTAGGACATTGCATGTCCAGGGGACATGCATGTGATCAGCTGAAATGGACAATTCTATACAACCTACAGAAAAGTAAAGACAGCAACATGGATAAAAAAACGCCTATTGAGGAAGGAAAAAGAATTAATATTTCTCACAAAGTGACCAAATAGGCCTCAATGAGTGTATGGAGTGGCACAAAATGAGGCTGTGGAGACCATGTAAACTGCAGAAGGTCATTATTAATTACAGGAAGACAGGATACATTACATTTAGACAGATTAATACGATGGGCAACACACAAATGTGGTAGCCATATGCCTAGATAGAGCGTTGACAGCAGCCCCCCACATATGAAAACCTAATGTTCCAATTAACAGCTTCACAAGATGAGGGATAGTCTGCCTTGGCTGTTGGTAGTATACAGGCGCTAGGCGTCTCGTAGTACCCGCAAAGTTCAATTTCATAACCATGGTTATAGACAGGTTGCACAAAGAGATGACATGTGTGGTACACACCGACAAGTGTAAAAAATAAAAACAAACAAATCTAAGTGCGCCACTCCAAATCCAATCGGAGGGAGTGGCCCATACCAGATCCATTGTCTAGCTCGCATATTACATACAAGCTCACATGGCGCTCAGATTCATCACACTAGAGTGCAAAAAGTGATTTCCGCCCAGTCGCTGCTAGGAGACCAATGTGTGGCGTCCTGGGGTACAGTCGCCGTACGTTCATGCTGTATTAAACATGGGCAAAAAGAAATACATAGGTTACACCCTGCATTGCATGAGCACAATACCCAGAGAAAACTTGGTGATGTTCACTCCTTGAATTAGCAAGTAAGTGAGGCCCAACCCCATAGAAACCTAGCAACACATAGATCTAGTGAGTATACCTCCAGGACAACGCGAGCTAACAAACTATGCTGTCCTCTGCTTTTGTCTTTTGGATGTAGAACTGATGGGCGAGCGATAGTAAGCAGAAGGCTGAATACCTACCTTGCCAAAAAAACGCTGGAGATATTTGTACGATAGTTCTACTATACTAAGATCCTGACTAACAGCCAGGGTAGTTGACGACAAACCCATTGAGTGCTTTCGAAAAGACATGATACACTATGTCCGTTTGTTATAATAGACGATGGAAACAAATAACTTAAATGTTATTTACATTGTCCCAACAGAGTCGATCAGGACGATGTAAAAAAAAGCATAGAACGTTGTCCAAGGTTGCAGGGCTAAATAAAGAAGCCCCTCAAAAAAGACCAATATCTACATATAGAAGATGGTCTTCTAAATATAAAAGGTCAATAATAGACATAGTGCAGACACATTTTGTAAGCTACTTAAGGTATTCCATAAGATTGTATGGCTCAGAGCAGCATAGCCTAGAGCACATTAAGTGTGGTTAGCATCATAGATTATATGAGAGGTTTAATAGGAGCAGTGGCCCCTGAGGAGGTTCGATGGACACATGCCAATAAGGAACTGAATAAATATGTTGGGCTGAACAGATGGATAACTAACCATACCCTTAGAAGAGAATACTGAGATCATTCGACCATACACTGTCTTACAACCAACCTTAAACACTGTTTAACAGAGTATTTTAGTTACATGTGGTTATATGTTGAATGAATCACTGTATTGGCAAAATGAATTGTGGTTTCTGTTTTTAGATGTTGTTGTTGAACACTGGTTCTAGACATACCTATACATATATAAATTCATTTTGTATACATAAGGAATACATTAAAATAAATGCAAATGTTCCTTACATGAAGGCTAGAATGTGTTAAGTCTGTAGCAGTCCATCCAGGTTTGAAAGGTTTGGATAGAGTTTAGAATCCAGGGGCAACTTGGATGTTGCATGAATTAAAAGAACCCTGGTTTCTCGCAAGTGTTCAAAAGAGGCCAAAATGATGCCTGGCTTCACAGCCAGAGATGCAGCCTCAGAAAGACTGATGGTGGCCCGAGGCCCTTTACCAGTGGGTAACTTTTCTGAAAATGTTGCAGGGTGTGGGGGTGACGACATGATGTCTAAATGAAATGGGCCCCTGCCAAATGAGTCGGGGGAAAAAATAGGGGTGCCCCTAAACCCCCATAAAATTAAGCCCATGCCCTTCACAGAAAAATTGTTTAATTATGAGGCTCTTAGACGCTTAAATGAATGGAAAAAAGCAGACTTTCGTTTGGGGATGAAAATATTTAAATGGTTTTCTTATATCGCGGTTCATACTGGACTCCAGCCTGTAAGCGCAGGACCAGGATTGGTTAGCGAACCAGTGCTGCTTAGTGTAGTCTTGTTTCCGAGATGAGCGTGTTGCCACAGAGAAGAGATATCCTCGGATCAGATATCCTAATATTAAAGTTCAAAAAGAAATTTCTAGTGAATTCATTGGGCTGTTAAGGTGTGCCTTTTTAAAGGGTTTGTAAGTAAATTTTGGCACTTGAAATAAGGAAGTATCTTGAACATGGCAGCTTTGAAAAATGAAACCTGTCAAGGTGCTTAGTTTTCTTCAAGCCATGAAGATGTTATTGATGGACTGTAATTGTTTCCATTAGAGCCGCAGCGTTTCCACTTTTTGGAAGTGAGGATTGGTGTGCAGCTCTGTCTGGAGGAAGTAGGCACAGTTGAGCCAGGAGTTGGTTAACTCATCTATTTCAGGTTGGTCTTCAGTGGGATAAAAGTGGATACTGTTGAGCAGCTCGGGGTGTAGTGTTGGTAGGTTACTAAAACATAGCTTTTTGAGTTGAGTGCATTTTCTAGGCTTTTAAACCCCCCTCCCGCCCCAGCGCTGTGGTTGATTGACTACCCAAGTTTGTCTGGAGGAGGTTGGGCAATGGGGTAAGTAGGTTTCGAATTGAGAAACCGTTGTTAGGATTTGGAGGAGTTTCATTTGAGGAATCCCTTCATTTGTGATGTGATTGTAAAACATCTGCCTGCTAAGGCCATGCATTTATTTTGCATGTTCGCGATGCTTAGATGGTTTTGTTGTATGTGTTGGAGTTGAGTGGATCTTTTGGTTTCCTGTTGTATTATGGAGGGCGGACAGTGTTTGCTTATGGGTGGTTGCAGCAAACCTTGTAGGGTTCGTCCATTAGACTTGACTAAAGTCAGAAAGGTACATTAGTTTCATTCTCTGTGGCCAGATCGGTTGGAAGGATGTGAAGAAAGCAGATTAAATGGTCAATTACTCCTACTTTAGAAAGGCAAAAATGCAGGATTTCATGGTGTACAGTACAGTGTTAGCCTCCACTGAGATCAATAAATGCCAATAGCCACACTTGGTCGTCATTGGTTGCTTGGGTGCACTGTCCTAGATTATTCTGGGTTGTTTCATTAGTTACCAGTAGCAAAAGCATGACAATAAGGGGGGGAAGAACTTGCGATTGTCAAAATTAACTTGAAGTTGGGATCCAGAATTTTCTTCAGTCACTTATAGATGAGGTTGGTGGTTTCATTTGTGGTTGTGGGTGGCAGGCTCGTGTTTAGGTGACAACGTGATGGTTGGGTCTGTCTGGGAGTGTTCCATCTTTGTTTGACTGACTAGTCAAATGTGTCGTGTACATTTTGTTGGACATGCTGGTTGTGGGATGTAGTTACTTGGATGTTTTAAAGTAATAAGTATGGATCAAACATGGGTGTGTACATTCATAAGTAGTTGAAGTTATGGTAAAAGCATATTTTGCAAGTGTGATAAATGTTTTCAGATTTTTCTATAAATACTTTTGACTATTGGTGGAAGAACTCTGTTTTTCATGCAGCGTATTTAAAATTGGGGTTTATGGATTAGCTGCTCATTTTAAAAAGTGATTAAGTATTGACTATTTATGCCAAGGTAGACTTTTTTTGTTTAGTTATTTGTATATATCCATTTCAAGCATCAATCAATAGGAATAAACCTCAATGTGGCTACTTTGGAATGGCATTACTTTACTCCGAGTACTTAAGTTTCCAAATTCCATAAAGTGCACATCCCACGAGTCACTTCCCAATTAATCCAGTTCTTTGTGATATCTATGGGTTGACCTCTAGATGAGGAGCAAAACTTTACTCCTGCGCTTTCACATATTCTCTTTCGCCAGCCCCTGTCGTATTATATTAACTGACCCCCTTTCCCCCAAAACTTGGTATGAGCAACACACACACCGGGTCTTTCTCCTGACATCTTTGCATTTTTCTCATGTCTTGCTTTATCTTGCAAACACACATGCAAATCCGTTTTCTTTTCCAGTTTAAAAATGATTTTTTTTTCATGTGAAGGGGACCTTTGAATTTCTTCTTTTGTGAATTAAAATGCTGCTTTTCTTTTGGTAATGACAGTTAGGCCTTTTTCACATAGCCCTTCCTTGTGCTACTTGCAGAAACCCTGCCGACTTTCTTAATAGTCCCGTTTTTCAGTGTGAAGGCTCTGTTATTTTTTATTATGAAGTCTGGTAGGTCATTTTTCTAGTGGACCTTTTAGTTCTGTTGACATGGGGCCTTTGATTACACCCTACACACCTACCCAACTCCTCCCATCAGCCCCCTCAACTAATCCAGAATAGGACTGCAAGACTTATCCTTGGCCTCAAGCACAAGGACTGCATCTCTCGGCCCTAAAAACATCTCCACTGGCTCCTGGTTTCTGCAAGGATAAAGTTCAAACCCATCTGCATCATCCACAAGGCTTTCTGGGGCCTGCAATCCTGCTACATCCAACTCTCCCTAAAAACCTCCCTGCTAGAGCCCTTCGGTCTTCTATCTCCAACTCTTCGCAGATCAGATGCTTCTTGAAGCGGAGAGTGGGGGGGGTAGATCTCTCTCTCCTCTGCAGGTGCTTCCCTCTGGAATGGCCTCCCTGCCCCTCTCGGACTTCAACCGGATATCCTTAAGTTGCTGAAGCTTCTTAAAACCCTCATTTTCTCTTTCTCCCCTCTCTCCTGCTAAATGTCCCCCCTATACCTCTTGACTGGCTGCTTGGTTCCTTCAGATTCGTACAGGGCACCAGACCCTCCCTTACCATACTTCCCCTGCACTTGGTCTCCTCTGACCCCATCACCAACCTGCACTTGCCCTTCTGGGCTCCCTCCCCCTGCACTAGCCTTGCTGGGCCTGCACCCCCTTAGCCCTTACAACCTGTTCCTTGCACATATCACATGGTCCTTTCTGCCCCTCCATGGGCTCTAGCCACCTGGCCTCCAAGAGTCTCCCTCCCAAGCCCCCCACCTACACTTCTATTACTGCACTTGCACAATCCGATGAGAATATCACAAGGCGTAGTATGACCATTTCTGTCTTGCCATCCCTGTTCACCCGAACCCTCTTATCTTGTTGTGCCTTGAAAAACATTGTGTATAGGCTGTTGGGGAATTCTCCGAAATGTGCTAATTACTCTCTACCTTAGAGACCCCCAGCAACTTTGCTGGATTTTGAGGACTTGAATTTTTAACCTGGAGAGTGAGACCCTTTTCCCCACTCTCTCATGTATTACTGTTATGATTTGAACACTTTCTTTCGGTTGTGGAGTTTGACAAACTCCATAGGCATTATCGTTTACATTGTCACACAGCACCCCAGTGCGGTGGCACAGGGAAGTCTTCCAGATTTCCCCAAGGTTTAAATGCCTTCTCTTGGATAAACTGTTTCCAAGAGCAATAAAGTGAAATTGACTTGACTTTTATATTGTAACTTTCTAGACCCAGCACACACTATCTTACAATCGGGTGCTGGAGGGGTTACTTAGTATCCCCTTTGTCTAGTTTCTCATGTAACATTTTTATTTTACCCTTTCCTCAATGAATGGCTGGTGGCAGTGGTTTACCTTTAACTACCATGGTCTCTTTTTACTGCGGGCTGTGTTTGCAGCTGCGGTAGCCACCCAAGGGTGCCATTTTTGTCAAAATGGCCACGGTCGTCTTTTTACGCCATTTTATTTGTGGAAAGGTCCTTCTTGAGATTTTCTCTGCACGGCAAACCAACTTGGTCCCTTTGTTCATTTTGTCTTTGGCGCGGTTCACGAGTATAGCCTGCCTCATACTCCAGGGTGTCTGGCAGGGGCAGGAAGCAAGGGATCTGCCGAAACCTCCCTGTGCTTCGTCTCCTAGGAGACAGGAATGCACTCCTAGGTGATTGGCCTGCTGGCTGTCTGGCAAGGACAGCCACCCTGCTGGCTGACTGACAGCTAGGGTGGAATGAATAGGAGAAACCTGCATAAAAGACAAGGCTTTTTGGCTTGGAAGGCAGACTCGATGACTGGACGAAGGAATCTGAAGAACTGGGAAGAGATGCCTGCTGCAACTCCTGGACCATTGGTTTGCCTGGTGAAGCACTGCTGCTGTGCTGAAGTTCCAAATTCGTCTTGACTAAAGAAGCCCTGCAAGGATGACTTCTCACCTTGAGTTTGTTCGACCAAGTCACTCCAAAGTAAGCCACCTGTACATCCTCTCGAAGCTGGTTGTATTTCCACTGCAGTTGGTGCTTTAACAGAAGAGCAAGGGAGAGGAACACCAGATCGTGTGCATTGCTTTTAAGTTGTCCAAGAGTTCCAGGAAGAACCTCCGAACTCCCAGGAAGCAGGACTGACCGCGCCTGAACCACCTCAATAGAGTGCTGGACCCCAGATGCAAGGAAAGCTCATCTCAACAGCCAAGAGTCCACAGTGGTGCTATTTGCTGAGATGCGAGGAGCTGTAACCGCAAAGTACCTGAATAGAAGTTGGTCCTTTTCTGTCGCCGACCATCCTGTTGCCATGCAGGAGTCCTCCAGACGTCCACCCTCTTGTCCCCATGACTGAGGCCTAGTAACACAGGATCTGCAGAGCTGCACAGGGGAACAGAAGCCAGCTCCAAGAGTTGCTTCAGCTCACCTAGATGCTTGCCCAATTGACTTTGGCCTGGCGCCCTGAAGGTCTCGTCTTCCCTCTGACAATGTTTTGTCTTCCTTGCAGGAAGGCGGTTAACTTACTTTGCATTTGGGGTTACCAAAAGTACTTGCCTGCTTCAGAATATTTTGTGAGAGCTCTTGTTTTGTTCTAATAACCTTTATCTTTGACGTACCTCCAAGTATTGCTCTAAATGCAACAGTGATATATTAATGTCCACAGTGTCCTAGCTATTTAAGTCACCTGAGGGTGTAGGAAGTGTGTGTGCCATTCCAAATGGGTACTTGCTGATTTAGAGAAACTAAGTGTGTATTTTGGAGTGTATGTGTTACTATTATATTGCCCCTTCCGAAGAAGGCTTACTCAAACTGTCAAATTAATAATTGTTTAATCAAGAAACCTTGTGTGAGTTTATTTGAATACTTGTCACTGTGAATCTCTGTGTAACTCCCCTACATCTCACATTGACCCCTCTTTGAGATGTGCCTGGCTGCTCAATCATGCTACCAACCTGTGTAGTACAGACTTACACCAAAGGTTGGGTTCCTATTGCCAGGAGGTCGGGGTGTTTGTAGTGCACCCAAAGGGTACTTCATAGAAACTTGCCTAACATAGGCGCATTATAAAAACCCAATGAATAAAAATGCATGAAAGTTTTTTGTTGAGACACTTAACGGGCATAAAGTGTTCTCTTAGATTGCACTTTCAAGTTGTCATCTAAGCCCCAGCCCTGCTTTAAATTGTCACCCCTGATCCCTCGTTCGTATTCTCCCATCCCTTTGTTCTCTTTTCCCTCCTCCCTTCCAGTGTTTTGAAACGGTCTGAATGGCGAGAGCAAGCACTGCAGAAATCTACATAAAAATATACATAACCAGCTTCAGATTTGTTTTACTACTTTTGATGTCAGCCTTCAGTCACTCATAACAAAGGAGAGCTGATTAATGTCATCTACTGTTCTAGGATTTGCTATGAAAATTGAATGTGGGGTCCCCAGAGCAACCAAATAGTTACTGTTTATCTCCTTGATGGAATACTGTGGATTCATTTGCAAATCGGAATCAGATATTATGTTGCCGGAAATAGTTATACCATCCTCTATATGACAAATATGAATAACCTGATTTCCCTTTGCAGATATTACAAAACTATTGCAAGGTTTTGCCTGAGTAGGGCGAGCGAAAGGGGGAAAAAATCTGTTTATTTTGTAGGATGTGTGACCATTTTCCAAGCCGATTCAAACTGCACGGTGTCCCTCTGTGATTAGCCGATGCTATTTAAATGATAATTTCACTTTCGTTCCATTATTACGGGAGTCTGTCTGCCTCGAAGCAGCTTCATTGAAATGTCTACGCTTCAGAACATTTTCTTTCACAGCAGACTGAGTACTGGAGTTCAAGCCATTTACATAGAACAAGGGTCACCAAACACTTCAGAAACACAATTTAATAAAAAGAAAAGAAAAACCTGCAGCTACTTGACTCACTTGCTGGTATTTTCCACAGTTTCAAAGTAGCACTTTCAGAAAATGTGTTTTTGCTGTTTACAGGAAGCTTGTTTCAAAGAGTTTCACAGGCATAGGTTTTGATGAGAGGCAGGTGCACGTTTTGCTTCCAAATTGCTGAACCGCAATGTAGATCGCCCTTCGTGTAGCTGCAAGGCCCGCTTGCGCAGTAGTAGTACACTAGGAACATTTGATGCATCCTTATTTCAATTTTTGAAATTGCTTGGATAATGCTTTATTTTTCAAAGCACTAAACTGTGAGCACAGTTGCTTTGCAGCTTCCCGAAAAGGTGGCAAGGAGAAGGGGGTGGAGTGTGGATGTGGAGGAAATGTCTAAGGCTTGTAACGTTCGGCAACATACAAGTGTCATGGGTGTGGTGGTTGGGGAGAAGTGCAGTACATGAAACAATACACGATTTTATGCAGAACACAGATTGGTTACCAGTGTAAGCAAAGCCAGAAAGTTCTAGTTCCAGGTTCCAACTGCCCAGTGGACGGTGATCGTGCAGGGTGCAAGATGGTAGCATACAAATCTTTCTTCCCCAAATTTCAGAGGCAGTCGATCTTGGGATGGTGGGTCTTCAACATTTTATTGAACAGTAAATGGTTTCCCAGCACTCTGATACAAGGATGTTGTTCCTCATGGGAGCTTCTGGTGTGTTTAGTAGTTTATTGCCAAACATTTAGTTGGACTGGGTAGACATTCAGGAGAAGGAAGAAGTATGACCTTGGTACTCCCCATTAGTCCCAGTGGATAGTGCACGGATCTTGAAGGTTAGCCTCTTGTCCACATGAGCAACCTATATGGACGTAAGGGCACATGTTCAATTGACATGAATTTAAACCTGCCAACTTTCCAACCTTTTGCCCAGAAAAAGGAGACTTCCCTCTGGGCAAATGCACGCAACATACACTTAGCTTCTACTTTATATTAAAATATTTTGCCAATTGCAGCTTTCTTGAAACCTGTGGTTTGATGGCTGACAGTTTTAAGGGCTTAAGTTCAAACCTTGGCAGGTCCTTTGTGAAAAATGTGAGTCAGCGATAATTGCTTATCTACCTGAAATCGGGCAATTTCATATGCCATGAGCTCACATCCACTCCAACCTTCACTATTATATATGGGGTGTCTGTGTGTGTGTCTGTGTCTGATACCATGCCTTCCTTACAGTAGGCTGTATGGGGCTGAAGGCCAGTTAAAGAGGCAGGCAAGTTGGGTTCTACATCATCCAGCACATGCCACACAAATTCATTGATGTCTTGGAAGCTGCAGAGCCACACACTAGCCCTGAGAAGTCTCTGTATGGCGCGCACATTATTAGGAATAACTTCCACCTCACATATTTTCATGGTCTTGATGTTGTAGACTTCCAGCATCACTGTTTTCTCTGCATTGGCCTTCAGCAAGTCTTTAAATGTGTTGTCGTTGTTCAGTCTTGTATGTGCTATTGTGATAATGAAATCAAAGAATGGCTCCAGGCCTCCATGTTGATCTGGAGTTCTCTTGCACCTTGTGCACATGAAAACCCTACGTGCCCCCAATGTGTTCTCGGTGTGCCTCAGAGAGATGCCCATGACTGTGAAGTCTGGTCTGCAAGTCCTCACACAGACTGAGGCTGGAAGAGGTGTGTGCAACATTGCCAATTAAAATTTTCTTGATTAGCAAACTTTGCTAATCAATTTTTTGAAAGCTAATATATGCCTTGAAGGTGAGACCAACACCTCACTTTCCCTAACCTATGAAGGATTTTTCTACCTGTCAAACTAATGTGCTCTAGCACCTCGAAGCATCTTTTGTGCTAGATGGAATCGCCAATAATGATCTCGGAACCAAATAACCGGACAGTCTCAAAGAATATGGCAAAGTACTACTTTATTATCAGCATTAAATAAAGTAGGGCAATCTGGCGAACAAACTGTAGTCCACACACTCATAACCAAATTTGATTATACAAAGGTTTATACCTCTATGCGTCATTTATGATGTCATCCTACGTGGCAAACTGTAAAACCTTTTGAAGGAAGAGCTTGGTTAAAGAAATCTAGATACCCGTATATCATGTAAGTATTAACATTACTGGATGCCCCTTATCTGGTGGGCACTCCTTGAACCACGTAATACGTATAATACAGAATATAGCAGAATGGCAGTGGATTGACCTATGCAACATTGTATCACATGTTGCTACATAGATCCTCTGATTGGTTGGCATGCTTTCCCAACCTTGGACTTTCGGCTCATTATCAGCACATAAGCAAAATGAAACTCTAGTGCCGAGAGCAACGTCAGTCTACTCTCTACTTTCCCAATTAGTCCATCTCTTATTGGTCCACCCCTAAAACAAGGCTTCTCCTTTGTTGTTGACCTTGCAGCCTGTTGTCTATTCTGGAACTTTTAAGGGAGTGTAGGTACACCATTATCTGCGTCTGGAGCTTAATGAATAGCCCTTGTTTTCAACTTCTGAATCACGTGTGAGGAGACCACGAAATTGTCCATTTCGACCTTCTGTTAACTGCTATTTGATTGAATTGTGCTGGGGGCATTACTCCTCTCTGCCTCTAGAGACTTGCTCACTCCACCTTGTATTGGCTGTTCACATCTTTAATTGTCCAATACTTGGCTCTTGCAAATGTTTTCCTCTTTACTTAATCTGAGAGAATTCTGTCTTATGTATATGGCTTATCCTTTTGACTCCCCTTGTGCCCTGAAATTATTCCTTGACATAGCATCCTTTATTCACAAACCTGTTTTCCAGTGTCTCCTGACTCTGCAGCCTTGGTCTGTCCCTGAGGTAGCTCAATTTCATTTCAACACAAGTCCGACGTCCATCTTTCCATCATGACCGCCCTAGCCACGTTATCTTTTCTTCTTCAGCATGCCTCTATATGTTTTGTCTACTTAGCGGTTCTGTGTATATACACTTATTAGTCAGCAGGTTACTTTATCTTCTTTGCATATATGGTTTCTTCATATTCGATGACCGGTTTCTCTTGTTACTTCACATCTTGATTCTTTAAGTCTTTACATATTGTTTCAGTACGTCTCAGTAGCTTTCCTTCATGACGTCACCCTGCCTGCATCAGATTTTACTTATAGCTCTATGATGTCCAATGGTGTGTGCCGACAACCTTCCACCATTTCAGTATGAGGGTACATTTGATAGGGTTGTCTTGAGTGCATATTGTCTCTCATACACTAAATATGGTATTGGCATAATACCTGGTGTCGCACACAGGGCTCTTCTCCTGCTATTCCAGTATGACAAAGTTGAGGGGCCGGGGCTAGGGATTATGGGCCCACCTGCTCCTCTAGACTAAAGCTAAAGGAAAATGAGCTAATATCCAAAAATATCTGTCCTCACTCTTACATACAAGAAAATCATACAGGGATTATTTGGCTGTTTAAATCTCATGAAATAACAGTGATATTCAAACAGAAAAAGAATAAGCATGAATCCTTGTAACCTGGGTCGAATCCTCTTCCCCAGGATTAAATCAGGATATTACAAACCAAAGTTAAAAATCCTGAAAGTTCTTTTCAATAGACAAGTTCCACTCCAATTATGAGACAAACTTCTTTTCATTCCACAAGTCCTCAACTTGTCAATTTAATTCTTATGTTCAAACAGGATTTCTCATTTTTCAGGAGAATTGTTAGTTTCCACAAACTTTTTTGACAAATGAAAAAGACTTTGTCTTTACACATCAAGTCAGTATTCAGTGGAAGTATTCTCTTCTTTGAAGACCAACCACTTTCCTCCAAATCTCGTTTCTTCATAAGCAAGACAGTTTTGTCGGGGTAGTTTTACATTAGTTCATTAGAACACATTGGTGGACTTGCCTCTTTCTTTCCACCACAACCTTCTACCACACTGCAGTACTTCAAATGATCTTCTTCCTGGTCCTCTCGCCTGCCAGGACCACTAATTGTCCCTTTCCCAGTGTACTTGCCTGCCAGGCTAAAACTACTGCTACTACTACCACCAGTATTCTGTGGTGAGGTTTGCTTCCAACTTTCCCCACTTAAATTCTTAATGGGGGAAAGTTGAATAAACTACTGCTGCTTGAATAAGTCTTTTGACTTTCAACAACAAGAAGGGGTTTATAACTTCTTCCCCAAGGAAACAGTACACATTGACAATGTCTTTCACACTGATTAGTTTGCCCCAGGCAATGCAGGTTGCAAGTCTCTCCCACTTGATGATTTCCATAAGGAGGGCTTTTATCTTTGGTTTCCTTTTACACCACCAATTAGCTGTTGGTAATGTAGTCTACAATGTCTCCTTTCTGGGTATCCAACATCAGGATAGTTTTAGCCCCTTTCATTTATGTTTGCATTTCTTTGGCTTAGGCAATGCTGGTTATAACCTTCTCTTGCAGGTAATCTCCCTGTTTTGTAGATTGCATTCACTTTTTGAATATTGTTCCCTTTTTACTTTGGCAATGGTGGTAATATTCCTCTCCTTCGTTTCTCTTAACATGAGATTTGCACCCAAATTTAATTCAACTATACAGCATTCAAAAGCTTTTCTTTGAGCCAGCAGTCCATCTTGGAGTGTCCCAGGCTTGCCTAGCGAAGGCCAACTCACCGGTATTTGCTTGCGTCTGTTGGACCCGCTGCATTGGTTTCTTCGTTAGTCTAGATTGGCCTGGCGCCTGACAGCTGTGGTAACATTCTCGCTGTTCGGTCCTCCTGAAAAGGGAGGTTTCTCTGCTCCGTACATAGTCCGGTGAACGCCACTCACTGGCTTAAGATGCAGGACCTGGAGAGCTTCTCTCTCCTTTGGGACAGCTAGTCTTAGTACTGCTTCCAGCTGCGCATTCTCTGCATTCTACAGGATTCCCGACTTCTTCCACTCACAACACTGCGTCCCGCTTTCAACACAGCAGCAGCTCTGTCTTCTACCTTTTCCTCTTGCCGTGGCTGCTCAAGTTGCTGCTTTTTAGTGGTCCACACCTAAAGGCCTTTAAAGGTCCCACTCGGGTGGGGGTCATTACAACCACTAGAGTGCACACTGCAGTTTTGCAACTCTCCCCTCTTCGTCTCAGTAATAAGGGCATTATGGGACTTGAAGTCCCTAATGTTCTTATTCATTTTAAGACTATTTTATTCACTCTTTTTTAATGATTTATAGAATGTACATTTAGGGGAAGCTTTCAAAGGAGTTAATGGTTGGTTCTTGATTTTACAATTCAAACATGAGGTACATTTATAACTATCAGAAGTATTTCACAACTGTCATTTTGGGTATTTCCGGGAAGGGTAGCCTTACTATGAAAACATGCCATTAGGTTTTCATGTATTAGAGAAACTCCACCCTCAGAAGAGGAGGAATACTGAATCTCTCCTAACAGTCCTATTCCCTTGTTGGCCTTCTCTTCCCATGTGATCCACCCGGCTAATACCACCAGCAGGGTTAGGATCAGGTAGTGGTAGCCTTCCCCTGGCCACATGGGAAGAGACTTTAGGTTGGGATTCTTTGCGGACTGTGCAGGATTCATCACATAACTCATTGCTTAGACTAGCTGTTTCAACGGGTTGCAGTGTTAATAACATAATAACGACAAACATTTTAATTGACACCTGAATAACGAGAAAAGAAAATCAACATTTTTAATAAAAGTATGTGGGGGGGTTTAGGGGGTTAGTAAAGCAGGGGAAACTGGGTGGAGGGCAGTTGGGAAGGACCCACCAAATTTCAAAATAAAAAGAATTCAACATTTTTTCTTGGTTTAGGTGTCACTAAAAATGTATGTCATTCGGTATTTTAAACACATGGAACCGTTTCAACATACGTGTGCATACAAACCGTTCAGTATCTCTACAAATATGGACTCAGTCCTGTGTTTGGACAGAAACGGGAACATCAATCTATTTCTGTTGCCAATATTGAACATCAAAATGACCAAAATCAATACTAGACTATTTTCCTTCAGGAAAAAACAATAGCAAAATGTTTCTATTTAACTTCATGAAAGAGAATAAAAAATACTAGACCCCCTTTTTTAAATTTGCGGAAAATCAGAGTAACAAGATTTTGCCACTTTAAAATGTTAAGCCCCTTGTCTCTTTGTAAAAATAGGAACAGAATATTACCAAATACCCGTGTAGCACTTCGGTATCCCCTGGTAAGCCATTGAGGAACAGAACATGGGCTGGCTTCCTGCTTCTATTTCTGCTGCATACATTTTGCTGACTGCCAGACACACACAGATCCTGCCTCTTGCCATACCCTCTGAGTCTCAACTTTTATACCCTTCACTTTATTCTTATCTAAGTGTTGGTGTATTCACTGGTCTGGTTTTATTCTTTCTATCCTTGGCTGTGTCCCACATGTTGAAATATTAAAAAAGCAATTTGTTACGTGCTGGATTAAATGTCAAGACTGGAGGCTCGGATTATGCTTTCTTTATTCATAAGTCGAGCAGCATATAACAATTACAACTCATAAAAGAATAATGCATCCAAAAAACGACATTTCGCCGGATAATGTCTTTTTGTGTAGTTCATTCTTTTAATGTCCATGAACAAAAAAACAATTTGACCTTTTCCACCAGTCACAACACACACTGCCCTTTATCCTCCACTACATCTGTGTGCTTCCTTTCATTGCTACTCAGGCAGCCAGTTAAGTACTCTCCCATTATTGCGTTAGTGTGTGTCATTGACTAAAATTGTTGGAAGCTTATTTTGTTATAGGCTCATGCGCGAAACATTTTGGCGGAGCGCATCCGCAATCTTTCCAAGGTTGAATTGGTTATAATTAGTCGTTCAACAGGGCCAGAGGCTCAGACGGGTGCAAAGGCCTCACTCGCACACAGGGGGCACTGCTGCACGTAACAACTGTGCGCAACAGGTCCCGGCGAGCTTCTGGCACTGTCATGTTGCAAGTCAGGAAGGAGCAAGTGACAAACGCTCCAGGATATTTTCATGTTACAAACTGACATCAAAGTCAGAACGCAGCAGAGACAGCGTGCAGCTTGTCGGTTCATTTATATGGCCAGCTGACACGAAAGATCAGCACATTTGCTCAAGACCACGCCACATAGTGGCCAAATGTATTACCGACGCAGAGGAGTCGGTGAGGATATTCGCCTAATATCTTTTATAAAAGGCAGCAGCTGTCATTACAGAAGGTGCTAAGCACTGAAACGGGCACAGTCCCAAGTCAAACTGTTAGGTTAATAACCCAGGCCCCCTTAGCTGCATAATGTAAGACTGGAGCAGGCCCAAGATCTGTGCAGTTAACCCACCGGCATTAGCACAGCTCCTGCGAAGAGGTTGAAGAACCCCATACCAGCAGGCAGTGGACAGCATCCAACAAAGCCAGAGCAGTAGAGTGCGTACTGGGAACAGGTTTGGGGGGGAGGGGGGAATGTCACAAGGCAGGAGCTTGGTGGAAGATCTGATTCCGTTCTCCCAGGGGATGGAAGCCTTAAGGGGAGAAGTCTCAGAGAGGTTCCGAGAAGGCAAGAGGGAAGAAAGAAGGCCAGAAAGATCCACAGTAACCAACCCCCCACCCCCCTGGGCACACCACGCAAGAAGACAGGTGTAAAAGGAGAGTGAGGTCTTGGGAGAGGAGAGGCATGGGCTATACAGATGACGAGTCCTACTCGGAGGATTTAGAGGAGGAAGAATGGGATGACATGTCTGAAGAAAGCTCAGAAGAGCGTGCTACATCCTCCCCAAGCCCTCCGGACAGACGGAAGACAGAAGGAGGATGAGGAAATGGGCGAAGTATTCGACCCAGAATCACTCATGCAGACTGACTCATACATCCCAGGTCGGCGGAGTGGGAGCCCCCCCCCGCTAAAACCTGAAACTATATAAAGAAGAGAATACATAGATCCCTCTCGTAAGAAGCCAAAAGCAAATTACTAGCAGAATGCCCCAGACCCCAAGCGCCAGAGAACATTGCAGAAACGCCAGAAATAGATGAGAAGATGTCTTTCATGGGACGCTACAGCAGGGACATCAGAAAGGGAATTGATCGATCCTGGAGGTTTTGCCAGGATAAGCTCAACTAACGGAGCGAAGGTGGTCCATCCTAGTAAAAATTGACCCCAAGATGAGTGAGCTAGCAACGGCTGATTCGACATCCAGCAGTAAGGGAAACCTGTTTGGAGGCGCATTCATCAAGGAAATGGCGAAATTTGCCAACCCCTACAGCGCAATAGGTAAGGCGCAAACATCGCTCAAGAGGGTCTTTGGCCACAAGATTTTCGGCAGGGCTGGCAGAGGAAGGGGCTGCTCGGCCCAACGCCAGTAATAGAAACGAATGGAGAAACCAAGAGGAACGCCGGCCCAACCCCTTCCAGTCGAGGGGAAGGGGCAGGGGCTGGCGAGGCGGCAACAGAGGCCAGCAGGCCAATACAGGTGAGGCAATATGCAGACACGCACAAGCACATGGGTTAACAGGGACCCCGGTGGTATGGGGGGAGGGCAGCACATTTCTTAGAATGATGGAGAGTTATCAGGAGATGCATGGGTCGAAGAGACAGTGCAGGGTTTCCACCTAGAATTCTGGCATGAAAAGATTCAAACAGATGTGCTGTGGCCCATAAGGTTCACGCGAGAAAATGAAGAGTTGCTAGACCGAGAGAAGGCAGAGCTAGAAAAGAAAGGGGAAATCACACGGGTAACCGATCCTTGGAACTGTTTTGTGAGCCATAGGTTCCTGGTCAAGGGCAAAAAAGAAACCCAGACCAGTGATAAACTTGAGGAACCTGAACACATTATTAGTATACAGGCACTTCAAGATGGAAGGCATCCATCTGCTAAGGGACGTATTAGGGGGAAGAATGGTTAGTCAGGATGGACCTCAAAGATGCATATCTGACGATCCCAGTATTACACGATGATCGGAAATGCCTACGGTTCTGGTGGAGGGACCAGAAATGGCAGTTCACATACCTCCCATTTGGTCTGGCATCGACCCCCCTGGGCCTTTACGAAGTTGATGAGGACGGTAGTGGCTCGCCTCGGAGAACAAAGCATCAGACTGATAATATATTGGGAAGACTTTTGTCTGATGGGTCAGGATAGGAAAAGGCTTCTAGAACAAGCGGAGAAGACAACCCAGTTATTATAGGGACTAGGGTTTCTGATAAACTGGGAGAAATCCGTGTTCGTACCAGCACAGACTATCGAATTCCTAGGTTTTGTCGTAGACATGAAGACGGCCACGTTCAGCCTGTCGATGGACAAGGTGAATGCAATCAAGAAGATCGGGTCAGTAATTGACAGGAGAGAACGATCTCTAAGTTCGCCAGGCTTGTGGGAAGACTAGCTTCAGCCATTCAGGCGATCTTTCAGGGGCCACTGCATTACAGGGCTCTACAACGCCTAAAGATCCGACACCTGAGGAGAGGGTTATCTTACGACCAAAAGGTGCTGATCGCCGCGGTAGTGAGAACGGAGCTATGATGATGGTGGTTCAAACACATGGAGGCCTGGAACGGGAGAGCAATATTTGGCTCACCCCATGACCTTGTTATAGAATTGGATGCCAGCCGCTGGGGAGCCAGGTGCAGAGAACTGATGTCGGGAGGCAGGTGGTCAGGAGAGGAACTAGAGCTCCACATCAATTGCCTTGAGCTACTGGTGGGGTCCTTTGCGGTGAGATGCTGGACCCAGGACAGGTTGAACTGTTGGGTTCTACTGAAGATGGACAACAGCCTTTAGACAAGTGGTCTTTGACGTTTGACATCCCACTGAAAGTGCTTTTTCCTAAAGGAAGTGGATGGGACAGGAAGGAAGGGTAGAGATGTAGAGGAAGATGATGATGGCATCCTCCTCCAGTTGGTTTGATCTCCCCCGGTCTACACTAGCCCCTCCCCCTTCCCTCCCCCCCCCCCAGTAGCATCAAAGGCTCTTTTGGTATGCAGCACCCTGAGGCAAGGCTAGTCTTTATGGGAATGGTATGCCCTTTGATTCCGGTTTCTCAGGCAAGCTCCTGCTGAGAGGCTGGCTCACTGCCTTCCACACCGGAGCTGGGATCACAGAGCGGACATGTGTGAGATCCATTTGATGTGGCTTGGATAATTGGGAGACACTGGCCATCACACCTTAAACTTGGGTATGGCTTATTTTTAAAGTTCACAACTGTTTCACCAGGATAGTAACTTGCATAGTTATGTGGTTTTTGGGACCCGACGTGCATATCGTAAATGCAGGCCCTGTGCTGATGAACTTGGCTGTCACATTGGATCTGGCAATCCCTCTCCTGTGTTCTGTGACACAGGAGAGTAGGCATTGCAAATCAGTATACTGATTCAGCAGGACACAGGTGTACACTAAGCTTTTGTCATGGAACTGATGGAAGCGAGATCTTACTGCATTACCCATAAGACTTAAGGAAACACATAGTTCGAATGTTTGACCAGACATATGGCCAGTACAGTACTTTCCATAACTTCAGTTTCTATGTGCTGCCTCTGTTGTGGTATCCCGACCAAAATACACTTGTACTTGCCATTTGATCAAATGTGTTCAATGCCAAACCAGCGTCCATCAGTCCGAAACTGTAAGTCAAACGAAACGGCTTCCCGGGCCTTCACCAAGACTTTCCTTTCCAAAACTACAGAAAGGTTTATGTTCTGCAACTGAAATGCAAAAAAGCAATCTGCTGTACTTTCTGCTCGGTCTGAGCAGTGGTCGAAGTATTGGGGGGGGGGGCGGTGGAGTAGTGGAACTGTGGGAAAATTGTGTTGCAGGGGGCGTGGTACATTTCACTTGGATACAAGTAGTGTAAAAGATTTGTAAGTAATCAGACCATGAATATAAAAACCTGCACCTTTAGATCAATTTGGTGCTTGAATGTTAAGGGGCTGCCCTGCTCTAGAGAAAGTATGCTGGACTGTGCTCAGAGAATTGCTACTGTAGAGAGGGCAAGTCAGACTATTTTTAAGAGATTACACGCTTAAAAACCGGCAGTCGGTGATGGGTGCACCTGGGAAGAGATGTCTTCTTCCGTCCTCTTGGTGTCTATTGTGGATGTATTCTCCTTGTCCAAGATAAGCATGGCAAGGATTACATAAACTATTTTAAATTTGAAAATGTCCTGTGCTGTCTGACTGGAGAACTTGGGAACTTGGGCACATAATGCAGAAAGGTGTTTCACTAACACACACTCAAGGGCAGGTGATGTAAGATGACTTGCTGGAAGCTAGAGAGGGAACATATCTTGTCAAACCCGTTTTTATCCCTCCTATAGAAGGTTCTCCGTTATGCCAGGATGCACTTGACACTGATGTTTTGCAGAAAGAGGTGTGGGTTCATATTCTTGGGGATTGAATGTGGTGGATTTTAAATTGCAGCGACTCTTTACCAGGACCTGAGGTGCATCTCTCACCAAATAACGTGACACACATCAGATGCAATGGCAATAGTTAAATTAAAAAAAAATCTATCAGGTGACATCAAGCACAGTACTGCACAATGCTAAATCAATGCACATCAGGGTGCATGTTCTAAAGAAATAAGTAGGGAGAGTAGCATACAGAATGTGATAAGGAGTAAGTGACTTCACAGGAGGTGAAATCACAGAAAAGCACTAAAAATCCATTTTAGTAAATTGGGTGCACCTGGCCCCTTGTAATGGTTTGAGAGGCCACCCTCAACACGGGTCGTTCCTTCCCTCCCCACTCAAGGTGTTGCGCAATAAACTGGTTAATGAATTCTTGTATTCAGACCAATCTCCAAATCATCTAATACCCCTTGGATCCCCCTCCGCCTGACCTACCAATGAGCCAAGAACCAGGCCGGTGTACAGGAAATGTTTATTTTAATTAGATGTTAATAAAAATTTCATAAATTACACACACACCATCTTCTGACTCACCATTAACTTCTTGTTAAACAAATCAAGTAGCCAAATTAATTGGGGGAAACGCAAATCACAATACTTTCTCATTTCAATAAATAATTAGTGCTGGTCAGTGAACACTATTTGCAAATGTAGTGCTCTGCAATTTCGATTTTCCTACACGCTTAAAAGGCTAGGAGTTTGTTTTTTCAGACTTGGTCAATTGCATATGGCAAATATTTCACCCACACTTTTGGTTTAAAAATACGCACATGGTGATTTAGCAGTTTGTTTTTAGACCCACCCCTACTTTGGTCGGGATTGGGGAAGTCTGCCATAAAAAGTAGGGTGATTTGAGGAATTTTGGATTTCATACCCCCCACCCTCCTCCACTTAAAGGCCGGTTTGTGTTGGGGAAGCTGGTTAGCAAAAATTGGTATGATTTGAGAATTCTGGATTTTCAACCCCCCTGCCCCCTCTTAAGGCCTTGTGGAATGTATTAACCCACTTATGCTCTGCCCTGCGGCATCACTGTGTTCTGGTGGTGGCAGAATTATCAAAATGGCCACAAAACCCCTATGCGCACCAAAACCTCTGGACATTGTGCTTTGCAACACAAAAAGACGGCTGCCCAATCTGCCATGCATGTTGTCCTTGGTGGAACGGAGATCTCACTCCTGAAACATTTCACTGGGCTGCCCAACAAGTAAAAATGGGGCCTGCATGAAAAGCAGTGCTTTGCTGAAAGAAATCCAAAACCTTGTTTTTAATTCTCTTTTCTTGGTTGCTGAAACTACAGAATGCCGGTACAAAACACCATCAAACATCCAATATTCTTGCTGGGTGTTGCAAGTCACTTAGTTCAAGAAATCATTATCAACAGACAATGTCCTGAAAAGCTGAATTTGTCATCAAAACATTCACAGCAAAAATGTGCCTGCCTGTGAAATCTGTCAAAATCTGTGCGCAGTACCTGTGGCCGCCTGTATGACAACTGTCAGTAGATTGCATCATAAGGATTTAAACTTGTACATCTGAAATCTAATGTCTGAAAACTAAGTGACCTGTTATTGAGAGTAACCTAGGTTATAACTATTTAAATCCCATGGTTTAGAATCTGGAATCGGTGTTCTAGCTGCTTGTTTTGAAATTGCAAGTTTGTTTTAAACCAAGAAAAAATGTAACAAAATGACATTGAATTTAGGCCTGCCTAAAGCAATTTAACCAGTCCAATAGCTTCCCCCACAGAGGCCAGTCATCTCCTTCTGCTCACTCTGTGATGATTAGATTAGGGGAGGAGAATTGGGTCTGCCAGGGGAAGGGGACAATGGACTTCCTCCAGCACAAGGAGATGCTAATTAAGAAGGGTCGTAAATGGCCTGGGTCTCTGGTGGAAATGGGAGGAGACTGCTTCTAACTGCAGAAAGCCAGAAGGAGGCGGAAACAGCCACTTGAGGCTGGACATTCACAAAGAAACATTTTGTTAAAGACATATAACTTAACACGTGAAATTGTTATAATTACGAAAATCACATTTTTGTATCTAAATTCTGACTGTACTTTTTGAGAGGCAGCAAAACCATGTGACATGTTCTACAAGGAAACGGCAGAAAAGGTGGTTTTACACCAAATGTACTTGTGCCAGAAGTATGAAATGTTATACCCTTATGCCCATGTTCAACGTGCATATTTGTACACATTTTCGGATAAACTGTCCATTGTGTTCTGGTCAAAAAGGGCGAAAATTCTGTCAAAAGCAGACACAAGATCCCACAACGACGAGGTTCGGAGGAGTATCTGCTGCACGAAATATGCAATCTATATATGTTATTGTTATAAAGATTGCACACATGTAAATATGTATTGTACCAAAAGTAGATTTTATGTTCAAAGGGACAACGGGAGGATTCTCTGACTCATATACTCACACCGTTATGGTGACACCGTGTTTTCTTCTCCAATCAAGGGAGAGAAGAGACTCTAGCCAATCGCCTGCCTAAGAGGGTGTGCTTAGGATAAACCAGCACACACCCCTTTATTAGAAGCATAAATAGAGACAGCTCAGACTGGAAAAAAGAGACAGATTCACCCACTAACCGATTGCTGGCGTAGCACCCTGCGAGAGGACCATCAATTTTCCTTGCTCTTGACTCCAGAAACTTGGCAAGCAGAAAGGCCCGTTCCATTAGTTAAACCATTTTCAACTAGGCCTTGAATTTCTAGAAAGAATCACACAAAACTAAAGGGGAACCAAAGAAACAGCCTGGCTGTGCTGTAACTGCTTGCCTGCTAAATAATTATCTTCAGAACCAAGAAGGGCAGATTAAACCCAATCCTGTGCCGTGCCATGCCGATCCTGTCCAGTCCTGTCGTGCGGTGACCAGAGTGCTTTGCTGATTGCAGACCCAGTCCAGTTTGCCCAGCAGTCTGTCCCAGAACCAGAATCCCTGATGGTTCTATTTGAAACCCATATAGTGAGTATCTATAGAATATAACTCTCATTAGCATATGTACTGTCCATAGTCCAATCCCTGTCTTAAATCCATCCTATCTTGTATTTAGAACCTGATATTGTTAGGAGTAGTTTGAATTGTCAGAACTTTTCTTGCGCTGAGTTTCTCATTTGTATTCTAAAATCATAAATCAATAGTGCTGTGATTAAATAAATTGAATCCCAGAAAGAAATTGATTATCCACCGCATGAAGGGTCCCTGGCCAGGATTGACGGAGATTCATGTGTGGCATTCTTTTTCTATAGTCATAACCTAGTGTAAACGAAATCCCATTTGTCTTTGAAAAGTGCATCCCTGTTTTCCCATTCTTGCGCCTATCTCAGAATTGCGACCTCCACTAAAACGTCCATAACTTTCTCTAATGTTATGCTAGCAACAAAATTTCAACTTCTGCTTGTAGCTAACCTCCTCAGCTTTCCATAGAACCTAAAACCGCATTCCAAATCCATTCTCCCGCGATCGCGATTACCACGTGCGGAAAAGTTTGCCGCAAATTTTCGTTTTGGCAAAATATTGCATGTGAAAAACAGCTTTTGATTGCACCCGACCTCAGTTTTAAGTTTGCACATTGCTTATTAGTATCAAATATTGCTAGTGTTTGTATGCAACTATTTAAAGCGGCTCCCATTAGAAATTGAACAATTTCAGTCAATTAAACCATATTCAGGGTTTTATCCATTCTCAGATAACTTTAAAAACGATTTTGACAGTTTGCCAATCAATTCTGTTTCTCTCTGGGGGGAAATTGTATTGAAGTTTTGTTTGAGTTCTGCATTCCTGAATACCTGCTCTCTCTCTCCTCATACCTCTTTACATTGCCTAGTGTGTGTGTTTTGTGTTTTTTGGTTTGGGGGATTGGGGCTGGGAGATGGGGGAATCCCACGGGACAGGGTGGTGGGAGGCAGGGAGGAACAATGGGGTGGAGCGTGAGAAACACACCGAATAAAAAGAAAAGACATATTTTAAAGGTCTCACGAGAAAGACCTTTACAATGCTGGTTTTCCGATCGATATCAAATTGGGCATTGTAAATCGATCTTTCTCTTGACCTTTAAAATTAGGTCTTTTCACACAGAACCGATTTCTGTGGCACTGCTGGACACATGTAACAAGAGGTAGAGGGATACTCCTCTCCTAGGCAGAAACTTCTCATCGCAGACGGGGCCATGCAATGGCTGCCTTTGCTACGTTGGATGTGACATGACGCAGGCTTTCGCCACAAATTTGTAAACAGGAACAAGTGTAAACTGATCGCTGTTATTATGATTTCTAATACTTTAACTTTAAAAAGACACCATCCAGGAACAGTTTCCTACTCAAATAAAATTATAGGAATGGTGAAAAAAATGTTTTAAAAAAATAATAAAGTAGAGCACCTTCCGCTCCCACTGGTCTGGGGCTTTACCCCATTCTAACATCCTCCTGCCATATTGCATAAAATGGCCTGAGGCGATACCTTGCTGAGCTGGAAAAGCAAGAGGAAATGAGTGAGAATGTTGCCATGTTCTTCTGGCTTGATGATTTTTTGAGCAATTGCATGGAGTATTCACAATTGACCCCATCCTCCAGTACTCCCATGTGTGCCCTTTGTGGCCAGCAAGGGGGGACAACTCTGCGTATCGACTATACAAAATGTCTAACACATTCTCACCTTATTCAATGTTGAGTGTTTTAATTTGCTCTGCAGTGCTTGATTTTGCTTGATCCCTCCACAGTTACTAGAAAGATGACAAAGATCTGTCTGAGCTACCCTCGATAATGCAGTGTCAGTCTCAGTTTCTATTGTTTACCTTATTAAAACAATAAATGTGAAATTGTGCTTTTATATCATGCTTCATGCAGGGGTCCAGACTGTAAGCGTGGGACTGGGTATTGAACCCATGCTGCTTAGTGTTGTCTTGCTTCCAATTCAAGAAAGTTGCCCCTGAGCTATCCTACCGGCCGTATGACCTGTTTAAGTGCTTTAATTTTACAAATGTCTCGGGCTGCACGTTGTCTGCTGTTTAAGGAAAGGAGAAGATGATGATCTGCACATTAATTTTATTGATTGGTTTATAATTGTAAACCATATGGGTTCTTTCTGGGTATCGCCAGCCCTACGGATGAGGGTTGTATTGGACACCTTTGCTCTCTAAAAAATGTTAAGAAATGAACAACAAAAAAGGCAAATACTCCCAACAGAAATTAGGAAACCTACACGTGGAACCATGTCCCTCTGCTTTCACCTACACAGCTCCATGGATATGTTTGGACCAGTAGCGCAGGTAGTACCACAGGAGGAAACTATTATTACTTCCTGATCAGAAGTAGTAAACATCTATCTGTGCAGTAGCACCTGGGGCATTCCAAGTACTCGATAGAATTACCACAATAACTGATCTCTGGCCCAAATAACCAGAAAACCTCAAAGAATATGGCAAAATACGACTTTATGGGGGGGCCCTTTTGAGCAGCCAGCAAGATGGCCGCTTGAACGGGGAGCTCCAGCTTCATACAAATTTGAATCTCTACGAAATCAGTTTGTGCCGCATTGCTAGAGAAGAAAACTGCAGCTTGTAATACATTACGGCACTGGGCATCTGTGGTCGAAGTCCGTGGTGAAATCGGACAGCGGTGGCAGAGTAGTAACTGTTTGAAAATCTGGCTTCACCGCCACCTTCGCTGTGCAACGCCGGCTGAGTTGTTGGCGTGCTCTGTCTCAGAGACTGAGCCCAGCCCAGTTCCTGTTGGAACACACCCAGTCTTGCTGAGCATTTACCCGTCCGGCAGAGTGGCACCTCAGCAGCTGAGCTGACTCTGCGGAATTGTACAAGGATCTGACTGGCAGCGGAGCTGGTTCGACTCTCCTACATGGCACTAAAGAGGGTGTACTGCGAGGAGTCCCGACTGGGGCCGAAGCCAGCGAATTGCGTCTGGATGTCACCAGGGGTTTGTCGGGACATCTGTGGTTGGCATGTGCTGCACTTTAACGCCGAGGACAGGCGTCTCCCTGATCCTGCATCTGGTGCTGTGGGGGGCAGCGCTGACCTCATGGACCGCGGTTGCCCGGATTACTGTGGGGTGCCCTCCACTGCTGGAGGGGGTCAAGAGCATGATACGCCCTGCTGGGCACCTGCTGCTGGTGTGCCGACGTCCTGGACCTGGGCCCCCCATATAGCCTGGACGACGTGGCGACCGCTGCCCGCACAACGGAGGCAACCGCACCCTGTAACCCCACCTGAGCTGACTCGGCTGATGCAGAGGTCCGAGGCTGAAACTGTGAAGGTGGGTGATAGATCTTAGACTATCCCCCCCGGCACACATCCACCCCACGTGCAACCAGCGACATTGCCCTTGTGCGACTGCTCCCTATGCTGGGAACGGCGGTTGCGGCTGCTTCCCCGCCGCATCTGTGGGATGGGCCAGGCTTTCCTTGCGGTAGCCAACTATAAACCCACAACAATTGTGATACGGAACGTAATTGTGTCGACCCTGCAGGGTGCAGCGCATGCCCAGATTGATCATTCATGGAATACACGGGCTGGGGAGCAGCCACCCAACCCCACCCTGCCCCCTGCTGAGGCACACACGACGAACATGCTTGAGGCAGGCAATCAAGCACCATATAACATGGCGGCCCGGACCATGGCACTGCTGAACATTGTGAATGCTGCGCAGAGGTATCCCTGGTTTGTTTCACAAATGAGTTACGCTCACTCCAAGGCACACTACCCTTTCAACCGGGATGTAACAACATCCAGCGCTTGATCACGATTGCACCTCCAAGGTGCCCTACACTTTACCTGGGCTGGCTGACAACCTGAGACTCTGGCAGTGTCGGCTGGGCCTCTGGGCGGCTGCATTTAAACGGGGGTCCCCTGATTCTCTGTGTGTGACCCTGCTATCCCAAAGTGCGTCAGACTAGGCAGGCGATGCACCTAGGTTGACCTCTTGCTGATGGAAACTGCTTGACTCATTGAGGCGATGGGAGGGGATAGCTCATTGAGACACAGGGCTGTGCAACGTCGTGGGGGGGTCTGCTGGCGACTGCCCCTCCACTATAAGGGATTAATACAGCTGCGACCAACATGACAAAGGGAGCTGGATCCAAAAAGAAGGGCCCAATGGATACGTGCACCAGCACTCCCGCTAAACACTGAGAACCTCCTGCTGCGACACCTGAGAGTGAGTGCTCCTCGTCGTCCCAAACCACCAGGGGCGACCACCTACTCACTGCCATGCAGAACGGCTTCTTGGCTGTAAATGTAAAGCTTGATGACATTGTTTCAACCATTGGCTCTTTGAAATCCAAACTTGAAAAAGAAGGGGCACGTATCACAGAGGTGGAAACGAGAGCAAGTAAAGCAGAAGACAAAGCAATGAAACATGACCGCGACATTGCACACCTGCAGCGGAAGTTCAGCAAAGTACACAACAAATGCGACAATATAGAAACGTCACGCCGGAACAATATCTGGATCTTTGGGATTCCGTAGGCCTCCTGCAAAGGCCCAATGGAACAATTTGTCGAAAGCCTTTTGAAATCATTATTCGATCCCACATGATTCTCGCAACACTTCCTAGTTGAAAGAGCCCACCGGGTCTTAGCCCCAGTTCCCAAGCCTGGAAACCCCCCTCGCACCACGCTGGCCAAATAATAACATTATCGTGACAGAGACCTCATCCTACGCATGGCTAGGGAGAAGGTGGCTCTCAGATTTGAATCCGCTGACATACACATCTATCCCGACTTTGCCACAAAATTGTTTGACCCTGTTAAAAAACAGCTATGTACCCGGCAAGTCCAATATGCGCTGCTATATCCAGCAAAACTGCGCATACAGCGTGCAGGGAGGGCACAGTTCTTTGAAGATCCTGACGAAGCCATGGCATACTTTGAGTCCCAAATTTCTGTCCCACTGCCAAGGAGAGACCATGAGGACAGCTACAGGTCTCCCAGAGACAACGGTCCTTCCAACATTGAGAATGACTGACCCCCCTCTGTGAAGTTGGGTCCTAATCCTGTGCTATGACCGGGCACACGCAACTGCTACTGCGAGGCTGGAGGCACACGGGCAGCCGTCTACCTAGCATTGCGAACTGCACACAACGCACCCCAAGAGTGTTCTAAAATATTATGTTGCATAGGGGTTTCATCGTCAAGTTTGGGGAGATGTGGGTGGGGGCCAAGGGAATTGTTGAATCTGTTTGACAGCATTGGCTGTTTAGGCCCACAGTTTGGCGTTAGTGTTTAAGTTGGAGAACAGTGCAATCCACTTCTCGATCGCGGAATACGCTCATGTCCTAGATATGCCCCAACTGCAGTGGGGCCGCAACTCTGTACACTACATATGCAGGGTCGGATTGGCCCCTCAGCCTTTTGGCCCGTGGCTGGGCCGAAATCGTCCCTGTGGGTTGGGGCCAGTTTCTGGCCATGCCTGGGCCGGTTTGGAAGAAAAGAAAAATGGAAATTAATATATTTTGTTTCAATTTTTTGTTCATTTTTAATTTTTATTTTCTTCAAAGAGCCTTTCATCCTTCCTAGGTCAATAAATGAGTACCAACACAGGTTGGGTGATGTTGAATGCATATTTGTTAAAAAAAAAGAGCAAAGTGTAACTGCTATACAGTAACATATTATCATTTGGCCTTGGACGTCTGCTTGGATTCAGAGTAATTTAGGGGTGAAAGGTCGTGTTTCATCGCTTCCCGGGATGTCACTTTGGGGTGGGGTCATCAGAGGTCAAGGGTCGTTGGGCGGGCCACTTTTTTGAGGCGAGGGTGGGACACTTTTTTTTTTTGGGTGACCGGGTCTATTTCTTGTCCCAGTCCGACCCTGCATACATGTTTGGTACCAACATTACATTTGTCTTGGAATATTTGCGGTCTCAACCACCCTATTAAGGCATGCAAGGTTGTCGCTTACATAAATCACCCTCCCCATAATCCCCTCCCCCCCGCTTCCCCCACCAGGTGGTTATGTTGCAGGAGACACATGCCCAGGGAAACATTAATGACACATTTGCTAAAGCATGGGTCCCAAAACGGTTTTAAACTAATTGTCTGTCCCGTGGAGTGCTTACACTAATACATTGATCTGTGCCATTTCAAGGGACCAAATGAAACATTGACCCACAAGGCAGATATGCCATCCTATTGAGTGTCCTGGCGGCTGTGTCCAAAACCCTTATAATCACTTACCGCCCTAATATTGACGATCCGCAGTTTTATGGCCAGATCCTAGATATTTTGCTTGGGGAACCGCATTCACGCATCATGTGGGGAGGGGGACTTTAATTTTATCCTGGACTGCGTCATGGATAGATCCAGGTCTACACAGTTATCTGCTGCAGCCCAGATGCTATTAACCGTTGCAGGACATTTGGGATTAACGGATGCATGGCAAGCTTGTAACCTGTCAACACGGGAATACACATACTACTCTACAGTCCATGACGCTCATTCTAGAATAGATTTCTGGTTGGTCTCTACTTCACTCATGGCAAGTGTAGTTGAATCCAAAATACTCCCTTGCACGCTTTCTGATCACTCGCCCATCCTTCTGACCATGGAGTGGAATGCACAGCCCATCTCGCGGCCTCTATGGCGCATGCCCTCCTCGTGCTTGGCGGACCCAGTTTTTCTTGAGGGGCTGCACAACGACACGGTCAAATTCTTCCTTCGAAATGAAGGGACTGTACAGCACCACAGTACAGTATGGGAGACCTATAAAGTGTGGATTAGAGGGGAAATAATTTCCACAGTCTCTGGGACACTGAGAGCCACCAGGTGGGAAATCAGTCGGGTGGAAGCCGACTTCAAAAAATTGGAAGATTAATACGGAAGCACTCACAATCGTGCACTCTTGGGTTGCATTAAAGGGAACCTACTGAAGTTCAGGGAACTGGCCGACAGGGAAGCCCAATTACTTCATTATCCTGCGCGGGCGAGGTGATACGACGATGCCGACAGACCAGGATGCCAGTTGAACGCGGTCAAAACCGAGACTGGAGCCCACCATATTACTCTGATTCTTGGCACAACTGGCACCACTCTGAACACTCCTAAAGAGGTGAACTCCGAATTCTATAAGTTCTACAAATCCCTATACACTAAATCAGACAATTGCACAACAATAGAACTTGAATCATACCTAGATGGGATACCGCTGCCGCTGATCTCCGAAGATGCCTGAATGGACCTTAACCTGCCATTGACCACTGATGAGATCAACAAAGCCATTAAATTGGTCCCCTTTAGTAAGGCATCGGGCCCAGACGGCCTGGGGATCGAACTCTACAAAGAGTTGAGCGCCACCCTTGCCCCCCCAGTTGCTACGAATATGGGAAGAGGCACTGCATACTGGCAGGCTACCCCCATCAATGTCGGAAGCAGTGATCAGTCCTACTGAGGCCCAATAGACTGGCCTCCGATATGGGCTCGTATAGACCATTGTCCTTAATTTAGTCACAAAATAAAAATCAGCTGACACTGCTTCCACATATGACAAAACTAGTGCATCCCGACCAATCGGGATTTATTCATGGGCGGACGACCGCCTTTAACCTACACAGGCTCTTTGGCGTCATTTCACAGCTCAACCCGAAGGCGCTGGCGGCCTCCATGGATGCCGAGAAAGCTTTTGTCTGTCTCCTGGCAATTCCTGTTCTCAGTGCTGCGCCGCATGGGTCTGGTTGAATTCTTCATTCAATGTGTCTGACTACTATATGCCACCCCGGCTGCCAGGGTCCGAACGGGGTCCACGCTGTCCCCTTTGTTCTTGCTGGAGCAAGGCACAAGACGGGGCTGTCCCCTATCTCCGTTGTTGTTGGCCCTTACTACAGAACCACTGGCTTGCATTATGCGCCTCAGACGCATTCCTCGTGGCTTACGCATGACGGGCCCCACACACATTATCTCAGACGACTCATTATTATACATTAGGAACCCTGCTACAAATCTTGGCCCGATACTGGATGAGGTCTGCACATTTCCTACATTCTCAGGATACCGCGTCAACGAGGATAAGTCGGAACTATTTGCCTTCACCCCCTCTGTCCCCCCTGTAATCTGGAGGGATTCAGCTGGGCTCAGGATAAAATGAAGTATTTGGGCGTTGTGGTCACACGGCAGAACCACTCTTTATTGCAAGAGAATTATGGTAGTTACATGCATATCCTTAAAGACAAATTGAACCTATGGGCTCGACTTCCAATCTCGCTGTATGGTAGGCTGTCCCTCCTCAAGATGGTAATAGTCCTGACACTATTATTACTTTCTGATATAGCCAGGCCGACATTCTTGACAAACAGATCTCTTGTGCTGGGTTTCACATGGGGCAAGGACACACCACGGATGAAGTGGGAAGACTGGGCCAGACTGTATGACCAGGGAGGGCTCCAAGCACCAGACTTTAAACTATATTATGAGGTAGTGCAGGCACATTTGTTGGGCACTGGTAGCCATCTCATACTCAACCACTCCATACAGACCTGGAGAAAAATAGCACATCCCCTTCAGACTTGACAGTTCTAGGCAACCAACACGCTAACGCATGCACTTTCGACCCGGTTTGTACGGCTGTTAATGCCTGGACCAGAATATTTAAGAGACTGAATGTCACAGCACCTTACGCAGGAGCGATCCCCCTTTGGAACTGTCCAGGGCTCCCCCCAACATATGACACAACTATGGAGGGTATGTGGGACCCAGATGGCATAATGACGCTACATGACCTCTTCCTAGAGGGCTCTTTTGTCACACTCACTGACTTCTCTGAGCAATTGGGCACCAGCCCCATTAAAACACCACAGTATTACAGAATCAGAGCAGACATTGAAGGGCACTGGCCATCATTCCCGAATGAACCCGATGATTGCGAGGTGCCGAGTACGGTGGTAACTGGCAGGGACCCTAGGGGCCTGGTATCCAAGTTATACAAAAAATGGCAAGATGCACTAACACAACTCATGAAGGTTAAAGAGAGATGGAGGGCTGATATAGGAACCATGCTAGAATAAACAAAGTGGGCTTGCTGGTGCCGCCTGACAAAGGAGGTGTCCCTCAATGCCAGACAAACTCATTCAATTCGAAGTACTCAACAGACTTCATTACACTCCCGCAAAAATTGGTAGGTTTGCCCCTTTGTCTAGTGCCTGTGTAAAATGTGCTGTGGAGGTTGCTGATGCACATCTTATGTATTGGGACTGCCCCAAGGTAACCCAATTCTGGCAGGCGGTAGCAGAAGTATTGCATACATGCACGGGCATCCCCCCGCAACTGACACTTGCTAAATATCTGTTTGGAGACATAGGTAAGATAGCAATAAAACTTGGACGACGCTTTAATATGGGCTGTCTGTTGGCCAAAAAATACATTCTATTGAGATGGGAATCTAGAACAGCCCCAGACATTCAAATGTGATCCAGGAAATGACCTATGCCAACAAATGTGAGGAGACCCATGGATCTCTTGTGATGCCATGTTGCAGACCGAAGAATATCTGGGAGGCATTCTGTGAATACTTAACTGCACAGAACACTGTATAACAATGTCCAACCGAAATCTAAATGCAATTGATGACATGACGCAAATGTCACCTACATGTTTGTGTACATATTTCTTTGGTCGATGTATATGCTGCAATTTATAGACTGTTTTGTAAAGATGTATGTTTTTCACTGCACTGAACAAATAGTTTTAAAAAATAAATATGACTATTATTCAATAAACTAGGGAAACCTGGCGAACAAACAGATTGTAGCTCTCTCACTCTTGAATACATTTGGTTACACAAAGGCTTTATACCTCAATGTACGTCAGCTATGATGTCATCCTACGTGGCAAATGGTAAAACCTTTCGGGAGGAGGGATAGGTTAAGTGAACATATTTACCTATAGCTTATTTTTGCGTTGGTAACATCACTGGCTACCGCTAATCTGGTAGGCATGCCTTGAGCAACCTCTAACTACTTATAATACAGATAATGCAGAATAACAGCAGCGGGTTGGCTTCTGCAACAATGTATAGTCAGTCACCATTGCATAGGCCCTCATGATTGGTTGGCACTGTGAGAAGCCAGAAGGTGTCTCACCCACTAGTCCCCGGGGATCTGTCATCCAGGTGGCCTGGACACAGCCATCGCTTTTGGATCCAGTTTCTGGGGGTGGATCAGTGCGGGAGGATCATCTGGGTGAGGGGTCTTCTGGGAGTGGGACGCCGGAGGGCGAGACAATGTATCTGCTTCCCTGTAACACCTTTACCCCATCCTATCAGATAGGATACCTAGGAACTCTAACCCCCCAAACCCCTTTCCTACAGGGTACACTTTCACACGGACAGCCGGCTCTGGGAGAAAACGGACTAACACCCGAGCAGTATACCTGACGACTCCCAATACAATGGTCAGGCAATTACTGACCATCACTCACACTGGACTTCCATTAAGCTTCCCCACACGGATAAAAGGCGGAGCAGGAAAGCACACTCTGAGTGAGGCAGAGCACATGAGGAAATGGCAGTTTCAAGGCAGCAGCTGAACGAGAGAAGCAAGACTGCAAAACAATAGGGGATCACAAGGAGGGAAATTCCCTTTACCTTTCCCACAAGAGACAGTTACTTTCACAAGCCCTCAAGATTAGAAAGCGTAAGACCAGGAATCCAGGCTGAAGAATCCTGTATTTTGTGTCTGAGGTACCCGGGGGCCTCCCGCGTCACTAATCAAGGTGAGGAGAAGCAGCCGCTGCCGTTGTACCGTCCTTGGCTCTCAGAAAAAAGCGTCAGTGAAATTAACACAGCCAGTGTGTTGGGGAGACCGATACAAGACCGGTCTGCGTTGAAGCCAAGGTTGCAAGCAGGTATATTGTATGGCGAGCACTGGAACAAACATTGTTCAAACACGTGTGAGAAAGATGCAAGTAAAAGTTGAACTGCTGATGAGTGTTTGAACTTTGAAGAGACTTTGATATGATACCTTTGACAGAGTGGTTGGGCACTGCATGGGAGCTCAATCGAAGATCTCTGTAAGGTATCCAGCTGAGAAGTGAAAGTTAAAGAGTTATTAAGTAGAGAAAGAATTGTGAATCCAAGTGGTCCTGCGACTGGTCAAGCAAAATCCATTGCACAGTTGAAAGTCTTCGATTTTGATATAGTAAAGAAAGTTTGGAAAATGAGAAGTTTGGTTCGAGCTCGGCGGATGTTGACCAGTTGAAGGTTTTGTATTAAAGTGGGTCTGAGCCTGGCAGAGGGGGACCCAGGGTGAATGTTGAATCACCAGAGAAGTTGTGCATATGAGAATCCTGAGGAGAAGGGAACTGAATGCTTGTTTGTCGCATCAGGCCCTCTGAAATAAGAGACTTTGAGTGGCAAATGGATTTTGGCACAGAAGGTCCTGATAGTGAGAGATTGAACTGCATTCTCATGCAAGAAAAGCCAGAGTATGTGCTAAACTGGAGTGTTTAGCCTTGTCCCATGCTGAAACGTGGGGAAGGGAAGCTAACTGCTCAACTATCCTGACAAATCATTTCTTGAACACTTTTCTTTTGTATAGCTTCGTTTCCCACACACTTTGTATTTAGAATTAAGGATTGGCAATAGGTTTATTAGTATAGGCCCTTTTATTTTGAAAGACTCTAGGACTCCGTTATTTGATGGTCGTAGCTTGCTCCCCTCCTTAGATTTAAGTTTAGATTTAAAAGTTCAATAAACACCCCTGAACCGTGATCACTTGTGTGTCTTCACTGTTTGAGACCATGCCTTCCTTACAGCACTCTCTTCCAACCTTGGACATTCGGCTCAATAGCAGCACGTAATCAAAACAGGGAACAACGTCAGACAACTGCTCACTTTGCTAATTAGCCTGCCATCTCTCATCAGTTATGCCCTAAACCAATGCTTCCTCTTTGTAGTTGACCTTGCTGGATTTTCTCTTCTGCTGGACTTTAAAGGAAGTGAAGGTACATTGCTATCTTAATCTGGAGCTTTATGAATAGGCCTTGTTTCCTGGTCTTGCAACATGTGTGAGGAGACCATGATTTTGTCTGTTTTGCTGTTTTGCCCTTGTATTTATTGCTATTTAATTCAATGAACCTAGGTGCTATTACTCTCTTCAGCCTCTGGAGACTTGGTTGCATGCATTTTCCATGTCTTTAATTGTACAATACTCGACACTCGCAAATATTCACTCCTTTACTTAAGAGAAATATGTCCTACGTACATGGCTTATCTTCGGACTCCTTTCGTGCCTTGCAGTTGCCTCTTGCTGTGGCATCTTTGATGCTTGGCCAAACAAATCTTCTTTGTTCTTGCGTAAATTTGTATTCCAGTAAATGTCAGCTCTGCAGCCTTGGCCTCTCTCCTTCAGGCTGCTCGCCTATTATACAGAGTAGAAGTCCATTTTGTCATGGCTGCTTTACCCATATTCGATTTTCTACTTTCAGAAAGCTTCTATGTCTCGTCTACCTTGCGTTTCTGCGTATATACATCTACTGCATCTCTTCTCACTTATCTTCTCAGCGTATGATTTCTTAGTATTTGCATATATGTTCACTCTGTCACTTCAGTTTCCTTTGTGTCTTCTCTTCATGATGTCACTTTACACCTGTCAGACTTCCCTTATAGCTCTTGTATGTTCAGTGTTGTCTGCAAACTTACTTCTGCTACTTCAGTTTGAGGGTACATTCGATACAGTTGTCTGAGCGCATAACGTCTCATATCTTTGATGCAGTATTGGGAATATGACAGAGGTTAGGGGGTGGGCTCTATAGATGACGTGCACATCTGCCTGCCTCTCTACATATATATATATATATTTTATTTATTGGTTTTACAACATATAAACTCATTCCCCCCAACATCCCTTCCCTTCCCTCCCACCCCCAGAAGCAGATGCCACCTAGTCCTTGATCCATTGATTTCATGGATCGAATGCTGAGGTTCACTGTAAGTCTGATAATCTTAGGCGCTGGGGACACCACTGCACCCGGAAGTCGTCTCTGAGGACGGTTAGGAACATATTTTTACTCTTCTAAACTACTCCCATTGGGAATTGGACTTGGTCTTTTATTCCCTAAAAATCATTTTACTCCCAACTTTAAAAAAAATAGGCAGTAAAATACTTCCACCTCCAAATCTTATCTGGAACACTGGGTATCACATTTGTGATTTTGATATCTTGCTTTCGTTATCCGTTCCATCTCCTTCCTTTTTAGTTGAACCATTAGCATCCTTTAAGATTTATTGTCATTTGCGGACAGAATTTGCTATCTTTTCCAAAGTCCTAGTCTGGGATTAAGCAAGGGAAGAAAGAGTTGGTGGGTCGGCACTCGTTTTGGGAGACTTTCCCAGAATATGGCATTGTTACTCAATATCACAGAGGATGACGCACCTCTACCCAATGCGTCATGTTAATGGTTTTCAGACGATTCATAGTTTTTTGTTAAGGCCACCATTTTGCATTGCACTACCTTGGTACAGTCTGCGCCATCAACACATGTAACCCAATGTACTGATCCCTCCTTACTTTCCCATCAGCTTCATCCTTCAGAAAAATTTATGAGCAATTGCTTAACCCAGCTCATTGTGTTTAACGCAACTGCACACTGGATTAGGGGAGGGATTCCAAATTGGATCTAGATTTGCAAACAATTCTTCTGTTCATCTGATAGAACTCTGCTACAACTCGGCTGCAGATCTCGTTAAAGTGGATATTTTTAATTTTACCTCTAAATGTTGTATGAGAATGTTTAGATGCATTGGATCAAAAATGATGCTCTGTAATAGTACTGTTCGATTCTACTCTCATCCGCTTGCCTTTCAGTCCCTTAATTTACTGGAAATCCAAATGCCAAATTACTTTCAGCGTGACCCGGTAGCAAATGACGTCTTAAAATGCAAAAACATGGCCACCTCTAGGTGGCAAGCTGTAAGATAGCTAATGTGGATTTAACGTGACTGCACTATTCATTTTGTTGTTGGCATCTCGATTGCCACGCAGTCGCCTGGTCTAATAGAACCTTGGCTAATAGTGACTTTTCTTCCCTCAACACATCCTAATTCTAGTCATTTTCAGGTTATCTGACTGGTATTTCATTTGTGTCGATCTGCACTAAAATGGCTGCCAGTATATGTTCGTAGCAGAGTTATTTATTGTGAATGGAGTGGTATGCGTGTGATGTACCAGTTTGATGTTCTACTTATACTGCTCTGGCATAATTTAAGAGACTATTTCATGTTTATGTCACAGAAATGCTCAGCTGCATGACATTTTCTCTCTAATGATAAATGATTTGTTTTATTACAAAAGATAATGCTGTACGTTCTGATAGGATTGTTATCAAGAAGATTTATCATCTCTGAGGCAGAGTGAATACATACATCTATCCTCTGCATACATAAGAGTTTAAATGACTGGAGGAGATGGGTGAAACGTGCACTGCAAGTTGCAGTGGCTATTGCTCCATATCCTGGTTCAGGCAAATCGGGTATCGCCCACCGTGACTTTCCAAGCCTTCTAATTGGGGTTAGTATGGCATCTTGGAATTTTATGTGGCTCCTATTTATGCTTCAATTGGCACCACAGTAGTGCCTGCAGTGGATATAGTGGAGGATGTCTGGAACGAGCACAGAGTTAAATGTTAAAGGTATTTGTACTGTGCACCGTCACCAATGGAATTGGTCCCCAGGCGCTCGGGCGGATCTGCAAACGAGAAGGCGGGGTGGGTTAGTAAGGAGAAGAGGGAGTAGGATAGAGGGAGAGGTGGTGTCCTGTTGGCAGCTTCAGTTCGGTATACACTGTGCGCTGAGCTTTGGTGCGAATATTGGAACAATGTCAGTCCTCGTGTGCTGTTTGTGTGGTTTTAGGCGTTTCTTGCGGTGTGAAGTGCGTGCGCCTCGCTGTGTGAGAGGTGGTTGTGTGAGTTAAGTATGCAGAAATGTTGAGCTTTTGGTTAGTGGGTTATGTCTCGCAGCTAACCTTTGCAGTATGGTAAAATGCCTAGATTTGAGAGTTCTGTATGGTGGGGAGGGCATAGGTCTCACAATACGCTATATTCCACCATGCAAAAGGCAAGGATGTAGGCCACACCTAGATTTGGGTGTCCTGCAAAGCTGTTGAGAGGCCTAGGTCTCGCAATACACTTCATTTGATCCCATAGTAGACAAACATGTTGGCTATATCTAGATTTGAGAGTACTGTAAAGTGGGAGAAAGGCCTTGGTTTCATAATACATTGTTTCACCATACAATAGACTATACCTAGATTTGAGAGTACTATAGAATGGGTGTGGCACACACTAATGTTCACAATTCTAACCAAATGTGGCGCTTGCTAGCATTCACAAATCAATCAGTGTGTGGCAATAGCTTACATTCACAAATCTATATAAGTGTGGCTCTTGCCAACACTCACGATTCTGTCTGTGTGCGACGCAGGCTAATGGTATTAACCATATGTAAGGATGGAGGCTATGCCTAGATAGAGAGGCCTGTATAGAGGAAGAATTGCCTAGGTTTCATGATGCAGCAGGTTTCAGAATATATTACAGTAGATTTTGTTTTATAGCAGACGCAGATGGTTGGATATACCTACATTTGAGAGCCGGGTTATAATGGGAGATTGCTAGTGTGGAGTATTCCCGAAGAGTGATGTAGGTGATGTTTGCCTCACAACCTATGTTCTTAGGTAAGGTGATGTAGAGTGGCAGGGCTTTCTGGAGTAGAAACATTGCACTACACCCACCCATGCCACACTTACTTTTTGGTGGTTGCTTCTGGTTGACGGCTGGCCACTGGCTTCCCCGGCTGACACCTGCAGACACTATCTGGAGCTGTCTCAGTTGCAGCCACCCTTTGCATTGGGGCCCTTAGCCACAGGGGCTGCACAGGCAGAGGGCTCACTTGGGGAGGTTAGTTGAAAGCTCATAATCATCCATCCAAATTAAGCCATGAAGCAGTAAACACCCTGACTTATGCTGAAGACATTGATATCCTGGATGGAACACTAATAGGATTACACCGCTCCCTAAATGTATTACTAACTTAAGTGGAGAACGGGCAAAGGATAAACATGCGAATAACCGCAATAATGGTGTTTGGTAAAAGGGCACAGGCAGTAAATAAATTCAACTGGAAATTGGGGGCTACCAAATTAGACCAAACACACACACATAGGCACTTGGGAATTGAGGTAAAAGCTACCTCCACCTTCTCCCGCTTGTATAATTCTGTAAAGCCTAAATTCTGGTCTAGCTGGCTGGTTTTGAAGAAAGTTATTGATAAGTGGGGTGGACGATCACTGGAGGCAAAATTGATCCTATATGCCTTGGAGATCTTCCCTAGGAGGGCAATCAATTGGTTGCCCAACCTGTAGGGGAAAATCCTGAGATCGCTGTTGGGGCTACCTGACCGACACCAGTTGAGGCGATATGACGAACTAGGCCTGCAGTTGCTCATATCTAGCTGGACTGTTGCTGCCTGTAAACTGTGGGCATGTATAAACTTTGGTGGGGGAAGACGCTCCTCCTTATTACACTAGCGTGGCTCATGCTGCACGACACTCTTGTAGTGTTTCGTTTAAAGAACTGGAGAGTGTGGTGCTTGCACACTGCCAAGCCATAGCTCCGATATGCTTTTGTGAACAAGAGGTACCTGTGTTTTTTGGGGGGAGAAAATTGATTGGGAACTATGATGGGGCTGCAGTACCTAATAATAATAAAGTGGCTCTTTCCCACTCTGATACGATTTGCCTTACTGATGCACCTGGATATCCTGCCAGTTTTTGGAGTTCAGGGTGCCTGGCAGGGCATCCGATTTGAAAAACGCCTCTGCCGGCTGTGTGGCAGTCATATAGAAACTAAGGCCTATTTTAACTTCTTGTTCCAGCCTGAGCTCCTATTATGACAAAGCGTACGCAAATTTTAGACTCTACGAGAGCAATCAATTCTTGAGTCTTTTTTGCGGCCAAATCGTACGTGGCAGTTTCTGCTGTTTATCATCTATGGAAGTCCTCCTCTAACAGCTTTTTGGCAATACGTGCCTGTTGCTGGGTTGCCCTAGGGGCTCCCCTTTTAACTTTCTCTGGCTAACCTTGAGAGAACTAGAGTTCCTAAGGGTAGAAAGGCTCTTTAGATACCTTTTTACATTTTATTTAGTGAAACTAGCACACCCCACCTTATGTGGAGTGCTGGGGAGATGTAATATATCTCCTGTCAAACAAACTGTAACTATTCTGTTACAGGGATAAGCTTATCTTTAATGGCTGGTGGCAGTTATACCTTTTATTAATTTGGTTCACCTTTACCTCGGGCTGTGTTCATAGCTGCAGTAAAGGCATGTAAGGGTGCTTATTATACCAAGATGGCCCGTCTTCTTTTTTCACCATTTTTAGCGTTTGTCCTTTCTTGTTCCTTCCCCTGACAATTCTCTGAGGAGGCATCAAGGCGCTTAAATCTAATGCAGAGCATGTTGGTAGGCTCATACAACCAGGTTACCTGGGAATAATGAGGGTTTTAAGTTTGCGGCTAAAAGCATGATCGTTAACCACAAGGCACAATTTATGTGGAAGGCACTTTTATATCCCTGCAGTCTGAACACTGCAGTGCTGATTACGGATTTTAACAGGCCGACAGATTCAAAGCTCAAATGTCTGTCTGTACATAATGTACACATCTACTGATCAAAGGAGGTCTGGCATTATTAACTTCATGAACCAAGCACAAGGCTTCAAACTCTATATGCTTCTTCACAGGCAACCAGTGAAGGGCTCTAAGTCATGTAGCAATGTGGTTGTGACGGTTCAGATGTAACAGCAGCCTCTTCGCTGTAGCTTAAATATATTGCTGCTTTGCGAAATACTTCCATTGGAGCCCAAAATAAATGGTGTTTCGGTAGTCTAAACAACTAATTACACATGAATTCAAAAGCTGAACCCTAGCTGGTAAAGTAAATTGTTGGAAAGTGTGCTCTCAACTGGAAGAAAACAATTACTGGAAACTTTGCTGATTTGACTATCGAATGATAAAGGGTGGAGCTAGACGACCAAATGTCGTTTCATCATTGAAGGATCAGGGCACACTTCTGTATATGGGAAAGATGATTTAAGGTGCTAGAACAGCAGTTTGTCTTTTTGTAAATTAAGATCTCCAGTTTTTGTGCATTTAACTGGAGATGGTTCCCAGACATCTGATCCTTCAACCGCTCCAAACATGTTTTAACCCAATCTGGCGAGCTCTGAACATGGTCTCCCACAAGTGAGAAAGATCTTGGTATCCTCTGCGTACACAAAGAATATCTTGAAGCTGTGTGTCAAATCAGCTAGTGGGTTCATATAAAGGTTGAACAATAGTGGAATTAAGGCTGAACCTTGAACTCCGCCAATGATTAACTTCTGAAGGGAATAGAAAGAAGGAAGAGCTACAATCCCAGTCAGATTGCTAAATGATTTAATCTAATCCCAAACCTTGCTGCCCGGCTTCCCATTTTAAAATATGGTTGTGGTATCTCATGGTCCACCGTATCGAACGTTGCAGGGAAGTCGAGAAGAACAAGAACTCCTGTTGCCACCTGATCAATCCAGTTTTCAAATCTTCTAATCTTTCAAATCTTCTAATGCTGCAATTAACACTTAATCCATGTTTCTACCTGGCCTAAATCCACCCTGTACCGCATCCAACCAGCCAATAATTTCAGAGTGCCTGTAGTTGGGCCGTGACTTCTGACGGTGTACCCACATAGGTAAGATGTGAGATCGGTTGATGGTGGACTTGAGGTTCTAAGTTGGTTTTAAACGGGGTGTGACCACTGCCTGCTTAAGGTGATAAGCAGCCTTTGGCAATAGGACTTCGATCAGCGGCTTATACAAGTTCTGAATTATTTTTAAAAGAATGGCAGTTGGGTAGCAATATTGTGGTAGGGCAAACAAGGGTAAGACAGGCAAACGGATGATATCTTTGCTTGACTGCCCTTTTCCTGGCCACAGGACAGGCTGGCTGGTCAGATGGGTTGGTGGAATAGATATTTGTCACATGGGCTCCAGAAGGATCTGTCGATTCCAGACTAGAGTTGCTCTCGAGCAGGGGGTTGTGGGGGGTTACCTCGTGCCCTCCTTGTTCCAGGGCAGATGGTTGTGTGGCAGGCCTCTGATTCTGTTTGAAGACTGGCCAAGCTATGAAAAGTACACACAGCATTGTCATTAACTTGGGTGCTATAAATGTAATCTCCCTTCTGTAGCATGTAATGTGTTCCATCAATGAAGAGCCAGGTCCTAGGCAGCATACTATGCTGACTATGTTCCTGGGCCTAAAATCTGATTGGATTGAGTAATCCAGAGTGCTTGCTTCACCAACCTCCTCCCTTCTGTCCTAGTCCCACACTAAGGGTGAATTACGCACCTGTTCCAAGACCTACCCCATGTTAAACAGCTACAGTTCCCACTAATCAAGAGGAAAAACCTTCTAGACATCTGTCAAGTTTTGTTTTTTGTTTTATTCAGACACATGCTTCGGTCACTGAGTATTTTCCATTTGCAGACAGCCCTTTGCTAAATAAATGTTATTTAATTATCACCAAAGGCTAAGCTTGAATATATTCTATGTTAAACTCATCTTTTCTCCCTCTTCTGTACGGAGCAGGCCTAATTTCCTTGTTAAGATCTGATTAGAAATAAAATTGAGTTTTTTTTTAAGTCCGATTATCCCAAAAAATGGCATTTTTCAGCCTAATTAAGGTCGGATTTGCATATATTTTTTTTTAGCTCCATTAAAACGAAAGTTGGAGTACATTTATTACTGAAAGCTTCTTACACCAGTTCCTTGGGGCTGGATGCAATGACCGCTGTAGAAAGGGAAGAAGAAACGAACACCTTAGTGTTTCCTGCACCCCACTGCCACCCTCCCCTCTATCGCCGCCTCTCCTGCTTTGTACGCTCTTTATTTATTCATTCATTCATAGAAACTGGTTCCAGGGGAGACCTGACCCAATCACATTTTTGTATTCCTTTTTCACTACACAACCAATTTGGATAATTGATTGCTTTTTCGGGAGTGAACGCTTACCATGTAGCAGCATTTATATATTCATATTGCTCATGCTTATTTATTGTGTTCAGTGGCTGGTGAGGTAAAGGGAGGCGGAAGAAGACACAGTGAGACTGGAAAGCAGAGGCAGTGGTTATTGTGACGAGTCATAAAACTCATACAAATTGGGTCACGTTTAAAAATAAAAACTGTTCTAATAAAATAAAAGTGAAACACTCGTTGTTTTGGCAATAAATAAAAAGCTCATATACAAACTTCCGCCATCCATTACAGAAACTTTTTACTAGCCCAATAGTTCCTCTGCTTTAATGCCCTAAAAGTGTACAGTCTAGCATGAATATTGAACCCAACCCAAAAAAATGTTGGCACGATAAATAGGAAATTATGTTCTTACATTTGTAACAAAAATCAGTACTCCCAAGCGCTCTTGATACTAAAGCCACTGTGAAACTGCTTCTGTACCAAGGATTAAGCAAATGTGCGAGAATGTTTGAAGAAGAGAAGACTGGTCCTGTTGGGAAGGGTGGCACTGTTGCTTAAGCACTTCTGCAATTTATAAAGCGCAAACCTAGCTGGGAAGCAATGAAGTGCTGATCAAAGGGGAACTCACCCTGGGGATTACGAGTCAGGTGCAGGGGTAGCTGAGGAGCTGGAGTTGGTAGGGGAATAAGGGAGTTGGTGGGGGGTCAACCAGAGTAGGAGAGATAGGGTTGGGTGATGCACATTTGGTGAGATGTTCTTGGAGTATGATGTTCAGCTCCTTCCTAAAGTGTTGGGGGGGGGGGGGGGGGGGGGTGGGGGGTGGAGCAGTCTTTTCTGCATTCATTGTTCCAGAGAGGGTGTGCGTAGCAGGGAAATGTTGGTTTCCTGCTTTTCTGCCCTTCCGTTTCCAGCTTGGTGATGTGGTGGCTTCTGTTGGTGCGTTGGTCTATAGAGGTGGTGAGTTTCTCGGCCAGTAGATTGATAGTTTGGTTGTGACTGCTTTTTAGGGAATATTCTTGCACATGATTAATGCTTGAACGGGTAGCCAGTGGAGCTCCTTGAGAATGGGGGTTATGTGTTTGAATTTTCTTAGCTCTTTGAGACATGCTGCAGTGCTTTGGATGGCTTTGATGGGCCAAGTTGCCCTCTGCAGTTCCTGCAAGTAGAATGTAACCACGTCCAGCTGGGAGCTTAAGCAACAGTTCTGAAACTTGGTGCATGGATGAAAAGGCTTGACTTTGCGAAATAGTGGAAGCTGGTACCATGCTGCTTTGGGCTTCTTAGTGAGTTATGCTTTCAATGAGAGGTCAAACTCTTTCTTTTGTTAAGCAGAGATATTTTGCACCGGGCAGGAGTTGTGGCGTGAGCCTGCATGTCAGTCCGTTCTGGATTTGGACATGCTTATGTTTGCTTATTATTGAAATGTTTATTGTTTAATAATTGGGTTTAGCTCATATATTTTGCGTTTATCCTACCCCCAGGTGGGTAGTTTATCATAATTACGGTGGGTTTACAACAGAGGTGTAGACTTAAATTCTGCCTCTGTAGTGACTAGTCTGTCACAGCTGCTGTCAAAAGGGTGGTTACCTGTGTCTCTGAATACCCTCCGTTTCACAGGAGGGCAGATGCGGCAGCTCAAAATACTGATTAAGCAGCGCACACGTGTACAATATGCTTTTGGTGTGGAGTTTATTAAAAATTGGGTTCTGGTTAGCAGATCACCCTTTCTGCGATGCAATTAACCCACATCATTTTCTTTTAAAATACATTTCTTTATTACTTTTTTAATATATTACAATCACAATAGAAATCTGAACAAGGAAACAGTACAACATCGAGAACAAAACACATTATCAGCTGTAAACAATTTCTTTATATAGAGGGGGAGTAAAATAAACTTTTTTTTTTTTTTAAAGGGTAGGAGGAACCTTGAGTGCAAAATGTCCCAAAAGTCAATACTTGTCAGCTTTTTTTCTTGACCTGATAAGCTACCCGCTCTCTACATGAAAGAATCAATAAGTCATGCAGACAGTCCTCTACAGAGTACCTAAGGTCACTCTTCCAGCATTTTAAAATGTTTATTGGCCACCAATAGAGCTCTACAAGCCCAGAAGAGAAAGACATTGAACAGAAGAAATCCAACTGGAAACAACCCTAACACACATGGCAAAGGATTACAGCGAAGCGAAAGACCATGAGATCCATACGCTGGAGGACATCCTCCCGAAAACAATTGATTTTTTTAAAATGACAAAACGTATGTAGAACAGTCCCCACATCAGTTCCAACATGTATCATCCGGAACAGGTTTACACTGTTTGGGAACAATAAAAACAATGCAAAATCCACTGTTGGGCATGCCTCAGATCGTGATCAAGCTTAAACCTATGTGGGCCAGTACAAATACTGTTCCATTCACCATCACAAATCTCTAATCCCAGGTCTGAGCACCATAAAGGCCTACCATGTTCAGAAGCTGTATCAATACCTATTGGAGCAATAGGTTTGTACAGAAATGAAACTGAAGGAGGTGCGCTCATGGCCAAATATATAATAGCGGGGACATCACGTAAAGATGCGTTCAGGGGCAAAAACGGTCTCAAAAACATCACAAAGCGCACGATAACGCAGATCCACCGAAAGTCGCAACTTACATTTGAACTGCAGGAATTCACACCTTAGTGGACTTGCCCCAGTTTCCAAATACCTGCAGATTGCCATGAGGACCAGGAGAGGGTACAATTAGACATTTCACTCGCAACTGTTCTTCTATTCCTTCATAAAGTGTTTAATAAAAGGTGGGGTCTGATCAACAGCCAACTTTTCATCCATCCTAAGTAGGCAATCCAGGGTAGACAGAAGCTTTTCCGATAGCAGCCCAGTTAGGGCATTCAGTAACATCATCCTGTAACCAAAAATGTAAGGTACGTAATGAGGGCTCTGATATAAATCAGCATTGTGGAAACCAAAACTGCCCTAGCGTACAGACTTCATGAAAAGATGTTTAGCGATTCTAGATCTCCCATCATTTCCCCATAAGACATTGTGGAAAACTTTCACGAAGCGGATCTCTCGACAGAGGGAGCATACTGAATATATATATGTTTTCGGAGGTTTGTGGAATCTGCTTAGATCACATGCTGTGCATAGGCCGACATCTAGTGGAAGCTGCAGAGTATTACAGTTTGTGTTTCGAAACTCGAAAATGGGCGTCGACGCAGGCCATGCCAGTAATACTATCCTTAGTGTGGCGTCCACTGTACCCATGATCCCTCACGCATGTAGGACCCTCAGATTGTTTTTTTCCGCCATACTTGACGGAAGCATTCCGCAGAGTTCCCTGGCTTTCAGCCATATTTTGCTAAAAATCAATATTTTCCCGTTTCTTCCACGCCCACGTCGAATCATCGAGGTTCGAAGTTTGACGCCGGCCCGGAGAAGAAACTGTCGAGAGCCGTAAGACAGACTTTGGGCCTCGCAGGCCGCTGGCCTCTGCCCGGCAAGTAGGGAGAGTGGGGGGTGGTAACATACTCTACACTCGTATATATTTTCCTATACACACTAGCCCGCTGCCACAGGGTGTGTATGGAGGGTACCCCTTTCAAATTCTGCCCCAAGTGCAACCGCAAGTATCCTTGGGTTGACAAACACGCCACCTGTAACCTCTGCTTGCCGAGGGACCACTCCGAGGCGAACTGCAGAGCGTGTAGCCGGTTCAAGGCTAAGACACTTAAGGACCGCTCGACCAAACGTTGGGCCCACCACGCCAGGCCATGGAAGCGGAGGGCACCTTCAGTGATGGCAGCAACGCCGTACTTTCTGACGGCGAGGGCAACGAGGTGTCGAAAGACACCCAAGCGCAAGTCCCTGACCTCGGAAGGCTGTCCGGCAGGGCAGATACGGGGAACACACCCGGCGACAGGAGCGCTACCCACACCACTTCCACACCTAAGCATTCGAAGTCCAACCGAGACTCGACGCACGTGTCGGGTTCTCGGAAAGAGGCACACAAAGAGCGGTCCACCGAATCAGTGTCCTCTGGGCGTTCTTGGTCAAGATCGCCTCACGACACCAGGCAACCACCCACAGGTGCCAAAGTGCCTCACTCACCAAAGTAATGGAGGTAGGCTCGTCAGACGATGAAGCCGACCACCAGCCCCAGGCCGCTCACCAAGAGTCTGCGTCAGGATTGCGTTCGGCGGCTGCTTCCGAATCCCGACGCCCTCACTCTAAGGAAGGGGACACTACCCCCGAATCTCGATGCCAGGCGTCGAAAAGCTCTGAGAGGGTGAAAACACCAGGGAAACACTTCCACTTATGGGGAAAAGGGGAAACGGCAGAAGAAACAATCTCACCCTTCTTCTGCACCACAGTTAAATAAAGACAGTGCTAAGTCTTCTGATAAACAGCTAGCCAAGACCCCTGCACAAGCCCATAGGTCCAGTCAGGTCATAGAAGGGGAACCCTCTCAAGAAAGGGTCATTCCCAGCTCCGAAAAGTGGACCAGTGAGGATATAGACAGGGTTATGTCTAGAATGTCCTCCCTAGCAGACTTCTACTCCAAGAACCCAGAACACTTCCTCTCCTATACTCCTGGCGGGGCTACTCCTCAGAGTCTAGGGACCCACTGCCCACTGGTAAGAAACCTCGGTTTGAGACCCCAACGCAAGGTCGGTCTTCAGACCCTTTTTACATCCAGCCTTACGCCCAGTGTAGTGAGGATCCACTACAGGATGAGGATCCAGACTTGGAAAAATTGGACGACCAAACTGGGGTGTACTATTATGGGGATGACGAGGACCAAGAGGAGGAGGAGGAGGAGGAGGAAGATGACCCAGAAGTCTACAGAATAGACTCCCCGGTAGGCAAAGAACCTCAAGTTACCGACTCTCCAGTCGACAACCAGCCCCTCCTAAATGAGGTCTTGACTAGAGCGGCAGAACACTTCCGCATAGACACTCAAGGGTCACAGGAGGAGAGGGACTTTGCTGAGGATCTAGTAGGAGAAAAGAAACCCTTGCTCAGGCCATTCCAATTCTCAAATCCATTCAACAGAATTGATCCTTCCCTTCTCAATCCTAACCTCACCAGGGCAGTAAACCCCAGAGTAGAGAAATTGTTCAGGGCAGCCCAATCGGACCTGCTTTACATAACAGGGCAACTGAAGCCTGACTCCCTGGTAGTTACTAATACCTGGAAGAGGGTAGGAACGCCTCCATCATCTGAGGCTCCCCCCGACAAGGAGAGCAAGAAAATCTACGGGTTGGGAAGGAAGGTAGCCTCCACTTCCGCTTACCAGGCAAGGATTGCCGACTCCACCACTCTGCTGGCTAGCTACAACTGCCACCAGTGGGAGCAAGTAGCTGCCCTCATGGACACTGCACCGGAACTCTTAAAGGCCAGTTGGCCCAGGTTGCGTCGGAGGGGAGAGCAGTGTCCGGTTGCATCCTTAAAGCAACCTTTGATGCCGCAGATAATGCCGGCAGGCTAATAGCCGAGAGCAATGTCATTAAGAGACATGCTTGGTTAAGACAGTCAGGGTTTAAACCCGAGACATAAGCATCCCTAATCGACATGCCGGTGGAGCCTAATCTACTGTTTGGCAAAGTGGTAGAGGACGCATTAAAGAATGCCAAAGATGAGTATGAGACTCTGAAATCCCTGGGACAGTTCACCAACAAGCCCCCTAATCAAAGAGGCAATAGTAATTTTCGTCGCCCACACGGCCAAAATTCACAGAGCCTCCAACTATTCACAGGGGCAGGGTACATCATGGGGTAACAACCAGCAGTCTACCCAGAGTTACAGCAGAGGAAACGAGAGGGGCCGTGGTAAGGGTAGAGGCAGCCCCAGCAGAGGTGGCACGCCTCCTGCCAAACAGTGACGCAGCGTTCAGGGTCCCTTCTTACGCATCCCCATTAGGGGGACGCATTACCAACTTCACCCAAACTTGGGAAGGGATCACATCAGACAGATGGGTGCTGTCCACAGTGGATATTGCATAGAACTACTCGAGCGTCCCTGAAACCACCCTCCACGTCAAAAAATACATTCCTCAGACCACCAGAAGATCCGCCTCGAGGAAATAGTCAATCTTCTAGCAAAGGACGCGATGGAACTCGTCCCGGGCAACCAGGTAAACAAGGGTATTTATTCAACTTACTTCCTTGTGCCAAAAAAAGATCTGACAATGCGCCCACCAGTATTAGACTTGCGCCCTGCAAACAAGTATGTCAAGCCCCAAAAGTTTTGCATGACTACTCTCCAAGAGGTAATCCCCCTCATAAAAAAGGGGATTACATGGCAACATTGGACATGAAAGATGCCTATTTTCATATTTCCATGTTCCCAGCGCACAGACTATTCTTGCGCTTCAAGGTGGACAGTCAGCACTACCAGTTCAAGGTGCTGCCCTTCGGTATAGCCTCGGCTCCAAGGGTATTCACCAAGGTACTGGCGGTGGCGGCGGCACACCTACGCAGGGAGGCAATCCCAGTGTACCCTTACCTGGATGACTGGCTCATCACGGGGGAAACCCCCAGTAATTTGCAGATCAAAAGTTCAAAGAACGATCGACCTCTTCAAATTGGGTTTCTCCATAAACAAGAAAAAATCAAGCCTGGTGCCAAGCACCTCCAAACAGTTCCTAGGAACTGTCCTAGACACTCGAGGGGTTGGCCTTTCCATCAGAGGAAAGAATTTGCAATCTACTACTGCAAATTCCTCTATATAAGCCCGGTCGCCAGATAAGGGTGCGCAAAGCAATGACTTTGCTAGGCATGATGGTGTCATGCATTTACCTGGCCCCCCCACGCGCGCCTGCGCATACGACCCATGCAAGAATGGTTGGCGAAACAGTGGTCTCAGGTAAGTGGTCAGTGGAACGATCTAGTGGTCGTTTCGCTAACACTTGTACAAAGTCTTCACTGGTGGACAAGAGAGAACCTATCAAAGGGGAAACCCTTTTACGATCCAGAGGTACAGGCTGTAGTCACTACGGACGCATCCGAGTCAGGGTGGGGAGCACACCTCCTTCACCACACAGCTCGGGGTCTCTAGTCTCACACAGTGTCCAAGAATCATATCGATCTGCTAGAGCTTCTGGCAGTATTCAGAGCGCTTCAAGCGTTCGAGCCCCACATGTTGAACCTGTCAGTGCAGATCCTGACAGACAGCACAACAGCGATGTTTTACCTAAACAAACAGGGAGCGACTTGTTCACCAAATCTGTCCAACCGTGCCCAGAATGTTTAGCGATCGGCACTCAGACGGAACATTTATCTGTCATCTTAACATGTTCCAGGGGATCTCAATTCTCTAGCAGACGCTTTAAGCAGAGATCCCCTCTCAAGAGAACACGAATGGTGTCTACTCAGAGAAGTCGTACAAGACATCTTTTCACAGTGGGGTTTCCCCACTACAGACCTATTCGCCACAAGCGAAAACAGGCAATGCCCAGAATTCGCATCCAGGTTTTTCCAGCCAGACTCCAAGGGGAACGTCCTGTGGATGAACAGGTCAGGAATGTTTGCCTACGCTTTTCCACCGACCGCTCTTGAGGAAAGTGGTCAACAAGATGCACAGGGAATCAATGACGCTCATCCTAGTTAATCCCATGTGGACGAGGCAACCGTGGTTCCCACACCTACGCAGACTAGCGGTATGCAAACCCATCAGGCTCCCGTGCTGATACAACCTACTGTCCCAGCACCAAGGACAAACAGTGCACCCTCAACCCAACTCAATGAACCTGGCAGCATGGCTCCTGAAGTCATAGAATTTGGACATCTCAATTTACCAGAGAGATGTATGGACATCCTAAAAGAATCTAGGAAACCTAACATGAGGCACTGTTACTTTGAGAAATGGAAAAGATTGGTTATCTGGTGCCAGAATAAGCAAATCAACCCGGTTGATTGCACTCCTTCCAATATTGTCACTTACATGCTCCACCTGCTGGATGCAGGCCTGGTATTTAACTCACTAAAGGTACATCTGGCAGCGCTGTCAGCCTACACCACTTCCCACAACAAGGTTTCGTGTTGGAAAGTACCAGTGGTTAAAGCCTTCATGGAAGGGGTAAAGCGACTCCACCCTCCAATTTCTAACCCACCACCTGGTTGAGACCTTAATGTGGTGCTTGCTAAGCTCATGGGCCCACCCTTTGAACCCACGCATAAAGCCAGTCTCAAACACCCGACCTATAACACTGCCTTCTTAGTAGCCATTACATCCATAAGAAGGGTCAGTGAAATTCAGGCTCTGTCAGTGCAGGATCCTTTCTTTACTGTTCATAAGGATAAACTGGTTCTACAAACACACCCTAGGTTCTCACTGAAGTTTATTTCTAAATTCCACGTTAACCAGTCCATCGAGCTTCGGGCCTTCTTCCAAGATCCCAAAAGCTCTGCTGAGGTGAAACTACACACTCTAGATGTGCAGAGAGCGGTCCTCTAATATGTAGACAAGACCAGACCGCTAAGAAAAACAGACCAACTGTTTGTCTCCGTAGCTACAGGCAGAGAAGGAGATCGCGTCTCTAAAGGTGCGATCTCCAAATGGATAGTCAATTGTATCCAACTATGTTACTCGCTTTCTGAAAAGACTTTGCCTTTTACGCCAAGAGCCCACTCTACAAGAGGCATTGGGGCCACTCTGGCTTTCATTGCAAATGTACCCCTTGACACCATTTGCAAAGCAGCTACTTGGAGCTCTATTCTCACTTTTACTCAGCACTACTTCATTGACTCATTCTAAGACAGATACTCAAGTGGGATAAGCGGTTCTAAGACATCTGTTTTCTCAGGACCCTTCTCACATCCCACCTCCTTCTTCTAACACTGCTCGCTAATCTATGCACAGCATGTGATCTAAGCAGATTCCACAAGCCTCAGAAGGGATACATTACTCACCGTAATCGTATATCTGATGCTTGTATCTGCTTAGATTCACATGCGACGTACCCACCCTCCCCTCTGAGAGAAGGCGCATGGATGCTTGTAGTCTTATCTTCCTATCCATCTGCTTGGATAATCTGTACTCGCGCTACTCCTTATGCTACCTCATGTCAGAAAAAATACAATGAGGGTTCTACACGTGTGAGGGATCATGGGTACAGTGGACGTCACACTAGGGATAGTATAACTGGCACGCCCTGCGTCGACACCCATTTTCGAGTTTCGAAAAACAAACTAATACTCCACAGCTTCCACTAGATGTCAGCCTATGCACAGCATGTGAATCTAAGCAGATACAAGCATCAGAAATACGATAATACGATTACGGTGATAAATGTATTTATATATATATATATATATATATATATATATATATATATATATATATATATATATATATATATATATATATATATATATATATATATATATATATATATATATATATATATATATATATATATATATATATATAGTAGTTTAGCAAGCACAGCCATCTTCACTATATTAACTTTCCCCCATAAAGTCAGATTCAACATCCCCCATAAGCTTAGACCGAATATTTGAGGCCAGTAAGGTACTAACTTGTCTGGATACATGTATACCCAAATACTTAAACCTGCCTTCTGCCCATGTTTCCCGTTCTACACCAAGGTGTTGTCTGTGACACAAGGTCGAGATTGGAAAGTCCAACATTTTAGAAACATTAATTTTATAACCAAACGATTGACGAGTCAAAAGTAATTCCCTAAACAAAGATCCACGATCTGAGAGCAAAAGTAGGAGATCTTCATACAAGAGCACCTTAGAGATGCAGTCTCCCGAAATACCAGCATTCTCCAGCATGGGGTCTAGCATGGATTCACATGCTCATGAATATTCCCCTTCAGGCTGGGAATCCTCGGTAAAGAAAAAATCAGTTTCAGTTTTGTTTCTGAATTGTCTTTCTACTAATAACCAATCACTGGGTCATACTGCCCTAAGCCAATGACTGCCCTCTACCTAAGGCCCTCCTTTGGCAGCAACCTTCAGATTTTTACTGCACGCTCAAGTGTTGGGAATCCTCGAGCTTTTACTGCGTGTTTTTTTTTTTTTTTTTTCCAAAGAGCTTACTCTCATTTTTCGGTCAATTCGAGCCTCAAGCTCCACCGATTCATCTACCGATTAATGGGGACCCGTGTTGGAAATTTATACGCCCCTCAAGGGTGATTTTTCATCGATTTTTCACTTCTTGGAGGATTCCGGAAGATCTTTGAGGCCTACCCTGCGTGGACATGGCCCAGGACAAAGAAGACTCGACGCCCATTGGATCCAAGCTATTTAGGATCTGCCCAGGATGTGGACTACAGAACGTCTTCAAGGAAGATGAGCACTCCCGGTGTCTCTGCGGCCTGCACTTCGACAAGTCGCACGTGGAGGACTGTGCGTTCTGCAAGAACATGTCCGTCCGGACCATGAAAGACCATCGTAAACAACTCGCTGGAGGCAAAGAGCCCAGCAGCAGGTGAGAAGAAGTCTCAGCCGTCTTCTAAGACAGAGGGTGCTCCGGCGACGGGGGCCCAACAGAAGGCAAAGCACCGCAGGCACCGGGAGTGTCATTGGTCCGGGCTCCTCGGCTGCCAGGCCGGGCGCAATGTCACCAATGTAGTCAACCACGAGCCAACGCTCCGGCTCGGTGAAAAGGAAGTTGGAGAACCCGGGTAAGCTTTGGGAGAAGCCCCGGCCGATCCCGACGGAGAAAGCCAAGGGGGAGTGAGGCGGTGACCCCCCCCCCCCCATGGTGAAGGCCTCTGACGCGCCTAAGGTCGTGAAGGCCCAGATTCACCCAGCTAAGACCTCGATTGAGGGAGTCGTGGTGTCCCTGGCGAAGCACACAGAGGCGACCCCGGAGGAGATGGCAGCCAGGCCTAGAGTTTCCCTGCCATCCTGGGGGGAATCGTCTTTCGAACCGATAGAAAAGACCCCTGTGAAGCCCCAGGCCGAGAAGGAAGGGGGGGGGCACGGTAGTCCTAGCGTACTCGCCTCCTCCGAGGATGAGCTGTCGGTCATCAAGGCAGTCCTGTACAAGAGATTAGAGGAGGTCGGGGCCTGCGGGAAGGATCCCGATGAGGTGGACGCAGAGAGCGAGGGTGGAGCTGACGAAGAACGGGAGGTTGATGAGGAACCGGGGGAGCCTCTGCCGACGCTCCTTTTGCAACCAATGCCAACACCGTCGGACAGGTCGGAAGACATCTTGCTGGCACTGCACACGAAGATGACAAGGTTGCCCTTACCGCTGGCGGACGATCCAACGTCGCCTAGACCGTTGGGGAGCCCTCCAGGCAAGCAGAGGCGAGTCCATCCACCCTCACCTTTCCATCCTTCAACTCCATCCCCTCCGTCAAGTGATGAGACGGAGACGGAGACTGAGATGGCGGCGACTGACGACGGCAAAGGCGACGGAACAGATCTCCAATAGCCCTTTATCCGGGCTTCCCCTCCCGACGAAATTGGCTTGTTTCACGCCTTGATCACCAGGGCCTCGGAGCTTTTTCAGCTATGCCCCGAAGAGGAGGGATTCCTTTATCAGCGAGGAGAGGCCAAGAGGAAGACCGTACTCTCAGTCACACTGTTGGACGACATCTGGGACAAGGGACTGTCCCTTCTGAAGAACGCGTCCACAGCCCCTGCAAAGAGAGATCCGTACGAGAAGTAGTACCGGGTTCCAGATTCTGCTCCTATGTGCCTCAGGGCACAGCCGTCCCCGGACTCTGGTCTCCGCGGCAGCCAAGAAGAAATCGGCATGGCCGACGGCATCTACTTCCACTTCCCCGCCGGACGGCGAGGGGAAGAAGCTGGACGCCATGGGACGTCTGGTCATCTCATCTGCAGCGACGACCATTAAGGTGGCCAATGCTCTTGCTATTGTGGCCCGCTACGATAGGGAGCTATGTTTTTTAAAATCGTCCCCCTCCTGGACTTCCGGACGACAAAGAGCGGAGGCCCTCGCAATCCTGCAGAAGGGCGAGGTTGCTTCTGACCACACCATCACGGAAGCCACGGAAATCACCGACACCGGTTTTCGTCAGATGGGCAACAGCGTTTGCCTTCGCTGGCGTGGTTGGCTCAGGGCCACCGATTTCCATCGGGACGTACAGACCAGGGTACTGGCCCTGCCCTTCAACGGGAACAACCTGTTCAGCAAGGCAGTGGACGAGTCACTGCAGGCCATCAAGGCGGACACCGAGATGATCGGTGCCTTGGGCACGCTCCATCAGCGACGGCCGTCCTTTCGGACCTCCGGAGGCAAGTCTCAAGGTGCCTCCAAAGGATTCGGCGGCAGCTCCTCGTACCGTCAAGCGGCCCGTTCTTCGTCGCAGGAAGCCTAAAGGGGCCGCAGCAAGGCTGATGGACATCGTCACCAAGGGGCCCAAGGTGTCAAGGCCTCGGTGAAGCAGGACTGAACCGGCCGGGACGTTGGGCCCCCACCCGAACACCCCGGTGGGAGGCCGGCTAACTAACTTCATTGTGTGGAAATCCATCTCCACCGACCGTGCTGGATGCCCTGGCCCACAGGCACACTCTGGAGTTCCAAAGGAAGTGTCCCCGCTTTCCAATGGGGGCCAGGAAAGAAAAGCACATTCCACAGCTGCTTCTGGAGGTACGAGCAATGCTGGAAAAGGGCGCGATAGAGCTTGTCCCAAAGAGACTCTGGGGCTCGCGGTACTTCCTCATCAGAAAGAAGACTGGCGGCCTATCCTGGACCTCCGCCACCTCAACAAATACATGAGATCACAAAAATTCTCGATGGTCACCCGTCAGCACGTGCTTGGACAGCTGGGGGAAGGGGACTTCCTGTCGTCGCTGGACCTGGAGGATGCATACTTCCACATCCCCATACACAAAGGACATCGAAAATGTCTGTGGTTCGTGGTCCAGGGGCGACACTATCAGTTCAAGGCACTGCCTTTCAGTTTGAAGTCGGCACCAAGGGTCTTCAAGTGCCTGGAACCGGTGGCGGCATGGCTGCGCCTGCAGGGGATGCACGTCTACCCCTATCTGGACGATTGGCTCATCCGAGCGAAGTCAAGGGAACTCTGTCGACCACACAGCGAGGACTGTCTGCCTGCTCACGGAACTGGGGTTCTCGATAAACTATGCAAAGTCCTGCTTGCTGCCATCGCAGGACGCCCTGTTCCTGGGAGCCAGGCTCAACACAGTGACGCGGGTGGCTTCAGTCGGAGGAGAGGATAAAGGCCATACTGTGCAAGGTTCAACAGCTGTTGACCACGGAAGTTGCCAAGGTGAGGTCCATCAAGTCCCTGCTCGGCATGATGTCGTCATGCATCTACCTCGTGCAACTGTGCAGGTTTGTGGATGTGGCAGGACTTCCTCGATGCCCAATGGATTCAAGTGGCGGCAAGCTTCGAAGACAAGATCTCCCTCAACGGGACTTTCCGTCAAGCGATCCAGTGGTGGGGCACCCGCTCGCATCTCGCGGCCGGCATGGACTTCCAGACCCCAGCGCATCAGGAGACGGTGACTATGGAGGCCTCCCTCGAGGGATGGGGCGCACGCACACCGGAGATCTACTTGCAAGAGGCCTTTGGCTCCTGGAGGAGAGGTCACTGCACATCAACTTCTTGGAGTTTCGGGCCGTGTTCTGGGCCCTCAGGTCTTTCCTTCCATCCCTCAAGGGCAAAGTGGTAAGGGTCTTCACCGACAACACCACCATGATGTTCTACTTCCAGAAGATGGGGGGGGGGGGGGGCCCAAGATCTCCAGCTCACTCCAAGGAAGCACAGGATCTGTGGCACTGGGCCGTCGCCCAGGGGATGTTCCTGGTACCCTTTCACCTGGCAGGAGTAAAGCACGCCGTCACCGACTCACTCAGCAGGGAGCTGCGCTCCTGCCACGAATGGGAGATCTGGCAGGTTCAAGTAGATATTCTGTCCCAGCGATGGGGCAATCCCCAAATCGATTTGTTCGCGACGGCGATGAACACCAAGTGCTGGAGGTTCGCCACCAGGTTTCCCCAGCCGGGGAGCATGGGGGATGTATTCTCCTTCCCCTGGGACGGTCTGTTCCTCCATGCGTTCCCACCATTACCGTTGCTCCTGCGACTCATCAGTCTACTCAGACAGTCCCAGTGCAGAATGATCCTTGTCACACCGGCGTACCCGAGGCAGATATGGTTCCCGGACCTTCTGGATATGTCAGCGTCCCCTCAAGTCAGCCTGTTGACAGACGCAGATCTTCTTGCCAGGGAAGGAGGCGCAATCCTGCATCACGACCCAGGATCTCTGAACCTACAGGCCTGGCTCCTGCAGCACTAGAGTTCGGAGGCCATGACATCCCGGCGGACTGCAAAGAGGTACTTGCCAAGGCCAGGGCTTCCTCGACTCTTAAGTGCTATGGACATATATGGAACAGGTTCTCTGGTGCCGTGCACAGATCAACCCTCTACGGATTATGGCCCCCACAAGTGCTGCCGTACTTGCTGTCGCTGGCCAAGGCGGGGCTGGTGCATGCCTCCATCAAAATTAATCTGTCGGCTATCTCCCAATACACCAGAACCCCGGGCCGGTCATCACTGTGGTCCCACTACCTGGTGAAGGAGTTCATGAAAGGACTGCTCCGCTTGTTCCTGCCGGTGAAGGCTCCAGCCCCTGCATGGGAGCTCAATGTGGTGCTGACCAGGCTCATGGGCCCGCCATTCGAGCCTTTGCATTCGGTGCCGCTGAAATTCCTATCGTGGAAGACGGCGTTTCTTGTGGCCATCACGACGAGTGGGAGAGATCCAGGCCCTCTCCTGTAAGCCGCCGTACTTGATATTCCACCAGACGAGGGTAGTGCTGAGGATGTACCCCTCCTTCATGCCCAAGGTTCTGTTGGACTTCCATCTCAACGAGCCCTTGGTGTTGCCAGTTTTCTTCCCGCCGTCTTCGTCGCCGGCTGAGAGGACTTTGCACTCGCTGGATGTGGCTAGAGTATTGAAGTTCTACGTGGACCGCACAAAGTTTCCGGAAGACATCACAGTGGTTTGTGAACTTTGGCCCTGTGAACCAAGGGAAGGCCCACTCTCCAAGGCTTCCATTTCCAGGTGGTTCTCCGGCTGCATCATGCAGTGTCACCGGTTGGCAAACCGACCATTGCCCAGCCATCCGAGAGCCCATTCAACCAGAGCGACCGCTGCTACTATGGCATTCTTGTCTGGTGTGCCCCTGCTGGACATCTGCAGGGCAGCTACATGGAGGTCGACGCACACCTTCACGAAATTCTACTGCGTCGACTGGGATTCCAGAGAGGAGTCCAGAGTCGGCCGAGCAGTGCTGCGCAAACTGTCGCTTGAAGGTGAGCCTGGTGAGGAGGTAAGAGATGCTTAATGTTGAGCCTTGCCACCTCCCGTGGTTGCATGTGTGTACTGCTATGTATTCTTGTATTCATGAGCATGTGAATCCATGCCAGACCCCATGCTGGAGAAGAAACAAGTTATTTATCTGTAACTGTTGTTTTCTGGCATGGATTCACATGCGAACCCTCCAGCCTCTACCCCTCTGCGGCGCTTCTCCTGGTCCTACTGCCACTTTACGTGCTACCAAATCTGAAGGTGGCTGCCAGAGGGGCTTAGGTAGAGGGCAGGCATTGGCTGGGGGCAGTATGTCCCAGAGACCAGCGATTGGTTATTAGTGGAAAGACAGTTCAGAAACGAAACTGATTTTTTTCTTTACCGAGAATTCCCAGCCGGACTACGGGGAATATTCATAAGCATGTAAATCTATGCCAGACCCCGTGCCAGAGAACAACAGTTACAGGTAAGTACCTTGTTCCTTCTCTCTGATTGGGATTGCCAAGGTTTCTATAAAGAGATCAAATGGCAGGGGCGATAGAGGACAACCCTGTTGGGTACCACTACAAGTAGGAAAGCACTCTGATATGCAACCACAACCATAGCCTCAGCAACCTTATACATGGCATTGGAAAGTTGTAGCAACCATGATCCATAGTTTACCCGGATCAATACTTCTCGGAGGAACCTCCAACTAACCCTGTCAAATGCCTCCTTTGCCTCAATACTAGCCGCATCATAGGCTTCGGGAGAATTACCTTTAAGATGTACAACATACAGGAGTTCCCTTAAATTGTCATAACTGTTCCAGGGCAAAGACAAACCTGTTTGGTTCTGGTGTACCAGTTTTGGCGATAAAAGATTAATCCTCTCAGCATAAATCTTAGCCAGGAGCTTGACATCCGCATTCAATAGCGATATAGGCCTATAGTTTCTGTGAATAGAGTAATCCTCCCTTTGGTTTGGGATCACAGTGGTCCTCCTAGTTGGCCACCCCCTTGCAACTGACTATCTCTGTAAATAGTCTCACTGTGGAGGGTGCAAGTGAAGAGCTAAAGGAAGCATAGAACTCAATAGGAAACCCATCCAGCCTGGGACATTTATCAGACAACATCAATCCCATTGAATCTACGATCTCCTGAAACGTAATATCCCTATCCAGACGGTCTGTCGGTCATCTAATCGAGGGATATTAATCTGATCTCCGAAAACAGATACTGTTTCAACAATAGGCCCATCATCACAATGTAACGACTCCTAAAACCTGCAAAAAGCACCAGAAATGTATTTTCTCCTCAGGATTGGCCCATTACCATCCGCAATAAAAAGCACCTGTCTCCCATTCTCCCTCCCCTTCAATCTATTAGCCAATAATACACCAAACATTTCACCACGCTGCCAGAATGCCTGCCTGGTTTAAAACATGTCTTTCGAGGGGATTGGGTCCTCCGACGTATTCCATATCTATGACATGTAATCACCACAGCTGTGCTGCTTCGGAAACTTTTTTCTGCGTCCTTGCGCCGTCGTCTAGGACCTCCTCCGACGTCATCCGATGTGATAAGTAGGACGCACGACGCCCGTAGCCTCAGTTCCGTTTTTTCCGCGAACGTGTTGCTTCGTGATTCTCGGTTCATGCCTCGACTCTTTGGAGTTCTGTTCTTCTCGGGTCTTCGAACCTGTTCGTTTTGTGACAATCCTTCGTGTGAAGATGTCTTCTACTTCGACCCCACGTCCGGGTTTCAAGAAGTGCGGGGAGTGTGGGTCCAAGATGTCGGTGACGGACTCGCACGACGCCTGCCTCTGGTGCCTCGGGGAGGCCCGCGACACGGATGACTCTATCGACTGCCAGTCGCTCACGCTTGTCGGTAGGTCGGGTGTCCAAGCCCCAGAAGTCGAAATCTGCGGGGCTTTCGACGGATGATTCGAGGGGTGACTCTCCGCGTCATCGTCGGAAGCCTCGTGGGTCTCCTTCTAGGAGTCGGTCTCGCCACTCCTCAGCCTCTTCGAGGCATTCTCAGAAGCGCCGACACCGGTCGTCTTCCAGGTCCTCTTCGGAGGACTCTGCCCGGCACGTCGCTTACCCCACCAGCCGTGCGACGCCGGAGGAATGGGCTTCCTTCGGGAAGAAAATGCTGGCGATTCTTGAGTCGCAGGGTACTAAGCCGTCCGCGCCCCCGAGTGGGGTCGGTCGTGAGTGGTCGAGAGACACCGCTCGCAAGAGTGGTCGGCACGAGTCACGGGAGAGGTCCTGTTCGGACAAGGAGACTCTTTCTCGACGTACCCGTTCCAGGTCCCGGTCCTCGACGCGTTCGAGACCGTGTGCACCTGTGAGGTCTTCGAGGAAGACATCGACGTCTGAGGCGTCGAGGGCGTCGACAGGCTTTCTCGAGGCTCCGGCTCCGAGGAAGTCGTCGAAGCCGTCGACGCTCAGGTCGTCGAGGGACACCCTCGGGGCTCCGGCCTCGAGGGCTGTGTCGACGCTGCCGATGCTGGAGGCGCTGCATCTGACGTCGACGCCGATTTCCTCGACGCCAATCTTCTCGGCGCCGATGCCGGTTCTCTCGACGCTGGCGCCGATTCGCTCGACGCCATCGACGCCTTTCGTGTCGGAGGTACCCCGTGGCACGGGTGAAACCCTAGGAAGGCTCTGGTTAAGAGCAAGCACTCTCGGGTGCCTTCTTTTCGCCACCTGGACTATATTTCTGAGGCGGATGAGGATTCTGATGGCCTGGTTCCAAGTCAGGTTCCAGATGAAATTGTCTCGGGCTATAGTCAGTTTGACGATTTGAGACGGTCACTGCATGATGCCAGTGGACTGGACACCTCTCCGGAGGTGTAGTTTTGTAGGCCTGAGCCTGGCTCTCATGCCGATTCCTCGTATCGGCGCCTTATTGCTAGGGTTTCTGAGTACCTGGGATAGTCTGCTCCCCCAGGGGAGTTTGTGCAGGATGATCTGACGGACATCCTTGATGTTGGTCCCCCAACTGATCCGGTACTGCCGTTCCATATGGCTTTACAGAGAAGGGTGGCGGCGGCTTGGACTGCTCCGGAGAGTCTCCCGGCGGTGGGCAGATCCTTGTCGCGAAAATACCGTCCAGCCAGTAGTGACCCCTGCTACTTGACCAGGCACCCCACTCCGGAGAGTTTGGTGGTGCAGGCGGCCATGGCCCCAGCAAAGCAGGCGTCGTACCCTACCATCCCTCCTGATAGGGACGACAAACGTTTTGATGGCTGAGCGAAGAAAGTGTTTTCTTCTGGTGGTATGGCGCTTCAGGCGGCCAACTCCATTTGTGCCTCGTCTCGTTTCACACACACTCTGTGGAACTGTGTTGCGTTAGCGGCTGAACATATTCCCGAAGGGGACGAACGGGATGGGTTCCTTGCTATGGTCCAGGATGGTAAGGATGCCATGTGTTAGTCCGTTCAGTCGGGTTTGGACTTAGCTGAATGCGTCAGTAGGTCCATGGTGGCGCGCACCGTGATACGCAGGTTTGCGTGGTTGCGGAAGTCGGGGTTTGCTCCTGATGTGCAGTCCCGGCTCCTCAACATGCCCTTTGACGGTGAACACCTTTTTGGCAGCAAGGCTGACGAGAGCCTTGAGAGGTTGCAGACCTCAAAAGCTGCAGCGAAGTCGTTGGGCGCTGCAGTTCGCCAACCTCTGCCTTTTCGTCCTAGAGGATAGCAGTGGAGGGGTGGTTCCTTTCGCTATTACTCGTCCTTCAGTAAAGCGAGAGGAGCTGGCAGTCAAAGAGGCCAACGCAGGGGTACCAGAGGTGGACGACAGGGTACCCGTGGTGCCAAGGCCGCTCGGGCAGTTGCCTCTTTGCCCTCAGGTAACGCTGCGGCCGCTCCCACTCAGTCATGAGGCCATGTCCCATGGTTCGCCGGTTGGGGGAAGGCTGGCGCAGCATCTTGTAGAGTGGCAAGCCATTACTTCAGATGTGTGGGTTCTGGAGATCATAACCCACGGCTACTGTCTTCCCTTTCGGCACAGGCCTCGCGACAATCCACCGGGGAACCTCTCTTTGCAGAGTCCGGATCCGCTCCTTGCGCAGGAAATTGAAGCCCTGCTGGAGAAAGGCGCCATAGAACTGGTGCCTGTAGCGGAGAGGAACAAGGGATGGTATTCCCCTTATTTTTTGATTTCGAAGAAAGACGGGGGATTGAGACCCATCATGGACTTGCGCGGTTTCAACAAACTCCTCAGGAAGGACAAGTTCAAGATGGTTACTCTCTCTCAAGTCCTCCAGGCCCTTCAGCTTCAGGACTGGTTGGTGTCACTCGACCTTAAGGATGCTTACTTCCATGTGCCGATCCATCCCAAGCACAGGAAGTACCTGAGGTTCGCGGTTGGCGACTCGCACTTTCAGTTTCGGGTCCTGCCGTTCGGATTGACCTCCGCCCCGAGGGTTTTCACCAAGCTCATGGTGGTGGTGGCAGCGCATCTCAGGCAAGGGGGGGATTCACGTCTACCCCTACCTGGACGATTGGTTGATCAGGGGGAGCTCTCCTGAGCAAGTCCTGGATCATCTGTCCGTCACCTGCCACTCCCTTCACAGGCTGGGCTTCTCCCTCAATTTAAAGAAGTCTCATTTGACGCCAAACAGCGGCTCCAGTACATCGGAGCAGTGCTCGACACTTCCCTGGGGCAGTGTTTTCCTCCCCAGGTGAGGGCTCTTCACATTCAGCAGATGGTGCACAAGTTTCAGCATGCCCAAACGCTCCCAGCGTTCGAGTTCTTGAGGTTGCTCGGCCTCATTGCATCCTGCATTCTTCTGGTGCCAGAGGCTCGCCTGCGGATGTGATCTTTGCAGTGGGCACTCAAGACGCAATGGTCGCAGTCCTCCGGCAGGATGTCGGACCCGGTTCAGGTGCCGCCCTCGGTCGCCCAGGATCTTCTGTGGTGGGCCGTCGAAGGCACCTTGATGAAGGGGGCTCCATTTTGGCTTCCCTGGCCGGAGGTGACGATCGTGACGGATGCATCCCTCACGGGATGGGGAGCTCATGCCAACGGGCTGACAGTCAGCGGTCGTTGGTCTCCTTCGGAGTCCAGACTCCATATCAATCTGTTGGAGCTGAGGGCCGTCAGGCTAGCCCTGAAGGCTTTTCTGCCGACTGTGCGAGGAAAGAGTGTCCTGATCCTGACGGACAACACAGTGGCCATGCACTACCTCAACAAAAAGGGGGGGGGGCAGGGTCACTTCCTCTGTGCAGGGAGGCGATGCAGCTCGAGTTCTGGGCCATCCAGCAGGAAGTTCCGATCTCGGCAGTTCATCTGGCCGGAGACGAAAACGTGACGGCGGACGCTCTGAGCAGGCAGAGCACGATCTCTCACGAGTGGGAGTTGGCTCAGGAGATTCTCTTGGAGATCTTCGCCCTTTGGGGGACCCCTCAAGTGGATCTCTTCGCCTCCAGTGTCAACCGGAAGTGCGAAAGGTTTTGCTCGCAGGAATTTCCTCCAAAAGGAGCCTTAGGAGACGCGTTCGTGGTGGAGTGGTCATTCCCGCTGCTGTACGCGTTTCCTCCAGTCCCCGTCATCCCGCAAGTGCAGCGGAGGTTACGGAAGTTCGGTTCCCGGATGATCCTCATTGCTCCGGCGTGGGCTCGGAGGACGTGGTACCCGGACCTTCTCGACTTGTCCACCTCCCCTCCACGTCGTCTTCCCTACCGAGACGATCTGCTCTCACGGGAGGGGGGTCAGGTTCTCCATCCAGAGGTCAGATCCCTCAACCTTCACGCTTGGCTTCTGAAAGGTTGAGGTATAAGGATTGGGACCTCCCTGAAGACGTGATGGAGGTGTTGCTTTTGGCCCGAAGGCCAGCAACAAAGTCTCTGTACCGTTGCCGTAAGTTCTGCGACTGGTGCCGAGTTCAGAATGTGGATCCTTTTGCATGTGACATCCCCATGGTTCTGTCCTTTTTACTTTCTTTGGCCCACAGGGGCTTGCAAGTGGGTACCATTAAAGGTTACCTGGCGGCGCTGTCCATCTTTAAGCGCCCGTCTGAAGAGTGTTCTTACTTTAAAATCCCTTTAATTTCACAGTTTCTGAAAGGGCTCACTAATGTGTTCCCTCCGTCACCTTTCCTGGTGCCCGGTTGGGATTTAAACCTTGTTCTTAAGTTTCTTATGGGTGCTCTGTTTGAGCCTTTACATTCTTGCCCTTTGAGGCTGTTAACTCTGAAAACTGTGTTTTTAGTTGCGGTTACTTCCGCTCGCAGAGTGAGTGAGTTACAGGCACTTTCAGTTAAGCCACCCTTCACTGTATTTCACAAGGACAGGGTTGTCCTTAGAGTTCGTCCTTCTTTTCTTCCGAAGGTAGTGACGGAATTTAATTTGGCCCAGAAGGTTGTTCTTCCGGCATTCTATCCTCCTCCGCATCCTGGTAAGGAAGAGGAGAGGCTCCATAGGCTTGATCCTAGGAGAGCTTTAAGCTTTTATGTTTCACGCATGTCCCGGGTCAGAGTGGACGATCAACTCTTTATTGGTTACGCTGGAAAGCATTTAGGGCAAGCTGTGACGAAACAGACTGTCTCGCTGGATTATTTTGGCCATCTCGGAGTGCTACCGCTTGGCGGGTAAGGACCCACCGGCTGGCTTGCGGGCCCATTCTACCAGGGGTATGGCTGCATCTACTGCCCTGCAGAGGGGTGTTCCTATTCGCAACATCTGTGATGCAGCCACCTGGGCTTCAGTACATACATCTGTACGTCACTATTTCCTTGATTCCATCCGAGCACAGAATCTGGCGTTTGGCAAGGCGGTCCTTTGCTCTGCTATTTGATTGGCTATTCTAAATTTTGATTCTAAATTCTTTCCCTCCTCCTTGCTCTGGTACTGCTTTGGGAGTCTGTCATAGATATGGAATACGTCGGAGGACCCAATCCCCTCGAAGAACAAGTTACTTTCTTACCTGGTAACGTTCTTTCGATGGGATGGTCCGACGACGTATTCCATATCGCTCCCGCACTGCCTTCCCGCTGCAGAATTTCTTTGCGATTGCAGCTTACGTTCCGCAAGGCTTTGTGTCTGACTGGCAGTTGACTAGTGTCACACGTTCTGGGGGAAAAAACTACAACTGAGGCTACGGGCGTCTTGCGTCCTACTTATCACATCGGACGACCTCGGACGTCGGAGGAGGTCCTCGACGACGGCGCATCGACGTCATCGACGCAGAACGCAGACGCCGAAATAAGTTTCCGAAGCAGCACTGCTGTGGTGATTACATGTCATATATATGGAATACGTCGTCGGACCATCCCATCGAAAGAACGTTACCAGTAAGAAAGTAACTTGTTCTTCTCTGCTTTAGAGTGCAATACATTATCAAGTGAACGTTTGGCACCCAGCATTGCAGAAATGGTACAAGCAGAAGCAGAGGAGGTATATTTTTCCACAGAATATTTATAAATGGATTCTAAGCGCACAATCGCCGCCTCAGCCTCTTTCTTTTTATAAGAGGCAAAACTAATCTTACCTTCGCAAAAAGGCGTTCAGTGCATCCCAGACGGTGGACAACCTGCTTACAGTGTCTTAATTATCATTGAGAAATAATGAGATGTCACTGTCAATAGGTTTAAAAAAAACGGATCCAGCAACACACTATTATTGAATCTCCACTGCCTACCATTCCTTTCACCTCCAATTGATCGGTCTATCACCAAATTCACTCATGATCAGAGATCACAACACCACCAATTTGTGCTGCACTCACATCACCACAAAGGTCTCTAATTATCAAGAAAAGATCAATATGAGAGGACGTTCCATGTGGTGCAGAGTGAAAACTATATTGTCCTTTCTTTGGATTTAGATCACGCCAAACAATCTGCATAAGTCGCAAAAGACCTTCCTGGTTCTGGCTTCTGCATATGATCTGGACACTTCTGAATTATCCAATATGTCATTCAAGATGGTGTTGAAGTCCCCACCAATTAAGACCACCGCATCTCCCATATTTTTAAGAAAATCTTCTTATTTCTCAAAATAATCAGTTTGTGCTACGTTAGGGGCATAAACATTTAAGAGTATCAAATGCCTGTTTTCAACTAGCAATTTAACTGCCACATACTTGCCCTCAGAATCAAGATCTACTATCAGCAGAAAATCGCACGTCTTTCCTAAACAAAACAGCCTCCCCCTTGAATTGCTGGCAAATCTACTGAAACATTCTTTCAACATATGTATTGTTAAAAATCTAATCTGCTTTGTCCTGTTGCAGATGTCTCTTGAAACAAGAGAATATTGTGTTTCTTTTTACCCAGGAAATTAAGTATATTTCACCTCTTTATTGGACTATTCACATTCCAATTTAAGAGGTGCTAATAGTCGGACATCTAGATAAATACATACTATACCCTTTGAAACGAGTCAAATTCAAACCGGCCAGAACCAGATACCCAGTGGAACCTACAAGAGACCAACTGACACCAGACTGTGTACATAAGCCATTTGGAACAAGCACACGTGTCAAATTTCCCCTCAAAAGAAAAAGAAAAAACAAATGAGCTAAGCTGTAATTAACGAAAGCAGAAACACACAATCCAAAGCCAGAAAATGGCAGAAGAGCAGCTAGCGGATAGCCCACAGCTGCCCGTAACTATATTGAAACAGATGAGGAAGAAGGTTAAATCACAAATGAACAGGCCAAATAGCATTTTGTTATAGCATCTAAAATATTCCCATTCACAATATAATCAAACAGATATAATCCACATCACCACTCCATAAAAACATAGTAACGCAGAAAAAAAAAAATCTGCCAGCGACCATGGATGGCAGTGGACAGTCACGAAAGACATCCGTTGTCATATTAAAAACTCTGGTAAATAGACCAACAAAAACATTACCCTGCCTACCCAGTCCCAAAAATATGCATAGGAAGACCAGCAATTACAAGAACTGTTGAACCCCCACAACCAGATCCTGGATATAGCACAAGAGAAAATTAACCACAGAAAAAAAGTAAAATGCTAAACCCTATCACATGCACCAACATTTAAAGTGCAATCTATAAAAATCTAGTAGTTCTGAACCTAAAGCAAACCAAAAATCCCAATTGTATGGTCCGGGCCTACCTAACAAAGAATTCTAACCACCCAGACACAAGAGCACTGTTAACTCCCGAAGATGAAGGCAACAGTCATTTTATATTTAATAAAAATCAAAAAGACAGAGCTGCTGCACTTTTGCTAGATGTCAGTTCCTCACAGGCTGCTTGTCAATTTTTGTAGACGCTGCTTGTTAAGGAAACCTTCAAAAAGGGGTGAGATCGAGTGAACGTGTGGTGCACCATTAGATTATTATAGATTACCGATTAGGCAGTGCCTTGACGTCCCCTACTCTCTACCTGGTTAGACTCGAACATTCGTCCAAATTCTGCTTCCTGCTAGGTTTGTACAAAACAATGGTGTCACGGTTTGAAACTACTTGAGACCCTTCAAGGCCCGCCAGACAATTTTACAAATACTTCTCGTTTTAATGCATTTGCTTCCTTTCCTGGCTGCCACCCTAAAACCCTCCATTGCTGTAGAATCCTTCCTTCCCACATGACTTCTGAATCCGTTCAAGAAGTAAGCACATGCCGTTCTTGTCAGCGACAGTACACTTCGGCAGGTGCCTGCAGATGATGCATAATTTAGTTTTTCTCGAGTGCCATCTCAGATTAACTGCTTGATTATCCCACTCTTTCACAAGAGGATGGTCTGATTGCTTCTTTTAAAACATTTTTTGCATTACTCTTCATTGAGCTTTAAATCTTTGTACCATTATACAGAGCAGGAAATGGCAAAAATAAACTTTAAATGTTAAACTTTACTAGCTTTTGCTGACGAAGAAACGCAGGTGCACTGACGAGAGATGGGGGGAGGGGGGAGATCGAACAGGCACCGCACATGCACCGGACAAACCCTCCATCATAGTCACTTGCAAACGTGTAACTCACGCAATGAATGCACCCAGTAAACTGCAGCCCCTTCACTGACATCCCAACCGCATTTGCTCACCACCTGCCGCTATATGATCTGCTTCATACTCATTAGTATATACTCTGCAGTATTCCAGGTTGCAGACATTGGCACCCTTTTTTCTACCCTTAATCCAGATTCCTATTCAGTCAAGTGGCTCAAATTACCATGCAATCCATACGTCCTTATTCGTTCTGGCTACAGGATAAATCACGTTGACCTTTGGCACATGAGGGAATGACTCTCCAGTAACTCAGCCCTCTCTCCCAAAAAGATAGTTATATCTTTTCCCTTTTTCACTCCTTCCACGACCGCCTTCTACCTAATTTATGGCCCCTTTCATCAACGTCGTCCTCATGAATATTTCAGACCCCTTCTATCAACCACCACAAAACTGCTTTCTCAGGACATCTACTTACCAGGCGACCCCTCGACTGGGACACCGAAAGATTCACTTTTTGCCCCTTTCTGCACCACAAATCTCAAACCGTGTCACTGTACTAAAACTGTTACTCCAATCCCAATCCCTGCTACTCTATTGGATGGATCAGTTTTGTATTCCAATTATCAACCTTCACATCCCTCTCTCCTACTAGGGCCATCCCAAACCCATCAACATTAGGTTCTACTGCTTCAAGGGCAACCCATATTAATACATGCATAATATATCGCACCTATGCACGCTCAAGAGCTCATTGACTGCAAATGGAGCACCCCACACAAAAGAAAATATGTTCAAAGACCCAATTCCAAGTCTACTTCACTAAACTGAAAACCTTTTACGCATCACTCGGGTACCCTATTACCACAGCCAAAGGCACAAATTACAAGAGTGGAATAGCAATAGGAGCAAAGCTCTTGAAAGATATAAAATAATTCATCCATATACTTCCGGTACAGAGAATACCCCCCACTCCTTCTCTAGAGTCTACGCAGATACGACCACATCACCCGAGCCCTCATCGACTTTCACTGGCTCCCACTGCACGCACAAATCACCCTCCAGTCTTGCTACATCATTTATAAGGCAGTCGCCCTCATGTCACCCAGCTACCATGCAGAGAAGCTCTGCCTCACCGGCAGACTGCACACCACCAGAAGCCAGGACATGTTCAGACTTTAAATCTGCTGCTGCAAAAAGGAAAGGACCAGAAAACAAGCCCCATCTGCCTACACCCCATGGCTATGGAACCTTCTACCCGTCGGCATCAGACTCGCCCCTATGCTCCTACAATTCAGAAAGGAACTCAAACCCCACCTTTTAACTAGTCTCTCCTCAAAACATAGGTCATCACGTCAAACCCCGCGCCACCTGACCCGCCAGTGCCGTCCGCTCCTATCCTCCATGTCACCCTGTGCAGCTGTACCCCTCCGCTCTGCCCCTCTGTATCCTATCTACCCCTGCTTTGCTCTAAGTGATTTCAACCCGGCACTCCACCTAAGTCAATGCCTAGCGTGTGATGCACAGCGGAAACCCTTATTTAATTATGTCTAGAAGTTCTTTTATTTCTGAATGATGTTCCCTTCTATCACGCCCCTCTCTTTGAATCCCCCCGGTCACACTGAACCAGGAAGCAGGTGTAACGCTCACCTGATTCCCGCAGAGGCGCCGGTCTTGACTGGGTGAATGCCGTATCTTCAAAGGTGATGTGTAACACACGGTTGGCTCTTTGGGCTGGACCTCTGTGCACTGTATGTCTGACTCGAAGAGTAAGATGTCTGCTGATAGAAAATATGGGATTAATGAACTGGGGTTATTGGGTGCCTCTCTCCTCTTCCCTTTCTCTTCTCCTGTAGAACCCCAAAGGTTAACGCCCTCACCTTAGGTGAGTGAACGCCGAGCTCTCCATCTGCCTCGGGGCAGGGTGCCGTAACCAGTTTCTTCACTGGATAAGGGTGCAGGCCTCTTGACCTCAGAGGACTGCTGTCCGTCGTTAACTGCACGAACGGTAAGTTCTGGGCACTTCAAATGTCTTAAAAGTCTTTTGTAATGATATCTCTTGTTTTGCAGGGTTCCGGCGATGGCGGATGGCGGGCTGATGAAAGTTGAGGATCGAACCCGCGTGAGGAATAGAAGCGCCTGGAAGCACGTAAGTAAGCGTTTGTAGCCTGCTTCACGATGCGCACTAACTGTCCCTTTTATCTTGCAGGTACAAGTTCGGAGCTTTAGAGAAGCTGAAGGGTGCTGGAATACCCACTGGATTCGGCGTGGGAAGGAGTAATGGCACGTGAGTAATAAAGTTGCCCAATGTCTTCAAACTCACCTTCTTTTGTCTTTCAGATGCGGGATGCAGCGCCGAAGGCCTCCGGAGCGTGCAAAGAGCTGGTAAGCTTTTGTCTTTCAGATGCCAGAATGCAGTGCGAAGACCTCCGGAGCATGCGAAGAGTAGGTAAGCCTTTGTCTTTCAGATGCCGGAATGCAGCGCGAGGCGTTGGTGACAGCCGATGGACCAGGTAAGAGATGCGCTGCCACTGAAGACCGTAGTGCTAACCTGTTCTTTCTTTGTCTTTACAGGTGCTGCTGAAGACTGGATTCCAGGATGGTAAGCCTTTGTTCCCTTAGGCCCAGGATCAGAAGCAGAAGACACGATGAGCGTTCTGCTGCAGAGAATGCAGAATAACGCAAAGCAAGATTCATCCATCGGGTGTGGTTTAAATAGCCTCCTGTAGTGCTTAGGTGTCTCCTTCCACAGCCACGCCTAGGTAAGAAAAGAGTTCCTGCTTTCCAGAAGAGTTCCAGTGTTCTGAACCTAGGGAGTGGCTCCTGCCCCACCCAACAGGAAAAGTAGTCCCAAACAGAAGAGGATCAGGGGTTCAACTGGCAGGTAAGTAAGCAGCATGGTCTGCTGCAGGTAAGTCCACCCAAGCATTATGAGCCCGGCGCTTCCAGCGCTGGGACTGGGCATCTTTATGAGCCTGGTGCCACTGGCGCCAGGACAGGGTCCAAAAGGTCCCAATTGGGACTGGCTGGCACTCGGAACCGGGGTTATGGGTCTGCTTCCAAGGGAGTCGGGCAAGTCCTGATCTTTTGGAAGCAGAGATCATGACAGCAGGCTGTTTTGCAAACTTAATATATTTATGGATTTGCACAATATATATTTAACACTACTTTAATGGTTATAAAATGATCACCAATGGGATGATGTCACAATAAATCTGTTTAATCACACTGAGTAAGGATGGGAAAAATAATGCAGCATAGAATAATACTTTTGCGTTGGTTCAATCAAAATGCAATGCGATTACTCTTTCCCCCTGCACACTACTCAATCCCCCCCCAAATATGCAATATAAAGAGAACAAAGGAGAGAAAACAGATTTCAGGAATACAGAATTCAACAAAATAGTAAAAAATCCCAATTTCCCTCCAGCAAACAGAGAGAAAAACAGGAATAATTGCAAACTTGTCAAAATGGTTTTGTATGTGGTTTTGAATGAATGGTAAAACACGGAAACTGGATTTAATTCACTAAAATTGTTTCAATACTAGTGGGAGCCGCTTTGTATAGTTTCAGACAAACACTAGCAATGATTATTGAGTAACTAGCAAGTTGAAAACTTAATTCTGAGGTCGGAGGCAATGAACAGCTATTTCACACGTGATAGATTTGAGCCAAACGAAAAATTATCGGCAAACTTTTCCGCGCGTGGTAAGTGCGATTGCGGACAACTATAAGGTTTTTGTGGAGGTCGTTTTTTTTTCTCCAGGAAGAGGCAAAATTGCAAAACAAGAATGCACTTTTTAAAATTAACAAACAAGGTTTCTTTGCACTAGGGGAGACTATGAAGATGCAAACTACACGACAGCGCAGCCACCAGCCCAGGATATCACTGATTGGTTTGGCTTGCCCAGACGCTCACCGTTCTTCAGAAAATATATCAGCGCAAAGATGATTTTAACACTACTATTACAAAGAACTATAGGGTAAGAGAAAGAGTTCAGGCAAGACGAAAGGATTTCTAGCAATACAGTTCTGGATATAAGCAAATGGGTTTGGATAGGATGACTTATGGACAATGACAATCCTATTCTATGGATACTCGCTAACAAGGTTTGGAATGGACCCGTCCGGGATCTGGTCAGGTATCTTTCTGGAGAGGAATTCGGCTAGCACACCGGACTGGACTTGAGGTGCTCTGGTTCTACAATCAGCAAGGCACTCTGAACACCGCACGGTGGGACTGGACTGGATCTGACAGGTTATGGTTCTGGTTTGCAGCTATCCGGTCACAGCTCGGCTCTACTGGGTTGGATCTTTGGATTCTGGCAAGAATTCTTAGTAGGAAAGCAGCACAGCACAGCCAGGCTGTTCTTTGTTCCCCTTAGAGGTCTGGGGTCAAATCTGGTTTCTGGATTTTTAAAGGCTAAGCTGAGAATGGTTCAGTTTTGGAAATGGGCCTTTCTGCTTTCAAAGTTCTGGAGTCTGGAATATGGATTTGTCTTGCAAAGTGCTCCGCCAACAATCGGTTGGTGGGTGAATGTGTGTGTCCTTCTAGGTCCCAAGCAGTCTCTATTTATGTATTTCTTAAAGGGGTGGGTATGCTGAATTCTACTAGGCACACCCCTAGTGTTCTATTGGTTAGGGTCTTTCCTCTCCCTTGATTTGAGAAGAAAACAGAATGTCATCATGGCTGTGTTTTATGATCCAGGGAAACCCCCCTTTGTTTCTGCACATAAAATCTACTTTTCATACAAGACATATTTACAAATGTACAAACTTGAGAGTAAAAGCATATCTCTATCCCATATTTTGTGGAGGAAGTATTTATCCGACCCCCGTCGCTGGGAGAGCTTGGGTCTAGATTTGGCAATTGTTTGCACTTTTGGTCTGGTACCCAATGTCAGATTTGTCCACAATTTTACACCTATGTGCGCATGATATCTGGGGATAATCATATGAAGTTTCACGTTTCTGGTATCAATACAATTGCTACAAAACCACAATTTCTGCAGTCTTGTCCCTGAACATAGCACAATCCTGAGTACTTTTAAAATGTGACCAAAGATTTCACATCAACAATACTGTAATTTTCCAATTTTTACAAATTCACAGTCCTTTGTCAGTCATTTTCAAAAATATACTTTTCTGTGCTTTAAGAATAAACAAATCTGTCTGTTCCCGATCAATCCCTGCCCCTTTCCTCTGGCAGCGGCTTCTGTTGACACTTGCATCTGCATATCTTTTCAATCAGGGAAGTCCTTTGTCCCTCCCGGGAGCAGCAGCTCAAATCCCCTCCGCTCTTCATTAACACCTGAATGCGAGTTCCTGAGCCAGAGAGCAGACGGGAGGTGCCTTTTTTTGGGGCAAGCTGTGGAATTTGCTTTGTAGTTCTTTGGCTGGCAACAGGCTGACTTTAAAAATCACTTTGTTTAAATTTTTCTTTGATTAAAATAAACTTACAATTTCAAAACGGGCAAACAGAACTCTAATTCTAGTATTTTAAAACATAGAGATTAAATAGTTGCAACCTATATTGCTTTTGATAGCAAGTCATTTAATTCCAACCATTTGATTTTAACTGCAAAAGTTTAAGCTTCTAATGTAATTAAATGACAGCTGTCATACAGGCGGCCGGTGGTATTGCACCCATATCGTGACAGATTTTCACAGGCAAGCACACTTTTTAATGTGGATATTTTTATGATGGATTCTGCTTTTCCTGACAAGGTGTGCTCATGTAGAGTCCTTAAATAAGGTGACGGGTAACACCCAGCAAGGATGTTGGATATTTTCTGATGTTTGGAACCATTATTTAGTAATTTCAGCAACCAAGGAGAAAAAGGATTTCAAAGCACTTCTGGGTTTCTCTGCAATAAAGCACTGCCTTTCATGTAGTTTCCATTTTCACTCTGTGGGCAGCCCAGTGACAGGTTTCAGCAGTGTGGTCTCCTGTTCCACCACTGACACGGGCAAGTAGATTGTCAGCCATCTTTTCCGGTTTCATAGCACAATTTTCATAGGTTTAGCGCGCATAGGGCTTTTTGCGGCCATTTTTGGTTCTGATGCCACCAGTACGCAGAGATGTCGCAGGGCAGAGCCTAGTGGGTCAGTACATCACACAGTGCATCTGTACTGTTGCCAATATTGCTCCATTGTGGATCTGTAATGTTGTATACTTCTGTAAAGCGCTCTGTTTCTTCTTGAAGCTAGTTCTGCGCTCAATACATACCATAATTATTAGCGGGGGGAGCAGCCAATCGGGTTCCTTGGATCACGGGCTGAAACCGCTAATCTCAGCCTATGTCCCATGGAACCTGAAGTTTTCTTCCCCTGCCCTGCACTGCCATCTAACCAATCCCAACCCTCCCTTATCTTTTTATTTTTCCAAGTCCCCTGACCCACACCCCTGCGTTTCTGCTGCTGCTCTGAGACTGACATTTCTCAAGGAGATGGACTTCTCCAAGATGGGTATGGACTGCTCATCAGAATTTGTGTTGACCTTGTGTCTGTTACCAGTTCTGTGACGCACCATTCCGCCCCCCAAGCCACTACTCTCTTGCCATTTTTAAAATAACATCCCACAATTGCACTCCCCACCCTCACTGCCCACCCCAACTCAGCAGTGCAAAAAGGCCCACCCAAAAAACTGATGCAAGCGTGCCGACCCCAACATGGCACTGCCCATCTGTGCACCCAACTGGGGCGCAACCAATGCCCATAACTGGCCAAACTCGGCATTGCAGCTGCAGCGGGGGTCGCCGCCGCCGTGAACCCGACTTAAACGCTAGGTTGGTGCAGTGCACCATGGATTGTACAGCGGTATCAAGTAATACAATTTCTGGGAGACATTACAGCACATTACAGGTAACATAGGATAAATGAGGTGCAAAATCCATATTTCAACAAGGAGGATGCAGGCAACAAGATAGATAGCAACACCCATGGAGGCCCACGCACCCGGGTCAGGACAAAAATCCATCACCCATCACCAATGGGGTCACCCGCCAGCCCGGGAAGCGGAATGTGGGATTCAATGAACTTAACCGCCTCCTCAGGGACTGTGAAGAAATACAGCTTATTGCGATGAGTGAGCTTCAGCCGCTCAGGGAATAACCTGGCGTATTCAACATTCCGCTCTCTGAGCAGCTTTTTCACACCGTTGAATTGCTTGCGCTCCATTTGCACATTGACGGAGAAATCCGGGAAGATTCGAATAGTTTGAGACTCAAGTTTTAGCTCCCCGTTCTCCCGCGCCAAGCGTAGTATGTGATCCCTGTCCCTGTAGCTGAGGACCTCAGCGATGATCGGCCTGGGGAGATCGCCCTGCTTGGGTCAGGGGGGCCAACGCACTGTGAGCATATTCAATCACAAAGAACGGGGAAAGTTGAGGATTGCCCAAGAGGTCCTTTAAGAGATTCTCAACTGCCAGCTCCATCCTGCCCCTGAGGGCGGACTCCGGGACCCCCACAATGCGGATATTGTTCCTGCGGGATCTTGACTCCAAGTCGTCGCACTTCGCCTTAATTTGTTTCATATCCCGCACAAGGTTTGAGGCAGTGTTTTGGCTAGTGTGCACCTCATCCTCGTTAGCCCAGATCCTGGTCTCTGCCTCCACCAGCCTAGCACCATGCTGATCCAATTTGGCACACATAGAAGCCGCGCTAGCATTAATGTCATCCAATTTCTCATGAAATGACGCAAAGTTCTTTGCCATGGTTTCCATTAATATAGTGAGTTCTGGCTGGGGGGGGACACAAAGGCACATCCAGATCGTCCTGCGGGGAGGCAGGCCCTCCGTGCTCCTGTCTAGGAAGTGTTTTAGCATATTTATCCATCGCGCCCGCCACATTCGCCCCGCGTGATTTGCCTGGCATATTTAGTAGTACACTGAAGCCCAGCAGTGCGTTCTTTACGAAGTGGTGGCCCGCAAGCACTAGTTCCCCCGCGCATGAGAATGTTAGAAAAGAAGGGTCCCAACCACCTGTTGAACAGAAGAGCAACCACAATACAGGGACAGGGAGGAGGTGTACAGTTGGAGGCAGTGTCCCAGGCCCTATGCGCCTCAGCGCAGAAGCAATCAGCTCATCCACTCATCAGGTGCAGCAACATCGCACGTGCAGGGGTCTTATCAGGCGAGGCAGCGCAGGGGGCCAGGAGGGCTCTAGGTCTTCAGTGTCCAGAACGCTGGGAAGTGCAGTCCTAGGCCAGGTGCAGGGCGCGGGTGGATAGACCACCAAGGGGGTGAATAGGATGAGAACAGGGGCGATCTTCACCAGCACCGCTCGCCCTGGTCCGGGGGCGCCGCAGTAATGCCCAAGACAACAAGTCCCCAGTGGGAAAGCCGGCCCCGCCGCGGTGCAGCAGGAGCCTGCAGGAGAGGAGCAGCGCCGCCCCGAAACCACAGCCAAGAGGGCCACACAGTCACCAAGAGACCCAGGGGCAGTCTGAAGCACACAGGGGCCTGCCCATGAACCAGTGACAGTCAACTGTGTGCAGGCGCCTGACGTCTGTAGATTTTGTACAGTGAACAGGATGTGTGTGGAGATATCTCCCGGGTCGCAGCGACCGGCAACCCCAGGCCCCCAACTCCTCACCTGGAGGCGCCGATCGCCCAGCCCTCTGCCGCCGCAGCGGACCCTGGCCCCCGTCAGGCCGAAAAGGCTACAAGTAGGATGGATGAAGGTGGGGGGCAGCAGCTGGCCCAGGACACAGGCCGCCACCCGGGAAGGACAGTCCAGGCCCAGGCGAGGAGCCGTGCCGACCTCAGGGCAGCGGAGCCACTCCACAGCCGGGGCAAGATTAAACACGTCGGCAGGAAGGCATCCGGCAGGCCCGGCGCAGCGCCCCGAGCATGGCGGGCCGCTCCAGCAGCTTCTGCGACGTAAAGCCATAGCACACCAAAGTCGCGCCCGCACTCATCCAAGGCCGGGCCAGTAGAGGGGGCCTCCGGGCCCGTAGCCAGCCAGTGCCCTCACGCCACCGAGGAGCGGGGCCCAGGGGAGAAGCGCCGCTGTTGAGCCGCTGAGAAGGCCAGACGCGAAGCCAGCCAAGCATAGGGGCAGCCCGATCCGCCGCCCCACAAGCAGGCCTCCGATCAGCGGGAGCGACGAATCGCGGTGCCAACAGCACACAGGGTGGACGGGCCCACAACACCAGTGTGCGGCTCAGCAGGCCTCAGCCGGCGGGCTCCAACACGGGATGGAAGAGGGCCCCACGCAGCCTCAGAGTTCCGATTCGCTCCCAATCACAGATATATATGCTGAGCAGGTATTAATCCACGTGATGCCCGCGTTTCCAGCACGGGATGCTGCAAGAAACTGCTGATACAGGTGGATATTTCGGCATCGGGACACGGAGCAAAAAGCTAGGCAGCAATCTTGCAGGCTGCTCAATCCCACCCCCCCCCCCCCCCCCCCCCCCCAGATACAAGACATTTGAAACGCTTTGGTTGTACTTTCAAGTTGTCTTGTGGGAATGTGTCCGGCCTGGGAACCTGATGGAGCCTTGGTTCAAATCTCGCACACGCACTTTATCATTTTTTGACTGCTGGCCTCAAAAATGCTAATTGGGAACGCCGTCCACTCGCATGTATGCTCAAACTGTCTCTTGGTCTGAACATGTGCTTTTTAGCTCCACCTTACACAGCAGAGAATCTGTTGTAGTTCCCTGCACATGTCGGCACCTTCCTGCATACAGGAAGCAGTACATCTTCATACCCAGAAGCCTTTGCAAAACCATTAACATTTCTTTTGTCCTTCCGATGTAAATGAAAACACATTTTTTGTATTTGCAGTATACATAAGAGTTGTCAATATCATATTAGATGTAGAAAAGTAGGATGGCTGGGATAGAAACACTGGTGGGTGCGCTCTAAAATAATTTTTGATACAGGTTAGTTCTCCAGCATGGGGTCTGGCATGGAGTCACATGCTCATGAATATTCCCCGTCATCAGGCTGGGAATCCTTGGTAAAGAAAAAATCAGTTTGTTTTTTGTTTCTGAACCTTCTTTCTCCTAATAACCAATCACTGGTCTCTGGGTCATACTGCCCAAAGCCAATGACTGCCCTCTACCTAAGCCCCTCCTCTGGCAGCCATCTTCAGATTTTTACCGCACGTTCAAGTCTTGGGAGTTGGGAGTTTTGCGATTTTATTTATTTCTTTTTGTTTTTTTCCTAAGAGTTTTGCTCTATTTTTCGGTCAATCGAGCCTTAAGCTCCATCGACCCACCTACTGACTAACGGGGACCCGTTTTTTGGATCTTTCTACGCCCCTCAAGGGCGATTTTTCATCGCGTTCATTTCTCGGAGGATTCCAGCAGACTCTCGGAGGCCTATGCTGCGTGGACATGGCTGAAGATAAAGGAGACTCGACACCTCTGTTCAGGATCTGCCCAGGATGCGGGATACGGAACATTTTCCTGGAGAATGGGCGCTCCATGTACCTTTATTGCCTACATTCGGACAGCTCGTACATGGAGGAGGCCTGTGCTTTCTGCAAGGACGTGTTCTCCCGTACCATGAAGGACTGTTGCAAGTGGCTCGCCGAGTGGCTGGAGACGAAGAACCCGGTGGCAGGTGAGCCCCGGCAACGTATTTCTCCCAAGAGAAAGTCTGAGCGGTCTTCTAAGACTTTTGAGGGTGCTCCGGCGATGGGGGCCCAACATAAGGCAAGGGACTGCAAGTCTGCGGGCACCAGAAGCGCCGTTGGTACCACGAGCCAATGCTCTGGCTAAGCGAAGAAGAAAAGTCAGATCACCAGGATAAGCTTCTGGAGAAGGCCCAATCAACTCCGATGGAGAAAACCAAGGCAGAGCGAGGCCCCCATGGTGAAGGCCTCAGGCGCTCATGGTCGTGAAGGCCCAGGTTCATCAGGCGAAACTGTCTATTGAGGGAGTGGTGGCGTCCCTAGTGAAGGCTGCAGATGCAGGTTCCCACGAGACCGCCACGAAGGCGAGAGTTTCCCTGCCCGCCCGGCGGGAATCGTCCTTTGTGCCCATTGTGGAGACTTCCATGAAGACGACGCCGACCGTCTCCCTGAGACCGTCGTCCCTGGCTGAGAAGGGGGGGGATGCGCAGTGGTCTAGCTGGACTCAGATCTCTTCCGAGGAGGAGCTTTCAGGCCTGACAACAGTGCCTGAGAAGAAGGGCGTTGAGGCCAGGTCCTATAGGAAGGACCCCGACGAGGCAGATGGGGAGAGCGACGAGGGAACTGACGAGGAACGGCAGGGCGGTGAGCAACCGGACACCACGCCACTCCCAACGTTCCCGTCGCAACCGCCTCCACCTCCAATGGACAGGTCGGAGGACAGCCTACACCTCCAATGGACATCCTACTAGCTCTGCACACCCTGTGCACTAAGATGAGGACAGGGTTGCCCATGCGTCCGACGGGGGATCCGGCAAATGGACCTTCAGAGGATCCACCAACTAAAAGGAGAGGAGTACATCCTCCTCCACCGTACCAGCCCCCCACTCCATCCCCTCCGCCGAGGGAGGAGCCGGATACGGTGACGACGGGTATGGACAATGGCAACAACAGAACAGATCTCCCGTCGCCGTTACCCAGGGCTTCTGCCCCAACAAGATTGGCTCTTTCCACGCCAGAATCTCTAGGGCCTTTATCAACAACGAGAGTCCAAGAGGAAGACCATGCTCTCGATCCCGCTGTTGGACGACATTTGGGACGAAGGGCTGTCCCTCCTGAAGAACCCAACCTCGCCCCCTCCTGAAGAACCCATCCTTGGCCCTGGCGAAAAGAGACCGGTACGAGAAGAAATACTGGGTTCCGGACTATGAACCAAAGTGTTTCAGAGCGCAGCCGTCCCTGGACTCGGTGGCGGCCAGGAAGAAATCTACATGGTCGGCGGCATCGACTTCAACTTCCCCACCGGACGGCGAGGGAAAGAAGCTAGACGCCATGGGACGACGAGTCAACTCGTCGGCGGCAACCACCATTAAGTTGGCCAATGCTCTTGCCATCGTGGCACGTTCTGACAGGGAGCTTTGGTTTAAAATGGCCCTCTCCTGTATTTCCTCCCGGACGACAAGGGGGCGGAGGCCCTTGAAATACTGAAAGAAGGCAAGGAGGCATTGGACCATGCCATCACATTGGCCACGGACATTGCCAACACCGGGTTCCACCAGATGGGCAACAGCGTTTGCGTTCGTCGGCATGGTTGGTTCAAGGCCACCACCTTCCGTCAGGACGTCCAGACGAGGGTATTGGACATGCCCTTTTGCGGGGAAAACTTGTTCGGCAAAAGGGTGGACAAGTTGCTGCAGGCCATCAAGGCAGACACCGAGACGGCCCGTGCCTTGAGCACACTCCAGCAGCGACGGCCGTCCTTTCGGGCTTCCGGAGGCAAGTCACAGGGTGCCTCCAAAGGATTTGGTGGCAGCTTTTCTTCCTACCGTCAAGCGGCCCATTCTTTGTCCCAGGAAGCCTACAGGGGCCAAAGCAAGACCGGAGGACATCGTCACCAAGGGGCTCAAGGCGGTAGGCCTCGGCGAAACAGGACTGAACCGGCTGTGACGTCGGGCCCCCACACGAGCACCCTGGTGGGAGGCCGGCTGGCAAACTTCATCGGCGTGTGGAAATCCATCTCTGACCGTTGGGTGCCAGATGCCCTGGCCCACGGACACACCCTGAAGTTCCAAAGGAAGTGTCCCCGTTTTCCACCTGTGGCCAGGAAAGAAAACCATGTTCCCCAACTGCTTCTAGAGGTACGAGCGATGCTGAAAAAGGGCGAGATAGAACTCGTCCCGAAGAGGCTCCAGGGCTCGAGTATACTCACGGTGCTTCCTCGTCCGAAAGAAGAAAGGACCGGCGGTTGGCGACCCATTCTAGATCTCCACCACCTCAATAAATACACCAAATCCCAGAAGTTCCCGGATGGCCACCGTTCAGCATGTGCTGGGACAGTTGGAGGAAGGAGATTTCCTGTCGTCGCTGGACTTGGAGGATGCTTATTTCCACATCCCCATCCACAAAGAGCATAGAAAGTTCCTGCGCTTCGTGGTCCAAGGACAACACTGTCAATGCAAGGCTCTTGCCTTCGGTTTGAAGTCGGCTCCAAGGGTCTTCACCGGTGGCGGCGCGGCTGCGCCGGCAGGGGATCCACGTCTACCCCTATCTGGACGATTGGCTCATCCGAGCAAAGTCAAGGGAACTCGCTGTTCAACACACAGCGAGGACCGTCTGCCTGCTCACGGAACTGGGGTTCTTGATAAACTATGCGAAGTCCTGCTTGGTGCCATTAAAGGACGCTGTGTTTCTGGGGTTCAAGCTCCACACAGTGGCGCGCCTGGCCTCGCCGTCGGAGGACAGGATAAAGGCTATCCTGGACAAGGTACAACGGCTGTTGACCATGGAAGTTACCAGGGTGAGGTCCATCAAGTCCCTGCTTGGTATGATGTCGTTGTGCATCTACCTTGTTCGCCAGTGCAGGCTGCGGGGGCGGCCGCTGCAGGAGTTCCTCAATGCCCGTTGGATACAAGTGGCGGGAAGCTTCAAAGACCAGATCGCCCTCAACGAGACATTCCGTCGAGCAATAAGGTGATGGGGCGTTCGCGTGCATCTAGCGGCAGGCACAGACTTTCAGACCCCAGAACATTAGGAGACAGTGATGACGGACGCCACCCTGGAGGTATCGGGCGCGTACACCGGAGATCTCTACGCAAGAGGCCTTTGGCTACCGGAGGAGAAGTCGTTGCACATCAACGTTCTGGAACTCCGGCCCGTGTTTTGGGCCCTCAGATCATTCCTTCCGTCCCTCAAGGGCAAGGTGGTGCGGACCTTCACCGACAACACCACCACAATGTTCAACATTCAGAAGCAAGGTGGGGAGGTACCAGATCCCCGGCCCTCTCCAAGGAGGTGCAGGATCTGTGGCACTGGGCCATTGCCCAGGGGATGTTCCTGGTACCCTTTTATTTGGCAGGAGTGAAGAACACTGTCGCCGACTCACTCAGCAGGGAGCTGCGCTCTTGCCACGGGTGGGATCTCCGGCAGGATCAAGTGGATCTACTGTTTCGACGATGGGGCAATCCCCTGATCGACCTTTTTGCGACAGCGAAGAACACCAAGTGCCAGAGGTTCGCCAGCAGGTTTCCCCTGCCGGGGAGCATGGGCGATGCGTTCTCCTTTCCTTGGGATGGCCTGTTCCTCTATGCGTTCCCTCTGTTGCCATTGCTTCTGCGACTCATCAGTCAACTCAGACGGTCCCGGTGCAGGATGATCCTCGTTGCACCAGCGTAACCGAGGCAGATATGGTTCCAGGACCTTCTGGACATGTCAGCGTCCCCTCCAGTCAAGCTTCTGGCAGACGCAGATCTTCTCGCCAGGGAAGGAGGCGAGATTCTGCATCATGACCCAGGGTCGTTGAACCTGCAGGCTTGGCTCCTGCGGCACTAGAGTTCGGAGGGTACGAGATCCTGGCAGACTGCAAGGATGAACTTGCCAAGGCCAGGGCTTCGACTCTTGAGTGCTACGGACATAAATGGAAGAGGTTCACCATCTGGTGCAGTGAACAGAAGATGAACCCTCTGAGGATTACGGCCCCTCAAGTGCTGCCTTACTTGCTGTTGGCTGGCCAAGGCGGGGCTGGCACACGACTCCATCAAAATGCATCTGACGGCTATCTCCCGCTATACCAGAGCTCCAGGGGCGATCGTCGCTGTGGTCTCATCACCTGGTTAAGGAGTTCATGAAAGGACGTTTCTGTTCGTTCCCGCCGGTGAATGCTCCGGCCTCTGCGTGGGAGTTCAATGTGGTGCTAACTGGGCTCATGGGTCCTCCGTTCGAGCCTTTGCATTCGGCACCTTTGAAACTTATGGTGGAAGACAGCGTTTCTTGTGGCCATCACCTCTGCACGAGTGGGAGAGATCCAGGCCCTCTCCTGTAAGCCTCCGAGTCAAGGGTCGTGCGGAGGACGCACCCCTCCTTCATGCCCATGGTGCCGTCGGACTTCCATCTCAACGAGCCCTTGATGTTGACTTTGCACTCCCTGGATGTGGCTAGAGAGCTGAAGTTCTACGTGGACCGCACAAAGTGTTTTCGCAAGACATCACAGCTGTTTGTGAACTTTGGCCCTGTCGACCAAGGGAATGCCTTCTTGAGGGCTTCCATTTCCAGTTGGCTCTCCGGCTGCATCACCCATTGTCATCGGTTGGCGAACCGACCGTTGCCTGGCTGAGAGCCCATTCGACCAGAGCGATTGCTTCAACTACGTCGTTCCTGTCTGGTGTGCCCCTGCTGGACATCTGCAGGGCTGCTCCCTGGAGGTCGACGCACACCTTCACGAGATTCTACTGCATCGACTGGGATTCCAGGCAGGAGTCCAGGGTCGACCAAGCAGGGCTGCGCAACCTGTTCGTTTGAAGGTGAGCCTGGTGAGGAGGTAAGAGATGCTTAATGTTGAGATTTTGAAATGCTTAATGTTGAGCCTTGCCACCTCCCGTGGTTGTGCATGTGTGTACTGCTATGCATTCTTTATTCATGAGCATGTGAATCCATGCCAGAGACCATGATGAAGGAACAAGTTACTTACATGTAACTTTTTGTTTTCCAGCATTGGTCTGGCATGGATTCACTTGCAAACCCTGCCGCCTACCCCTCTGTGGCTCTTCTCTTGGTCCTACTGCCCCTTTACGTGCTACCAAATCTGAAGATGGCTGCCAGAGGAGGAGCTTAGGTAGAGGGCAGTCATTGGCTGGGAACAGTATGACCCAGAGATCAGTGATTGGTTATTAGGAGAAAGACAGTTCAGAAACAAAACAAACTGTTTTTTTCTTTACCGAGGATTCCCAGCCTGACGACTGGGAATATTCATGAGCATGTGAATCCATGCCAGACCCATGCTGGTGAACAGTTACAGGTAAGTAACTTGTTCCATATATGCAGCCTTGCCCGCACACAATAACCTGGAGACTCCACCCAAAGCCTTCAAAAAGGAGAAATGTTAATTAGTATAGGGTTGGTGATTCGCAAAGGGCGAACAAGTTCATAGTGCTACCATAGTGAGTTACAATTGTCCTTATTCTTTGTTTAAATTCCTCCAACAGCCAACACTTTTCTTTTAAACAAAGTGATTTATTCAAGTCATGTAGTAAGCTTCTGAATGCAGCCAACATGTGTTTCGAACATAGGTTGTGCTCAAGGCTACCATTTCAGGCATACATGATCATTACATAATTTGATTGTTGACCAGCCTGGTTGGCAAAAGAACAAGAAACGGAAGACAAGGAGCAGATGTTCAGATTAGTGCTTTAGATTGAGGAGCATATTGCTTTAAGTAAATAATTTTTCGCTTGTATTGCCATTTCATTCAACATTAATCAGATGGAAGTTCTGTAACACCATTTATTGGTGACCAGTGCTTTTTAATGTCATGCTCCACACACTGCAGTGTTAATTGTTTGCCTTACCATGGCGCACCATATAGACATCCCCATCCTTGGTGATTGTAGTCTAGCTAAAAAATATATACTCTGTGTGCTACCCCAAAAGTGTAATTGGCAATAAGGGGTGACGAGAAAGATTCCCAAGCATTAGGTGATGGTGTTTTCCCCCATAGGTCATTGCATAGGTTAGAGTAACAGTGATATGTGTATCACGATGTAATTGCTCAAACTCATAACGAGTCACTATAATAGAGATTATTTACACTAAACATTGTATATGTAATTTTCTTTTCTTTTTCCCCATGGATATTGAAGTGGGTCCAGGTTCACCTGGTTTATGCTTCCTGTGATACCCTGTTGCCTAGGTTAAGAAGTCCTGCTTTGTTGTGCATCTGGGGGAAAAGGCGGCTGACTCTAACACTCAATCTTTTGCACATTTGTAATATAAATAAACCGATGTTAACAGACGAGGTACTGTAGAAGCTCAATGATCACTGCAAGTGGTAGAATTGCACTTTTTCTGGCCTCCAGCTGTAGGGGGGTCCTATTTTACAACTCTGTGCAGCTTGATTTCCATTGGCGCTGGACTGGTTACTTTCCTTTGGGGGTAAGTGGAAATCTATAAAAGGGGTTCAGAAGTAACATCACGGATTGTTACATTTTTGGTTTGGGTCTGTTAATACATTTTGAGCGCATCAATGTGGCCATGCTCATGGTGGGCTCCGATCAATGTTGTACATGGTGCAAGTCGATCATGTCTTGCTGCCCTTGACCGAGATATTTTATAAACAGTCCTGCCAGGTGAAAGTACTCAATTTTTCCCCAATAGTGCACTTGTCTCTAGTTTTTCCTTCCGATTGGATGAACAACATTTTGAATTGACTAGCAGTAATGCAACTCTTTTTTTAAAGTAACAAGGGCCCACTATCACGTTGCAGTTCAGGACGGTTCACATCATTCTCCTATACTGTTATTCTTTGGCTTAGCCCTCAGATTTCCATTCGTGAGTGTGTTTTATTTACCTAGAGATTATCTGGCCAACGTGGCAGTAAGGAGTCAACATTGTTTTTACTTAGCTATTTTTAGTTTTCAATAGTATGTGGTGCTGATGCACCACCTATAAGCTGAAACTATTGGTTTGGAGTGCAGCTAGGAGGGACGTAGAGGAGGGGCACTAAGCTGGTAGGTTTTTGAATATTTACCCACCCATTGGCTGCCTATGGCCATGCTAATCCACATGGCCATTCCTACCCACTACCTTTCCTGCCCCACCCAAAACCCATCCCCTTAAGATCTTTTTCAGCTAGCTCCATCAAACTGTGCTGTAAGTGACTGGCAGTGTTATTTCAAAGCGGTCTTCTTTAAGTTAATGGCTTAATTGGAGCTCTAAATGCACTACTGGTGTAATATGAACGCCTTAAACAAGTGATTTGTAAGCCGTATGTCTGTCTTTCCCTAAAGTCCTGTAAAAGAAAGCTTTTGTAAAGCCAACAACTTTGACTTGTGTTAAAGGTATTGGATAGGCTTTTTTTTTTTCAAAGGACTGATATTATATTCTGACATTTTGCAGTTGTCATTTTATGGCCAGTTGGTACCATTACTTCAGTACCTGGCAAATGCCAAACCCATGCCCAACAAGCCCAAACTATTCACATTGCCTGTGCTCATTTAAATGTCCATTGGGCGCTTTGAAACACAATTTACATGCTGTATAATCGCCCTACAAATGCACAGTAAATACATATGTTTCGGTTTGGAACTACCTTAATAATGCCTTCAAATCAAGCAAGGCAGCGCAGCAAGAACACAAAATTAAGAGTGCAAGGTTTTTGCATTTTTTGACAAGTTATTTAGTTAAAAATATTCCCATGCATGTCTCTTATTTTTTTTTTTTTGCTCGTTTATGCAATGCGAATACCGCGAATTCCGTGTCAGGCTTAGAGGTTTCTTACACGTGTTCTGGGCCCCTCTTAACTTTTGGTCGGATGATGCATATCCTTTAACAGCTATTTCCGTTATTTCACCCACATTGTCCACTGCGAAATACCTACCAGGAGACATAGGTAAGGTCCCGAATGCAAAGCGTAAGATCTTCAATCTAGCATGACTCCGTGCTAAAAAATGCATCCTACAAGCCTGGAAATCCAGATATGCCTCCACAATCGGAACTTGGCTTCGTGAACTTACTTTTCCAAACTAAATGGAAAGGACCTACGCTTTGCTCATCTCCCTGAACCTTGGTCCTAAAGATATATGGGAAGATTTCTGAATGTTCATGTTGGAAACTGAAGCTGCATCCTCCATAAAACATGTAATAGGATAAAAACGGTGTCCTATCAAAACACTGCGCATCTTGTACTCCGGGAGGGGCTCTGTGCACGCCATCTCCCCATGGTTCTTCTCCCCTTTTGTCAACATTCTGTATCCTATTCTGAAGTGTCGATGATCTGTGTGATCTATATGCAAAACATTACTGACAATGTGTAACTACCGATGAGTAAAATAAAGTTCTTAAAGAAAGGGCGGGGGAAACATTTATATTTACCGTCCTTCCTCAACTGCTTCACAAGGCAAACATGCATGTGGTTTGTGCTTTAGATTGCTTAAGAAGGCATTCCACTGAATTGAGAGTTTAAAGTGACTAACAAATGTTTGTGAAAAAGATTGGGGATATTTTTCCACCAGACCTTTTGATTGAATTGGTACCTTCTACAATCACATTTTATTCGCTGCAAATGTTGTAACTATTTCGGCAGTGTTTAATGGCCTTGTGTACCAGTAGGGCATGCACAGCTTAATTTAGAAAATCCTGTTTGCAATGCCGAGGTTAGCCTGCTTTCTGAATCCTATGGTAGCCTAAAACTATTTTCCAACCTCATGCCGGCTCTAAGGGTGCTTTTTTGGCCCTGTCCATACATACCAGGATTACATATGCAGTAGCACTGTAGCTGCATAATTAGCTAAATTAGCATGCTCCGTTCTCTCTGCATACATAGGCCAAGTCTTGCGCTTCTCGATCTTCAGTAGACCAATTGGATATCTGATGTCAGGCCTGTCCACAACATTGTGAGGGAGATATGTTCTAAAGGGTCCTCCCCTGAAACAGAAGCTTGGATGCAGGCTGCCTCATCTTGAGAAACTGCTTTCAGAGCTTAATGCTCAGAGCACTTCTGGAAACAAATTGCGTTTAACTTGATCGGCCGCTCAGTTTTATTTGTGTACAATGCACTGAGTGTGAGATATATTTGCAGAGTATGTAACCCAGGTAAGAGTCCTGTATGTTAATTGACTCCATGACGGTCCTATAAAGGTTCAGTGTGATGGAAGATATTGGAGCAGCTTCAGCTGAGAGCCCTGGCAGTGTGTGGGTTGGTGATTAAATAATACCCGCTTTTAATAAGATTTGGAAGTATGGTATTTAGAGTCTTGAGTTTTATAAATCCCATCTGGCAGACTGCAGAAACCTGGGCTTCCCGGGATCAGGTAGACATGAGTTTGATCCCAAGACTTTTTACCACCGGAGAAGCCTCAGGACACAGACTAAAAGAAGGCGGCCAGTAATCACTAGTCCATAGCTGACCATTCGCATTGGAGCCAACTAGGAGAACCTCTGTTTTAGCACCTTTTAACTTTAACCAATTATTAGCATCACCGACTGCAGCAAGGCAGTTTTTCAGCTTATTCGGTTGATCAGTGGAGGGTGTGTTAAGGTGAAACAGAATATTGGTATCGTCTGCATAGGAGAAAAACTCTATATGCAGGCACTGGCTAAACCTATCGCCAGCCATTAAGATTGAAAAGCAGTGGGGACACACTTCAATACAGTTGGCAGGGAGGTGAATGGCGGAAGAGATTTGGATCCGTTCTTACAGATAAGAACCATTTAAGTGGAATGCCTGCAATTCCCACCTCATTGAGGCACTGAAGCAGCTTCTGGCAATCAACCGTATCAAAGGCCGCAGAGAGGTAGAGAAGAATCAAAGCTCCCACCTCTCCACGGTCCTGCAGGAGAGCAATGTCATCCAACAGTGCCTCTATTACAGATTCAGTTCCCATCCCGGGGCGGAATTGGGATTGAAAATGATGGATGAGAGTTGGCCTCCAGGAAGGCCGATTGTTATGGCGTCACAATCTATTCCATAAGTTTCATGAAAACAGGAAGTGGGGAGATGGGACGATAGTTTTCTGCTACTGCTGGGCCGAGGTGGGATTTCTTTAGTAGGAGAAATCTCTGCATGCTTAAGGGAAGAGGAAATGTGGCCAGTGGAAAAAGAGTAGTCAAGTGCTGCAGTGAGAAGAACAGTGAGATTGCTGGAAGCCTCGCAAGCAGGATAGAATTCCTGGGAGTAGCAGATTGAAGTTTTCCCAGAGCAGAGGCAACCACGCTCTGTTGCTGCGTTGAAGTAAAAGGCACTTAGCAGGGATTCCACCATCGCAGCAAAGACCACATGGGAGTCGGTCAGTGTCAGTCTTTCTAGACTGATAAGTTGTCGGATGTTAAGAACCTTGTCCCTAAAAAACCAAAAAAACAGCAATATGATTACAGTGGACCTGAGTTAGTCATTAGAGGGCTTTTGGAAGGGGTGGTCAATTCCTTAGTTACTCGGAAAAGCTCACGCGTGGGGCAGCGGGTAGTGAGAATGCAATTCGCATAAAAATCAGCTTTGCATCTTTTATAGCAGCGTGGTAGACGGTACAAGCTTGTAGATAGGAAGATAGTCTTGCTGGGTCTGTTAGAAAGCCAACTGCGTTCCGCTCTACATCATGTTTGCTTCAAATACTTAAGTGTTGGGGAGTACCAAGGAGTAGACGGGTGAGCCCGGCAAATGGATTGAGTAAGGGGAGCAAGACTATCAGCTGTGCCTTGAAAGGCATCAATCGAGGCTCTACAGGGGTCTTTAGAGTCATTAGCTATTCCGTCAACTCTGAGGGTGATAATGGAGCTGGAAATGGCTTTGTAGGCGACCCTAGCCCAGTGGCAGTGAATTTGTGAGAGCTACCGGTTTCACTTTAGGTCGATAAACCGGGAAAGAGAAAGGAAGGAGAAAATGGTCCGACCAAGCCAGCGGACGAGGAGGAAACGCCAAAAGCCCATCAGTCAGAAAAAATTAAATCCAGCTGGTTCCCTCCTATATGGGTTGGGCCATGATTTCTGAGCGTAAATGTGCAGTCCTGTAATCCAGAAGCAAATTTACTGGCTTGCCGGTGGCCAGGAACATTCGGATGGAGATTGAAGTCCCATAAAATGACTAAATCCGAGTGTAAAAGAGAGAGGTCAGCGACCAGTTGGGTGAAAGTGTCAAGAAATTGATTAGTACCGTGATCAGGAGGGCGATCTATTATTAAACAATTGATTGAGTTTAAAGGGGATGGTTGAAGTCTAATCAGCAAGGTTTCACAAGCCAGGTTGTGAGAAAGCGGAACAGTGGAGCTGTTCACTATGTTCTTAAATATAATAGCTACCCCACCTCCAGACTTTGGAGCAGGACGATCGTGATGCTAAATACTATATTGTTAGGGAAGCATTTGAATTATGTCGGGGTCCGAGGTAGTCGTGAGCCATGTCTCAGTCATACACAAAACATCAGGCTGAAACTCAAGGATAAAGTGAATGTCTTCCTGATGGGCCACTGCTGAGCTCACGTTAATGGGCTGCCTTTAAGAGAGTGGGTGTCGACAGAAATGGCTTCATCCCTTCTCGTTTCATTGGAATCAATAAGAAACCCATGGGCCAGCATAAACTGGTACACGCCAGTCAACTGAGGTAATTGTGAGAATAAATGTGGCGTACAGTGAACTCCTAGGCATCCCCTGGGTCATTAAGAGCCCAGAGCCCTGTACGGGAGCAGGCAGGCTTACCTTAAGCACGCCTTTGGTGCGCTGCAGGCGTGCTCACTGCGTGGGTGTTCGCTCCGGCACATTTATGCTGAGAGCGAGGGAGGCAGCAGCTGGGCGTGCACAAGCCCAATGAACAAAGAAATGGGACAAGCTTGATTCCACTCGGAATCACGCAGCAGGAGCATGAATTAGCAGATACTATTCAGAGTAAACACAAATACTGTTAAAAATTATTTAAGAGCAGTTTAAAATGTTGTGCAATAAATAGCAGAGCGATCTACTAAGGGACTTTAAAGCAGCAGTCCTTCCGGAACAGTCTCACCTCTCCCCACCACTCGCAGTGGTGTGGAGATGACCAATAGGTGATGTATGTGGTCCTGAGAGAACACCCACAGGGTAGCGATTGGAGCTTGAAGTTGACGGGTCATGTAGAATTGGCAAGGGACTAAACTGCTGATTAAGCATCCCCCAATTGGGGGTTCCCAGCAGGGGAACTTTGCCTATCAGTCATAGTCACAGGTTTGCATCAGTCATGCTACTAGTAATGCTGACATTGTGTAGTGCTTGCGACATGTAAAACATCACATGACCTGTCGCATAAAATGACCAGACAAACTACTAACGGCCGTGTTGGTGGTGGTGTAGAGGAGGAGCCAACTGCCGCTACTGGAAATCCGACCCCTATTGCGACATGTACAGTGCCGATGATTCCAATACCGAGAAAGATTTTCGAAACAAGGTATGCATTGAGAAGGCCCTATAAGATCTACCCGCAGAGAGATGACAGCCTCTTAGAGTAGGGGAGACCCCTCAAGAAGTGTGAAGTGGTGAACGCAAGAGGTTGGTGATGTCACGAAGTGAGTGACGCACAGAGAAGGATGATCGGAGAAGAGAATGCATATACCTTATGGAAACTGATCACGAGATAAAGAATCGAGTAACATTTTATGTGAGAAATGAAGATTGTATGTGTGAAGAACACTGAAGAAAATATAAGTTGCTTTATAACTGTACATATGCTGCAACGCAAGTAGATTAAGTAATCGTGAAGCCTGGCTATATGTAGTGAATAGACTATAGGTGGTGTGCCCAAAATAAATATAGATATAGGGCCTCATTACGACCCAGGCGTTAAGGGTTAACGCCGTCGTTAACCCTTAACGCCTGATTCTGATTTTAACGGCTGCTTTTAGCAGCCGTTAAAATCCATGGCGCTAACCTGCCATGATGCTAATTACGCCACCGTAATTTACGGTGGAGTAATTAGCGCCTTCCCCACTCCCATTATGCCCTATGGGGCAAAAATGGGAATGGGAAGGGACAATGGGAAATGGGGATTTACCGCCCCACTCACCTTGGAATGGGGCGTTAAATCCGCCATCCACCATGGTGTAAACATAGTTTACACCATGGTGGTAATGTTGGCGCAATTAGCGCCTGGGTCGTAATGACCCCCATAGATAGATAGATATAGATATAGTCTGGATATTGGATGTCGCAACTTTAGTAAGCCAGGACCTGTGAAAGAAGGGCTGAAAGTGTGGCGCAGTAGAGAAAAGCAGCTGAAAATCATGGAAGGATCGAGAAGGCTGTCTGGCCCAGTGTCAATGGTTGGGGCAGCCAAGAACTGGTTATCTTTTCAAAAAGATACAAAGAACGTGACAAACAAGGCAAGCTCCTGTTAATGTGCGACGGAAACACTGAGTGTCAAGTATTATTCATTGAATATCATTAAATGCGAAGAACAGAGCTCAAAGGCGGTTACCTGTCACGTGGGAAGTGATGGAAATAGAAAATGGGCAAGCTGCATCGAGACTAGAAGATAAGAACGTGCTCGCACTTCCTTTTATTCTCGGGCGCAGTGATGGTTTGCAAGGCAGAGTTCAAAGACGATTCGAATGGCAGACTGCATGAGTGATGAAGGATGGTGGGCTAATTGGGTGGGGAGGCATGGTGAAGTCCACCCACAAGTACCTGGGGTACCAGCTTGCGTGCTGCTAGCGAGTCGAATAATCCAAAAGGGTACGAGCATGCCAACCAAATATAGATGGCCATGTATTGAAGAGCACTATAGTTTGAGAGCCTATGGTGTGTTGTGTATCTAACAAATATTGAGGATGACTTGCACAAGGGGTGGGCACCTGACTATAGAGACCCAATCCTCTAAAGAAAGTATACCTATATGTTTCCCGTAGACCTATCACAATCCCAAGTAGGTTTTCTTAGTTTGCCACATAGTATGACGTCACTTATGACTAGTTTTTGCTATATAAGGATGTTTTTTCATGTGATGCTTGTGAGATTATGCTGTGGGACGTCCGTTGATGTCCATTGTACTCCCTGTTTTAGACAATTGACCATAAAACTGCTTTACAATGTTATCCACGTTCATTTATTCATTTACACTACTGGTTCACTGGGATTTCTGACAGCAGAATATAGCTTTGTAATTCCTGGAGTAAAAGGTTGAGATAAATATGGAGAAATTGAACTTGAGAAGTGGTTCTGGTTAAGGTCTGGTAGGCAACATGAAATGCATAATCGATGATCCTTCCAAAAGGAACACTAGGCTGTGTTTAACTTAATACAATCTCTCTACTGAATGCTGTTCACACTGCGTAAAATGAATTCGTTAAAAAGCTTAATTCTTTTTATTTGACTAGTTTCACACCCCTGTAATCCTGTGTTATTATCCAGTCCCCAAACTCCAGAGGTATAGAAGGGGGGCTACTGGAGTCCATAGCTGCTCGGTGTCATTTTTTTTCTTTAACGTTCTTTTGGAATTACTGTCCCCCAATGGGGGGAACATCATTCCCTTTTTTAGCCCATAAATGCTATTAGCACGTGGATGTTATTAACCTCTTGAACCAACCGAAATTCTGCTAATAACTAGTGCTATTGACAGCAAATTAAATATTTTTCCCCCCAAAAGCTGACTGGCAAATGAAGCTTTTCTCTGCATTCAAGAAACAGAAATAACATTTTCCAGCAAGGTTTCTTTCAGTGCACTTTCAATGTGAAAGGCACGTCCAATTTAACAGAGTGAAAGCTAAAACATGCAACTCTGCTTTCACTTTAGGATAGAGAAGCAGTTTGCTTTTACTTTGCACATAACTTGTGTTCATGCTGAAACTGAGTTCAACCATTTTTGCGATTTAAAGTGCTTATTTTTATAAAGTTAACCCTGTTATTTAGGATTTCGGTTGTTTTACCGAGGTAAAAACAATCGCTGCGGAACAGTAGCCTCACTACCCTCTACTTATCTTCTCACAGTCCCTGCTGTTGCCGCCTCTCCTGTACCCTGCAGGGTCAGTTCCGTTTTTCTAATGCATTCGGATCCGACGCTGCAAGGTCCCTTTTTCTATACTTCATTTGTTTTTTTTTTGGGTCCCCTGCTTCCGATGTCAAGGAAGCAGGGGACACCCCTGCAACTCCTGAGGCCAAAAATACAGAACATGGGGAGCGGGACACGCCCCTTCAACTCGTGCTCCGCATGTTTGGTATTTTCAGCAGCGATCGAATGGTACTGGCCAAAATCAGTCAAATATACTGTTCGCTCGTTTTTTTGTTTGTTGACAAATTGGGTATTTCGGTTATTAAAATCTTACACTCTAAATACACATATAAATTACTAACACATTTGCCCATTTACTTAACTCACTATTAAACTGTTTTTTTTTTTTTTACTTCACCATCACAACTCCCAAACCTATATTATTGTTAATGCTATGTGCAAATAGCTTTATGTACCAGAGTAGTAGTCCTTATCACTTGGAAAAATTGTTATCCATCAATTTATGGCTCTTTGCGTCGTGCCATAACATTGGGTGTGGTAGGGAAGGTGATTGTTCAATGATAATTACCCCTCATTCGGCCTGTAAGGCAAGATTAGCACACTTGTCATACATTCTACTGTAACGTGAGTAGCAGTATACTAGCAGTATACTAGCATAAGGTACAAAACAAGTGTTGACCTTAGTTTATAGGCTGGGAGAACAGTGAAGCAAGGCCCACACCATTGGTACTCCCTCTGATCGAATGGTGGGAAGAACCGCACAGTTTACAACCATGTCCTGAGATTGAGATTTGGTAGCCTACGAAAGCACAAGCCATGGTTAGAAACAGCATGAATCTGCTGTACTCTGTCGTCTTTCCATTGCAATATCTATAGGAGGAGATTACCTTTGGAACACATGCAAAAGTTACTGGCAGGTGATTTTTTTTATTTCTGCAAAAGTTACTAACTCTAGACCCTTGATTCCAGATAGTAAGGCATGGCTAAGTGATTGGGCAGTTTCTGCATTTATTCATTGTAACGTTATCCTATACCAGTGTATTCAATAGTTTGCTCTCTAAAATAATTGTTCAGATAACTCTACACTAGATCTCGAGCTGTTCTAGTTAATTTGCAAGAAATGTTTTGGGGGGTATTTATACAAGGTGGACCAAGCCCAGTTGAGTATCGGAGTTCTTAACATAGCTGAGAGTCATGTGCCAACCAGGTGGTTCAGTGTTGGAGACCCTGCAAGGACATTTATACCCCTTTTCGGGAATACATACATAGTAGATGCATCACATTCAATTGTGAGAGTGGTGGTGAGGATTGCAGGTAATTGTGAGTAGGGGAATGCCATAGTGGATTGTGATGTTAGGTCATGGAGGTTAGTTTGAGATGGTGCTATGGTGCAATAGCAGCATGTGAGAAGAAATGCAAGACTGGGTGCGCAGATGGAGAAGGACTGCTTCCTTCTCCAAGGAAGGCAAAAAGGATCTCCAATCTTGTGCGGTATGCAGTGTGGAAGATAGCCAGAGATTTCGCTTGGCACCTGTGACTAATCTGGACCATTTGTCCCTTTTCCCCAGAGTGGAGCCACCCCATTTGAGGCTAGGTAGGTGAGCCCGCTAAGCAATACTCTCCCCAGAGGTATGGACAAGTGAGACCTCACTGGGAGCGACTCCCCTCTTGGTGACAAGGACTCCCATTCCAATAAGGAACTCCCAGTCCAAACCACCATTTCTTCTAAAATGGAGGCTGGAAAGACTTTGGCATCTCCTGTTAGGACTGGCTTCATGTAATGCTGAACATCGCCTGAATGCCATGATCAAGGAAGATGGGCACAATTGCTTTTTAATAAATTGGATACATAAGAAGAGAGTAAACTCTGAATGGAGGAGAGCAACTACTACACAGAGGCGAGTCTCTGTAGCATCGACATCCTGGAGGGGTGGAGTCACATGAAGCCGCAGAGCCATCAGTGACGTGAATGACACAAGATTCGCTAACTTGATGCCGGGCGGCAGGTACTTGGACCGAGAAGCAAATTCTCTGGTCAGGGGAAGCGATACAATGCGAAGACAACAGTCTTCTCTTATGGCGCGACCACTGAAGGGTAGTAATGGGCCTGGCGCCCAGCAACTGACGCAGAACCCAGAGTTGGGGAGGAGCCTGGGGTCCCTGAGCTTCCCCCGGCAAGCGCCTTTTCCGGTTAGAGAAGTACCAAAAGGGGGGCGGGGAAGACGATGCCATTGAGGCCATTGGTGGATGCCATTGAGGCCTAGAACTGTTGGTTTCCAGGAATACCGAAACTGACGCAGGTAGGAGAAACAGAATGGAACGGGCATACAGTCTGGCTAAAAGTCAGGATACAGCCATTGTATATCAAGGCTGTAACAGCCGCCAAAAGCACAAGAACTTAAGAGACGCTAACAAGCGCAAGCCGTATGAAGAAGGGAGCGAAAGACATGTGTGCAGTATAACAACTGGAAAAGCCGACAAGACTACTAAAGGTGGACGGCCATACCTCCTAGGGGTAACAGTGAAAGGAAGGTGAATGCTTTGCAGAAAGGCTCACCAAGTGCATGAAACCTGCAATATGTAAGCGGGCGTACGCTGGAAGTTAAATATTGTGATAAAGAAGCAAAATACCTACCAAAGAGAACAGGGATTTGGGGGGAGTCCCAATACCACAAAGGTAGGAGAAAGAAGTGTCTTTTCGAGTAATCCTGGAGGGATTTGGACATTTGAAATAAAACCTGAGAAGTAAAATAAACAGTTTTCTTTATCAAGGGGAAAGCTAAAACCATACAGAAGATAATTATAATTTTAACAGACTCAATACGAAGATTGTGAAGACAATACCATTATGTTCTAACCACGTGCACCCTTAGCTTTAGTTTTGCTAGGTAGGGAACTTCCCTCATAGCGATAAGGCTAGCAAGGCATTTTGGTTATTGAAATAAACTTGATCTATGACCCAATGTAGTATGTGTCCTTCTGCTGGTTCACCACATAATGTATTTATATGGCGATCTGTCTTGTTCTCCATCTGCTGCTCTCTGAGGCCAATTGTATTTTCTATCTGTTATTTACTACATCATCCTGTTAGGACAGCCACTTTACCTCCTCTCCAGCCTTTTCCATTTTTAACATCTTCAACTGAGCATTCTGCCAGAGGAGTCACAGATAAAGGCCTGTCCTCATTTAAGTGCCTGCAGTTCCAAGCAGCTTTCCTGCCTGTGGAACCTGGCCATTTGAGGCCTACTGAGTGAGTTTTCCAGCATTTGCTAAACTCTGTGCCATAGGTTTCCCTTTTCTCATAAGTGAGCTGGCTTGAAGCTCATTGCAGCACATGATGAAGTTAGATGTCCCACACATCTTCTGTTTTGGCTTGGATTAGCAGGCAGGACATCCCAAGCATAGCTTTCTCCCAAGCCGGACAGGAGTGGGGGGGGATCACTCCCGCCCCCTCCTACCCCATCCCCCCCCCCGGGGGACGGATTGGCTGCACCAATTGGTGAACACTCTGCAGGTTGAAAGAACCTACCAGCAGATCAGACATTCAGCCTGTCCAGTCAACATGAGGCCACACATCCACGTTGAAACTGTCTTTAAGGCATACCAAGAGTTTTGAAGCCATAACAAGGTGACATATAGCACTTTGGCTATGCCAACTAGCTTATTAGACACATTTTACTAGTAAAATGGAAGGCTGCAGCTTCCAGTCACAAACGGCAGTTTATTCTTTTAAATCTATGCTTTTGACTGCTTTTTTGAGTAGTCTTCTGTATAGTATTAGTGTGGCACACCTGCAAGACGAGGTTTTAAGCATTTCTTTGTGGAAGCAGTTTTGAAGAGAAATTGGTAGGTTGGCAGGTCATGGTCATTCCCTGTATAGGAATGTAAAACAAATTCAACACAATAATGCATGTTAAATACTCACTTGTTAAAATAACACTTTACATTCGACTGCATTGCTTTTGATTATCCTGCTTCTGTCTGATTGTTCAATACTAAATAAACCTGCTATTATTCAGTTGACGAAGGCTTTAACCGCATAAGTCACAATCGGGTTACTTTCTCTCTGCAAAATTGGTGACTGAAAATGTTAGGTTGGTGGTTTTTATAGCACTCGTTTACCAGTCACCAGGATAGAACGCTGGTTCAGATTCGAAAGAGTACGTACGAATACAATAAACACAAGTGAGTGCACTTACTGACAGATTTGGCACCCGATTGCAGGGCAGTCTGGCTGTCATGGCTGATGGCTCTGATCCCAAGTTGGCAGAAAGGTTGTTTGAGCATTCAGACCACAAAGGCCAGCGGACCATCCAAATTGATTTGAGAAACTGCAACAGCTGAATATGGGGAAGCCAGGAAAGGCTCACGGGGAGGTTAAACCTAATCAATTGCATGATCCTAAGCTAAGGGTGAAATGGGCCTGCCAGTCGACGCTCATTGGAACAGTTTGTGCCCATGCCAACATATAAAAGCAGATTGAAACCACTAGACTGTGTGGTAGTTGGGGCAGTGTTTTGGTGAGTTGGTGATATGGCAGAAAGAGAAGTAAGACGGACCGGGTGAAACAGGTGACCACGCCAGATAGGCCACACCATCGGGGTAAAGGATTGTAGGAGATACCAGCGCAAGGAACCTAGTGGGCGTGTTGATGCAGAAGCTGAGAAGTGCCAGAGGATTGTGGATACGAAGTTTGAGTGCAAGCCTGTTGGCAGATCTTGCCCAGGTCCTGGTGGTACCTGCAAAGTCATTAGAGCCAGCAATAATTGCACTGCTGAGAGCCCGAGAAGAGCCTGTAGTGGATTTAAGTCCAGGTGGGTGGCCATTTGCTCGGACTACATTCTGAAAAGAACCCAGGTGGGGGTTGGGTAGAATCTTACAGATAGTCCTATGGCAAAAAGGGAAAGCTGTAGGACTCTGCCTGGTAACACCAACAGGAGACCCCTAGGGAAAGTGGGTGAAGCTGCAAAGTCTTGCCCAGCTAAGAATGTATCTGATGGCTTCTTAAAACTCCCGGAGATTGTGAGTTCATGAAGATATTTATCTGGACGTGGAAGAACTGTGTGGATTCGAAAAGGGATTGGATATTGGGGTAAGGATGTTCGGCATTCTTGGCATAGGTCTTTCACTTGATGTATTTTCTCTCCATTCTGATCCTGCCATAATCTCCCATTTTGAGTTGGGTTCCCATTATGATTAGTTTTTCGCCTTCCTGTAGATCACGATATCGCTGTGCTGTCTAAACAAATGGTCATTTGAAGGCCAGTTAGTACAAGAACACAAAAATGACAGTGAAAGGTTTTAATGTTTTTTACAAGGTTATTTTTGTTCAAACTGTTCCAGTGCATTTTTTTTCATTTTGCTTATGCCATGCACAAGATTTAGCTTTGTATTCTGCCTAAGGTGGTCCCCCGGGGACAAGCACAGGCCAGCGCACCGTCATCCACACCAATTAAATTATTTGGACGGAAAAATTGTGGTTTTCAAACTCCATGTTGCAGAATGCCTTAAGAAATTGGTTGTTACTTGTCATTTGTAGGACCCTCGCCTGTCATTTCTATGGCTTTGTAGTGCTTCGGTCGGTGCCTTTTAAGTGAGATGGGTAACACTGAAAGATTTTATAAATGTGAAACATCCCCGTCCTCTTTAAAAAAAAATAAGAATTAGACGGGTTTGCATAAGTTGTCCACATCCTCGAGTTAGTTTCCAGAACTTATGATGAAAAAAAAGTGCACCCAGAAATGGGAAAATCCAGTTCCTACATTGTAGCCCCTCCCCACCACGCCCGCATTCAAGCCAGAATGAACCTACCTTGGTGTACACAGTGACTGTTGGTCTCCCTTTCTCAGCGGGGCATACTTGCTAGTTTAATATTTTATTTCCTCAAACTATTTTTTTTATAATAGTGTTTTGTTTAATAGCAGTTAGCTTACTTATTTGCAATTCACTGATACCGTAGGCAGCCATTTTATTTTGTAATTTTTATTGATGAAATCGGCCATCGTGGTTACGTTTGTGGAAGCGTACATTAAGCCCAGACATGACGGCAATGCCCTGTAGTTTTTGTTCAAAACATCCGTCATCTGCAGATTTACTTGGTCCTTCCTTCTAGACTGTTTTACTATGGAAAGATATGTGTACTTTGTGCTTTAGAGTGCCCAAGAAGGCATTCCAATTAAGTAAAAGTTTAAAGTGACTACCGCTTGGCTTGGACTGGAAGGTAGCACATCCAAAGCATAGCTTTCACCTCCGGCCAACACATTGGGCTCCACTGATCGGAGAGCAGGCTCCACTTGATGAACATAACCGGAGAGGAGGATAAACCCCCATTAAAACTCCTCAATTGCATGACCCTATGCTAAGGGCAAAAAGAACCCACCAATCTGAACACTCATTGGAACACTTGGGCTTTGGCAAGACCTTGTATACATGATTAGTTGTAGGTCCACCCGTATCAGATTCAGCATTGTAGCTCTTGCATGACCTGGCTCCAAGTACAATGTTACGTGTGTTCTCTTTATCCTGTGACCCAACTTAAGGAATGGGTTGTTCACCAAGTCAGCCAACCATGGGTGCAAGAACCCTTGCTTTGTAATTTTGTGGGTAGTGATCGAACAGGGAACTTGGTGATAAAAGGAAACTTCGAAAAACTCCCTCCCAGCCAGCACCTGTTAGCAAAAACAGAGAAGAATGTTCCCAAAACACGGGATTTCTTTCCAGGTACTGCAATCTGCCAATGTCCCTATTACCTTACCGCACATACATGGAGGTTGGCAGCCTGGTACAGGTAGTTTACACTTTGTCGAAGGCCAGGGGAAACATTTGGGCACTAGTATGTGGTAAATGAAAAAAACCTCCATGATCTCTTGTGTAAAGTCATCCCCAGAATACATAATGTATTATTGTTTTGTACTGGTGCTCAGGGAAATACGTCCTCATAATGCGAACAATGCTGGCTTATTTCAGAGCCCACGCTTTCCTTGGATTCATAGGAAGAAATGCACAGACCTACGAGAGCAGTAGCTGTTAAATCAATATGGAGGTGTTCTTACACGAGCGCTACCACTAAGCATTGGCCATGCTTTCTTCTAAACCTGCCTCTAACTTTAGAAAAGGGCCTTGCATCGCCCCATGCTAAACTCGCACTGCTTGCCACATGGAAATTAACCCCTCAAACCCCACATATATTTTTGTTGTCCTTTTTATTCATTGTTTAATCTTTCGGTGCCACATCGAGGTCCCTCTGCAGTTGGGACACGTGAAACAGGACGGTTCATCCCTCAGTTGCATAGGACATACAGGTTAGGCAGCCTTGCCTAGGTTCGCACTGGTTGCCGAGGTTAATGAGGAGTTAAATTACCAACTGGGACAGGAAAACAACCAGAGAATTGAGTTTATTAATGTATGACTGGTGCCTCTAGCTAGCTCGAACTAAAAGTAAGGGGGAGGCATCTGCTCTCTTTTGTTCACGCTGTGCAGATTTTTGCGCATCAGTCCTCTGTGCAGATCCCAACTTCCGAGATAGCATGAGCTTAAGAGTTGTTGCCCTGCACCACAAACTATTCTCACAAGATGTATGGACATGCTTTTTCAGCTTGCAGGTTATTTATTTTCCCATTTTGTACAGGCCTGCTCTGACAGACCCACCTGCCCTGTATCTAGACTGAGTGGCAATGAACCTGCAATGCCCATATTTTCGAGAGACAAAGTCTTTGGATCAAAGGTGCATCTTGATGGCTTCTCAATCCTCCCTGAGCTAGGTCCCAGATGTTAGATTTCTGGGAAAAGCCTTCACAAAAGAGGACCTGTCCCACCTAGATTATTTCTTGGTAGTTAAAGACTACACACTCTTCTTACTCTGTTTGCAGGAGTGTGGGAAAGAGGCGCTGGAGAACTTGCAGCATCAGAGGCAGTATATAAATTACAATATCATTACTTGCCCCCTAAGTGGCTAGCACTGTTAAGGTCCCTACCTGCGCCAGATTTTGCAGGAAGCTTTTTGGGGATAGCTGGTGATGGAATGAAGTTCGACAGCCCCGGCAGCCCTGCATTGATTCCAGTATTTTGATGTTCATTTGCCTCAAAGTCCTAACCCCATGAGCCCATTCACTGAGTTTAGTTCAACCAGTAGCAAATGGTCTCCCTCAGCAAAATGAGGCACCACTATTTTGAAACCTGTAAACCGCTGTACTTTAGGCTGCTCTGTATTGCTTCATGCCCTATGTAACTTTCAACCATGTATGCTTCCAGTTCCCCACCATTCCACTTCCCCCTCCAACATTTATTAGATATAGTAGACTTCATCTGATTTAAACAGGCTGGGGCATAGTGTCACTGCACCATGAGTTTATACCAAAACTCTGTTTTGAATCGCTTTGCAGAGCTTGGGTATTTTCCATAAAGCTTCCCATTCCTGGTCCATTACCTCCTCCCTCAATGTATCCTGCCAGCGTTTTCTGTAGCTAAATGTCACTTTTGAGGTCCATTCCCCCATTATTTTATATAGATTAGAGATAGATTTGTTCCCTGGATTGGTTGACACATAATTCTCAAAGGGTGTTAAGTCCCTCACCGGGGCTGCCTCGATTGGAGGTGCGAGAATCCAGTGTGTCTCCTGGAAATATTCAAAGCTACATTTTCTGTGTAACCCCAACTCCTGTTTGCATTGTATGAATGTTTTAAGTGCTGCCCCCTAGAACATGTCTGAGCTTTTCGCACTCGACCTCCTTCCATTCCTTAAATGGGTTTGTTTGGTTCTAAGCCAGGGGTGAACTGGGGGTTAAAAAACGTAGGCGTCAAAGGTGAGGGAAACGTTGAGGCCATATTTTTTTTTAACCAGCACATCCCATGTTTCCTCTACTAAATTCATCATTTTACTTGCATGTATTTTGGCTGGGCGATCCTGCTTTGGTAGCCATAATATATCCCTGAGTCTGTCCCCCAAATGCGTGTTCCATTTGTACCCATCCTTTCTCTGGTGCTCCCGTGGACCATTCTTGTATCACCCTATTTTGAGCTGCGCGATAGTATGTCAAAGTTGGAAAGGCCCATCCCTCCTTTAGCCGTTGGGAGCATTAGCGTAGTTAAAGCTATCCGGGGGGTTTTGTTATGCCACACAAGATGAAACAACCCTATGTATTGTATGGAAGAACGATAGTGGGACTTTGATATGTAGCGCTTGAAAAAGATAGAGCCGTAGGCAGGGTACCATTTTTATGGAATGGATTCTACCCAGCAAGGAAATCCTCAGAGGGTCCCATTTTTTAAGTTGAGATTTGAATTCTTTCAATAGGGGAGGGTGTAGTTGGCAACATATAAACCTTGAAATCGGTCATTTTTACGCCCCATAAATTAATTTCTCGTAGATCTAAGATGTCCAGGGGCGAAAGTGATAATTACAATTTCCAAATAATTTTTTTTTCTCATTTATTTTCAGTCCCGCCAAAAACCACTCCCCCACCCCCAACATTTTTTTACATGCATGTGCCTTGTCATGTACTTGACTGTTCTGCTGCGGTAAGCAGCATGTCCTCTGCATATGCCATAATTTTGTGATTGGTGCCTCAGAACGGAATGCTTTTTATCGCCTCTGCTTGTTTAATTTTGGCCTGAAGGGGTTGCAAGTGTAATGCATAAAGCATAGGTGAAAGGGGGCACCCTTTCTTGGTACCATGTACCATGTTGAAGGGAAGTATGAGGATAGCTGACCGTTTATTAAGAGTCTCAGGGTAGGATTTTTGTAGTTCGCCTTAACCCACCCAATGTAGTTTGGACCGAATCCCATCTTAGCTAGTGTCAGAAAAAGAAACGACCACTCCACTCGGTCGAATGCCTTTTCCACATCTATAGACGAGGACTGCTGAATCTGTTTTTTCTCGACTTTCTTCAAAATGTGGCACATTCTGCATATGCTATCGTGCATTTGCCTTGACATAATAAAACCAGATTGGTCTGTGTGTACTAGCAAGGGTAAATGATGAACTATCTCATTGGCTAACACTTTGGTGAAAATATTGGCATCTAAATTGATTAGTGAAACTAAGTGATAGGATCCACAAATAGTTGGGTCTTTGCCTGGCTTGGGAAATAGGATTATTTTGGACTCTTTGGTAGGGCAAATCTCTTCTGTGTGTAGAAAAGTTACATAGTTTGGTTAAGCTAGGAGTTAATATGGAACCGTATGCCTTATAAAAACCTGCCCGGATATCCATCCGGCCCAGGTGATTTGTTTAACAGGAGTTATCGAATAACCCTGGACACCTCATCAGACCTTATAGGTACTTTCAAGGCTCTGAATGTGTGCTGAATTGAGCCACAGAAGACTGACTGATTTGAAGTATGATGTCGGGAGAGGAGGATCCGGGGTATCAGATTTGTATAAATCAGTGTAGAATGATTGAAATTGTTTAAGGATACGATCGGTTTCAGAGATCACCTCCCCCGAAGGTAATTTTATTTGACGTATAACCCTGGATGCCATTCTTTGACCAAGCTTGGATGCCAGAAGGCGATACGTTTTTTTGGCTTTAATATAATCGTTCTGTTTGAGAAATAAAAGGGATTTTTCAGCTTTCTTGGTTAGGCGAATATTTAATCAGCCTGCCGCAGCTCTGACAGCTTTTTGTATATGTGGCCCTGTGTCTGTTTCAATTTTTTTCAAAATTGGGGTCATTCCTCCTCTAATTCTGCTTACAATAATGTATGTTATTTGCACCTATTAGCTTCTGCAGCTTTGAGAAGACCCCTTATTGTGGCTTTAAACGCACCACAAGTAACATTCAGTGAGGTCTCCTCTCCTAAGTTTAAATCTAAATAATTCTCTAATTTGTCCAGCTATCTGCTCCCTGATAACTCGGTCTTACAATAGGGTTGGTGGGAATCTCCAGGACCAAAGTCTTGGTTTATGATTTGTCAGCTTTAGCGTTGGAGTGAGCAGGGCATGATCAGTCATGGTAATTGTCGTGATTTGCGTGATAATTACCAAAAGTGGGGTGGAGATCCAGGCGTAATCTAGACTGGAAAATGATCTATGCACATGTGAATAAAAGGTGTATCCTTTTTCGTCTCCCTTGAGTGAGCCAGCTGTCTGCTAAGGAAAAATCTTTGAATATTTGCTGTAATCCACCCTAGGAGAGGCGGTGCCCATCGGGTTACCCCAGTTCTGTTCCGTATTGGATCGCATGCTAGATTGAAGTCGCCCAGTATTAACAATTCACCACCCAAAAAAGACGCCACAAGGCTCATCACATGTTTCAGGAAGCCATTTTGGCCTTAATTCGGGGCATATGAGACCACTGTCAAATCGATGGAATCCACCTTTAAAATTACATATGTCGTCTTTGTGTTTTTGTTCGAATGACTTGGATCCCGCACCCTTCCCCGATTGCGATCAATGCCCCTGCAGTTTTACTCACTGCACATGCTTGAATGATTGTCGGGTATTGACACAGGTGAGATTAACCTTTGTCAGCTTTGCGGATATGTATTTCTTGGAGCGCCACAGAAGCTGGTCGGTGCCGCCTCAAGCCCCCTGACATTCCATGACAAACCCTTAAACTTTGACTATTATGTAGACGGGTATCTGCTGATATGTCTTCATGGGATCCTCTTCTATATGTAACAGAACCATTGCTGACTTTCGTGAGGTAATTCTTTGTCTTTCATCCAAGTTGAATGATAGCCCGAAAGGAAATGTCATCTATTTTATGCCCCTAGCTTGGAGGGTAGGGTGCGCATGATATCTTGCATGTCGCAGAGTTTTTGGAGCGTTATCCTGGAGAGATCTTGATATAATTGAATCTCCGCCTCATTGTATGTGATCGTTGCAGTAGCCCTCGCCTCATTAAGAATACGTTCTTTTTACGGTTATATGGTACATGCATTTTTTAGGGACCAACACTGAACTCTGTCCAGCGGAATTTCTGTAGGTTTCTCGCTGGCGATATAGTTTGCAAATAAGCAGACTTTTGCTTCTTTCAGTTCTGAGTCTAGTATAATTTCCGGAAGGTTCCTTATCCGAATATTTGCTTGTTGCTATCGGTTTTTCGAGATCCTCATATTGTAGTTCGAGATTGTGTGTTTTCCTGGACAACCTTTCCAGTGCTACATGTTTACTGTCTTTTGCTAGGGCTTGTATTGCCTGTTTGTTCGAGTCCATTCTTTCTGCTAAAAATGCAATTTCTTTGTTTAATTCGGCAAGTGACCCTCTACTGTGAACGTTGAAAACTGCAGTTGATAGTTCGAAGAAAACCGATCTTGAAACTCCTGAAAGCTTTTGGCGTAGTCTTCTTTGGAGGCTGCCATGTCGAGGACTTCACGTTGCACCCCAATTGATTGCTGCTTGGGTGTGGGCACAATCCCCGGGGGTGTTTTTTACTGGCCCAAAGCTTTTCCAATGAATGTTACTGCCGAGAATGGGGCTACCTGGTTTGACTCTGCTTGTCTTTGCTGCCTGACATATGTCCACTGCGTAAACTTCCCGGGGAACTCCTTATTCGAGGGGATTGGGTCCTCCGACGTATTCCATATCTGACATGTAATCACCACAGCTGTGCTGCTTCAGAAAATCTTTGGCGTCTGCGTCGATGACGTCGATACACCACCCTCGAGGACCTCCTCCAACGGCCGATGTCACTGGATATTATAAGTAGGACGCACGACGCTCGTAGCCTCAGTTCTGTTTTGTCCGCAAACGTGTTCGCTTCGGAGAGCTCGGCGCGCCTCGACTCTTTGGAGTTCCTGTTCTTTCTCGGTTCTTCGAACCTGTTTGTATTGTGAAGTCTTTCTTCGTGAAGATGTCTACCTCGTCTTCCACGCGTCCGGGCTTTAAGAAGTGCGGGGACTGTGGGTCCAAGATGTCGGTAAAGGACTTGCACGACGCCTGCCTCTGGTGCCTCAGGGAGGCCCAAGACACGGATGACTGTCGACTGCCAGTCGCTCACGTCCAAAGCCTTGCGGGAGCGCAAGAGGTTATCGGTAGGTAAGGTGTCCAAGCCACGGAAGTCGAGGTCAGCGGGGCTTTCGATGGAACAATTCGAGGGGCGACTCTCTGCGTCGTCGAAGTCCAGTGGGTCTCGGTCCTGGAGTCAGTCCCGCCACTCCTGCCTCTTTGAGGCACTCCAGGAAGCGCCGTCATCGGTCGCCTTCCCCGTCCTCATCCGAGGACTATGCCTGTTGGCGGGCCGCTTACCCCACCAAGCATGCGACGCCGGAGGAATGGGCTTCCTTCGGGAATAAAATGTTGACGATTCTCGAATCGCAGGGCACTGGTCCGTCCGTGCCTCAGAGTGGGGTCGGTCGTGATCGGTTGAGACACCGCTCGCACGTCTTCGGGCTCGGGTGGTCGGCACGATTCGCGGGAGAGGTTGCGGTCGGACAAGGGGAATCGTTCTCGTCATGCCCGTTCCCGGTCCTCGACGCGCTCGAGACCGTGTGCATCTGTGGTGTCTTCGAGGAAGACGTCGACGCCGGTGGCACCAAGGTCGTCGACTGACTCTTTCAAGGCAAGGCCTCCGAAGACGTCGTCGATGCCATCGGCGCCCAGGCTGTCGACGGACACACTCGGGGCTCCGGCCTTGAGGACTGTGTCGATGCTGTCGGTGCTGCGTTCGACGCCGATTCACTCAACGCCTTTCGAGGCTGTTTCGACGGGGGTTCCCCAGGGCTCGGTGGAACCACCTAGAAAGGCTCTGGACAAGGTCAAGCATGGGTTTGTTCCACATTCTGTGCCTTCTTACCGCCAGCTTGAGTTTATTTCAGAGGTGGATGAGGGCTCTGATGATGGCATGGTTCGGATACGGTGCCGGACGAGATTCTCTGACAATAGCCAAATAGAGGACCTGCGGCAGTCCCTGCACGATGCCAGTGGGCAGGACACCTCTCTGGAGGTGGAGTTTTGTAGGCCTGAGCCTGGCACTCATGCCGACTCCTCGTACCGGCGCCTTCTGTCCAGGGTCACCGAGTACTTGGGATGGTCTGCTCCCCCAGGGGATTTTCTTACGAATAACCTCGACCAAGGTCCACCAACTGACCCGGTACTGCCGTTCCATATGGCTCTACAGAGGAGGGTGGAGGCGGCTTGGACTGCTGCGGAGAGTCTCCCGGCAGTGGGCAAGACTTTGCCGTGAAAATACCGCCCAGCCAGTAGCAACCCCTGCTTCTTGACCAAGCACCCCACCCCGGAGAGTTTGGTGGTGCAGGCGGCTACGGCCCCGGCAAAGCAGGCGTCGTATCCTACCATCCCTCCTGATAGGGACGACAAGCGTTTTGACGGCTGGGCGAAGAAATTGTTTTCTTCAGGGGTATGGCGCTTCAGGCGGCCAACTCCGATTGTGCCTTGTCACGTTTCACATGCTCTGTGGAACGGTTTCCTTAGCGGCTGAACATTTTCCCGAAGGGGACGAATGGGATGGTTTCTTTGCCATGGTTCAGGATGGCAAGGATGCCATGTGTGAGGCCATTGAGTCGGGTTTGGACATGGCAGATTGCGTCAGCCGGTCCATGGCGGCAAGCACAGTGATACGCAGGTTTGCATGGTTGCGGAAGTCGGGGTTTGCTCCTGATGTGCCGGCCCGGCTCCTCAACATGCCCTTTGACGGGGAACATCTTTTTGGCAGCAAGGCTGACGAGAGCCTTGAGTTTGCAGACCTCCAAAGCTGCAGCGAAGTCGTTGGGCGCTGCAGTTCGCCAACCTGCGCCTTTTCGACCTAGGGGACAGCAATGGAGGGGAGGTTCCTTTCGTTATTACTCATCCTTTGGTAAAGCGAGAGGAGCTGCCAGTCAACGGGGCCACCGTAGGAGTGCCAGAGGTGGACAACAAGGTACTCGAGGTGCCAAGGCCGCTCGGGCTGTTGCCTCTTTGCCCTCCGGCAACGCCGCAGCCACTTCAGTTCAGTTCTGAGGCCAATTTCCATGGTTCACCGGTTGGGGGAAGGCTGGCGCAGCATCTTGCAGAGTGGCTCGCCATTACTTCAGATGTGTGGGTTCTGGAGATCATAACCCACGGCTACTGTCTTCTTTTCTGGCTGAGGCCTCAAGACCATCCACCGGGGAATCTCTTTGAAGAGTCTGGATCCGCCCCTTGCGCAGGAAATTCAATCCCTGCTGGAGAAAGGCGCCATAGAACTGGTGCCTGTAGCGGAGAGGGACCAGGGATGGTATTCCCCTTATTTTTTGATTTCCAAGAAAGACGGGGGATTGAGACCCATCATGGACTTGCGCGGTTTGAACAAACTCTTCAGGAAGGACAAGTTCAAGATGGTTACTCTCAAGTCCTCCAGGCCCTTCAACTTCAGGACTGGTTGGTGTCTCTCGACCTCAAAGACGCTTATTTTCATGTGCCTATACATCCAAAGCACAAGAAGTACCTGAGGATCGCAGTTGGCGAATTGCACTTTCAGTTTCGGGTCCTGCCGTTCGGATTCACCTCCGCCCGAGGGTCTTCACCAAGCTCATGGTAGTGGTGGCAGCGCACCTCAGGAAAGGGGGATTCACGTCTTCCCCTACCTGGATGATTGGTTGATCAGGGCGCGCTCTCCCGAGCAAGTCCTGGATCATCTGTCAGTCACCTGCCACTCCCTCCACAAGCTGGGTTTCTCCCTCAACTTGAAGTCCCATTTGACACCAACTCAGAGGCTCCAGTACATCGGAGCTGTGCTCGACACTTCCCTGGGGCAGTGTTTCCTCCCCAGGTGAGGGCTCATCACATTCAGCAGATGGTGCACAAGTTTCAGCTTGTCCAGAGTCTCCCATCGTTCAAGTTCTTGAGATTGCTCGGCCTCATGGCATCCTGCATTCTTCTGGTGCCAGAGACCAGGTTGCGGATGAGATCTTTGCAATGGGCACTCAAGCTCCAGTGGTCTCAGTCCTCCGGCAGGTTGTCGGACCCGGTTCAGGTGCCGTCCTCGGTCACCCAGGACCTTCTGTGGTGGTCCGTCGAAGACCATCTGATGAAGGTGACTCCATTTTGGCTACCCTGGCCGGAGGTGACGATCGTGACGGATGCATCCCTCACGGGATGGGGAGCTCATGCCAACGAGTTGACAGTCAGCGGTCTAGGGTCTCCATCGGAGTCCAGACTCCATATCAGTCTGTTGGAGCTGAGGGCCGTCAGGCTAGCCCTGAAGGCTTTTCTGCCAACTGTGCGAGGAAAGAATGTCCTGATCCTGACGGACAACAGGGTGGCCATGCACTACCTCAACAAAAAGGGGGGGGGGGGGCAGGGTCACTTCCTCTGTGCAGGGAGGCGATGTAGCTCTGGTTCTGGCCAATCCAGCAGGAAGTTTCGATCTAGGCAGTTCATCTGGCCGGAGACAAAAACGAGACAGCGGACACTCTGAGCAGGCAGAGCGCGATCTCTCACGAATGGGAGTTGACTCGGGAGATTCGCCTGGCGATCTTCGCCCTTTGGGGGACCCCTCAAGGTGATCTCTTCGCCTCCAGTGTCAACCGGAAGTGCGAGAGGTTCTCCTCGCGGGAATTTCCTCCAAAAGGAGCCTTAGGAGACGCGTTCGTGGTGGAGTGGTAATTCCCACTGCTGTACGCGTTTCCTCCAGTCCCCGTCGTCCCGCAAATACTACAGCTGTTCGGTTCCCGGATGATCCTCATTGCTCCAGCGTGGGCCCAGGGGACGTGGTACTCGGACCTTCTCGACTTGTCCATCTGCCCTCCACGTCGTCTTCCCTACAGAGACTATCTGCTCTCGCGGGAGGGGTGTCCGGTTCTCCATCCAGAGGTCAGATCCCTCAACCTTTACACTTGGTTTCTGAAAGGTTGAGGTATAAGGATTGGGACCTCCCTGAAGACGTGATGGAGGTGTTGCTCTCGGCCAGACGGTCGGCAACAAAGTCCCTGTACTGTTGCCGTTGGCGTATGTTCTGCGACTGGTGCAGGGCTAAGAATGTGGATCCTTTTGCATGTGACATTCCCATGGTTCTGTCTTTTTTGCTTTCCTTAGCCCACAGGGGCTTGCAAGTGGGTACCGTTAAAGGTTACTTGGTGGCGCTATCCATATTTAAGCGCTCGTCTGAAGTGTTCCTATTTTAAAATTCCTTTAATTTCTCAGTTTCTGAAAGGGCTCACTAATATGTTCCCTCCGTCACTTTTCCAGGTGCCCGGTTGGGATTTGAACCTTGTTCTCAAGTTTCTGATGGGTGCTCCGTTTGAGCCTTTGCATTCATGCCCTTTGAGACTGTTAACTCTTAAAACTGTATTTTTGGTTGCGGTCACTTCCGCTTGCAGAGTGAGTTAGTTACAGGCACTTTCAGTTAAGGCACCCTTCACTGTGTTTCATAAGGACAGAGTTGCCCTTAGTTCGTCCTTCCTTTCTTCCGAAGGTGGTGTTGGAATTTCATTTAGGCCAGAAGGTTGTTCTTGCGGCGGTGTTCTTGAGGCTCCATAGGCTTGATCCTAGGAGAGCGTTAAGCTTTTATATTTCACGCATGTCCCAGGTCAGAGTGGACGATCAACTCTTCATTGGTTACGCTGGAAAGCATTTGGGACAAGCTGTGACGAAACTGAGTTTGTCTCGCTGGATTAGTTTGGCTATCTGAGTGTTACCGCTTGGTGGGTAAGGACCCACCGGGCAGCTTGCGGGCCCATTCTACCAGGGGTATGGCTGCCTCTACTGCCCTACAGAGCGGTGTTCCTATTCGTAACATCTGTGATGCAGCCTCCTGTGCTTCGGTACATACTTTTGTACGTCCCTACTACCTCGATTCCATCCGTGGGCAGGATCTGGCCTTTGGCAAGGCGGTCCTTTACTCTGCAATTTGATTGGACATTCTAAATTTCCTTTTTTTAAATTCTTTTCCCACCTCCTTGCATTGGTACTGCTTTGGGAGTCTGTCATAGATGTGGAATATGTCGGAGGACCCAATCCCCTGAAGCACAAGTTACTCTCTTTCCTGGCAACGTTCTTTCGATGGGATGGTCGGACGACGTATTCCCTCCCTGCCTTCCCCGCTACAGAAATTCTTATGCGATTGCAGCTTACGTTTCCGCAAGGCTTTGTGTGTCAGACTGGCAGAGACTGGTGCCACACGTTCTGGGAAAAAACTATAACTGAGGCTACGGGTGTCGTGCGTCCTACTTATGACATCCAGTGACGTCGGCCGTCAGATGAGGTCCTCGAGGGTGGCGTATCTGTCATCGACGCAGACACCGGAGATTTTCTGAAGCAGCACAGCTTTGGTGATTACATGTCATAGATATGGAATACGTCGTCGGACCATCCCATCGAAAGAACGTTACCAGATAAGAGAGTAACTTATTGCTATATCCCCTACCTATGTCATGACCCCGCCGTTGATCTAGTGCTGTAGTTTCAGTGCCAGTGGAATTTTGAAACATGTCATCTGCGGTGGATGCACACAGCGTTTGGTGGTCCTATATCGCTTCTAGTAGGTTTGGGAAGTTGTCAGAAGTACTTAGGGTTTCCAATGTTATAGCCCAGTACTTCCCCACTCCCTCCTGGCCTCTGATACTGATATATAACTGTAGTTCGGGGATCATCATGTGTGCATAGTAGGCTGAGCTCGCCTTCTTTATAGTTTGTGACGCGTAATCCTGTTAGCGTCTGTGCCTGAGAGGGGGTTGGGGTGGGGGTTTGCTTCCTTCGATCGCATTTGTTTAGATTATCTCTCCCAATTATAGCTTTCAGCAGTAATGCGCTTGGTGTACATTCTTTATCCCAAGGGACAAAAAGACCAACTTGGATTTATACAAAAATAAGCACATTATTTGCACAGTTCACAGCAATAACCCTGAAGCATTCTTGCTAATCATCATGACTACCACACGTTCCAAATATAACCAGATCAACAGTAATCACAATCCAGATGGCTGATTTACTTGGGTCATAAAACACTTCCATTAAAAAACATTTGGCATCCTAAATGCCATCACCTTAAACAAGGAAACCCGATTTACTGATTAATATTGCTTACTGCTTAACTGTCTTGTAAGAAAAGGCATTTCACTTGTAAATACTCTCAAACCTTTTCTAACAATTCTAAAACAATTACAAGATGCAGAATTCAATGCATCAGAATGAGCATCAAAATGGGGAAGAAAAGCACAATGCTAACAGCACCATATCTAACACAGTTCAGTCAGGCAGTTCAACATCCGCATATCAATTTAAATCATGAAATTGAGCGAAACCTACATCCGCCACCCTCTCACCCACCCCCCCCCCTCCCCGCCCCCTGCCCGCTGTGTCTGCTTTATGGCTTTAACCCAGTCCTGTTGGTGAAAAGCATATTATAAGGTATTCACACTTTGTATACCCTTTCTTACTAAAACCTCTTATGTCATCTGCTGACTGGCCAATCGCCTCAGTTTAATAGAAGGGCCTGGAGTGCCTCACACTTCATTCCTCAAATATCTGTATCGCCCCATGTTCTCTGGCGCATTTATCTCGTATTCCTCCAGCGCATTTATCTACAAACTTTGAGCATCTAGTGCCTGCTGGCATATCAAGAGGTCTCGTCCAAGGTCGTCTTGTCACGATGTATCCTATTAGCTTACAAGCAAGCTGTTCTATTTCTTGCTAATAGAAAATGGAATGAAGCTTTCTTAGACAAGCCTTATTAATAATGGCTTCTTACACAAAGGGATTTTCATCCCAGCTAAACTACATATATATTTATGCATGTATGCTTCAGTCTGACTCTGCTTAGTGTCTATGCTTTGCTACATGGTTAAATGAATGCACAAATGCTATCTCAAAAACACATTTCTTAGTCTCAGACATTATTTCAAAAACCTCATTGTTCTGTGTATAGGCTTTCTGCTACCAATCTATTATTGGCCGACAAGAGCCTGAGTTGTTCACTACAGTTTAATCTGACGCCAGGCATATATCAGAATGATAATTTTGCTACCTACACTTACCAAACAGGATATGTAATAGTGGTTGCAAACCCCAGGCTGTAAATGTTTGAGTAGACCTCTTGGGCTTCAAAAGACAATTATAAAATGGTCTAACATGTATTTGCAGGATGAAGTGGTCCGTGGCTTTCCTAGCCCTCGCTGTCCCGCAGGCGGAATGGGTGAAATCCCATGACATTTCGTTCCATAACTGTGGCAGGGGGCAAGTAATCTGTATTTTCAGTTCCCACTGCTCCTGGTAGGCATAACACATTTTTCCATTCTTAGGCTCCCTGTCACTGCTAACTGCAGCTCAGAATCTATTAAGGTGAAGATTGTGTAGATTATTTTATTGTGAGTAGTGTCTTTCTTGTTCACCTATGGGGTACTGAGTATGCCCAAAACATTTTCTGTCTGACGTTTTACAGAAACACTGCAAAAAGCTTGGACATCCTAAAAATGCAGCATTACTCTGTTAAATAAGGATCCTAGTCACACTCAACAGTGCAGCACTTGACATTTACGCGCTTTGCTATTGCTCATCGAGCAGTGAGGTTTTTAATATCCAGAATGCCTTGCAGCCAGACACAGCATCCAAACCACAGGAGACCAATATGCTCTTATGATAAACTTCATGTGAACTGTCTGTTGTACATCAGTAGGTAAATGCGACCATTTGTGGATTTACTATAACTTAATGATTTTTTTTTTCTGTCAATCTAATTAAAACGTGTAACCCTTCAGGTTGCAAGTTTTTGGAAAGAATTTAATTTCAACTTTGAAAGTGCTTGTTGCATACAGATGACTCGGGCGCTGCAAAATCCGACTACGGGAAAATCGAGCTTATCCGTCAACACTATGCCTCCATTATGGTGGCGTTATCCCTGGATGTGCAAAGGGTCTAAGTCACAGTGTCGGGCGTCTTGTGACTGTAGAAATTGATTAGTTGCACAGCTGGATGAGGCCATCCAAATGGGTGAGGTTCAAACTGCCATTAAGACACTGAAGGATAAGACGGCTGGGCCAGACTGCTTTACAACACTATTCTACAAAACATACCTAGCCCAAATCCTCATCTCACTTAACTAGGCTGGTTAACTAATTCCTTACTATTGGCTCAGCCACCCCCACTATGATTGAGTCTGTTACCACGCTGATCCTGAAGCCATGTAAAGATCCCACCAACTGCGAATCTTATAGGCCCCTTTCCATTATGAAGATCAACTCCCAAATCTATTCCAAGGTCCTCGCCAATGGACTTTCTGTGGTCTTGCCCTCCCTATTGAACACTGACCAGACCGCCTTTATTTTTGACAGATCTGCACATGAAATCAGACACACCTTAGATCTTTTGGAGATTGGGATTAGGAAATATTGTGGAATAAGAATACCATCTCTGGATGCCCACAAGGTGTACAATAAAATCAATTGCCAATACATTGAACTACTCCTAGAATACTTCGATTTTGGCCTCATATTCACAAACAGATCCTCACGAAATATCGCTTGCAGATGATCAAGGTCAATGGAAGATATATCCCTGCCATATCAGTAACTGCAGGCACCAGTCAGGGTTGTCCATACACACCCTTGATCATTGCCCCATCTATTGAGCCTCTACAATCCGTCAGAATGATCAAATTAGAGGGATTACTCAGGGGTGGGGGTTGGCGGGGGCAAGGAATATAAGGTCTCCCTTTACATGGATGATCTTATCCTCACTTTGTGCGACACACCCCTCTCACTTAGGGCACTGCTTGGCGAACACCGGCAATATAAATAGCCTCGGGGTTCACCATAAATTACGTAAAATCCAAAGGACTTAATGTTTCCTTGTCACCAGACGATATCCAACAGCTACACACAGCTTCCCCAATTAGGTGGGAACAGGATGCAATCAATTGTTTCTGGGTCAACATCCCAGCTAAACTGGAAGATCTTTGCTGGCTCAATTCTAATCCATTGGTTAGCCAGCTGGAGGACGACCTGATGGAATAGGATCAGGGGCTTGAGGGTGGGGGGCACTGGAGAGCTCCTGAATTGGAGGATAACTGAGATAAAGATGAACCTAATTACTAGGCTTCTCTATCTCAGCATGTCTCCGGCGGTGAGGGAAGTCGATTCTCCAGAGGCAACAAAATAAAATATTCTCGCTTATCTGGATGTGAGGGAGGTAGGAAGCTAGAATCTCAAAGTCCTATTGCACAAGGTGAAGCTCTGGGGAATTTAGGTCTCAATGTATACAGATCCAACCTAGCGGTGCAAATTGCTCCTGCATTTACTTGGGGCCTATCGGCCCCCCACCAAGTGGAACGAGATAGAACGAGTGTCCTGCCTACTGCCTCTACCCCATCTCCTGGTCATCAACTCCAGGACATTTGGGGAAATGCTGTAGTTATTGCACACTACCCGCAACACCATACACTACAGGTGCAAGGCGACAAACATTGGGGTACCCCGCTGGGCATTGTTTCCCCGTCCCCAGTCATAAACAATTCAGCGTTGCAGTCTGGTATGAAAAAAGGTAGATTTGCAAGTTTGGAGACAGAGGGACTTGAAACCCCACAACAGCTTTTCCGTGATTGTTTCTAGGAATGTTCGAGAAGAGCAAAGGCTAAATCCTGATTAAAGGAGACTGACTGATTCCAATATCTAGAACATAGGCGTTGGGGTACAAATCCTAGGGTCAAAGCTGGGTGTACTAGATCCTTAAATACTCTTCAACTCATGTTCCAGGTGAGACAAACTAAGGCTAAGAATTTCATCTTCTACAAGCTACTAGAATGCTCTGATCCTGGGGATAAGTTACCATACATGGCTCGATGGGAAGAAGATCTGGATACCCCCTAGACGAAGAAACGTGGGAATGCATATGATCCCCTATGCACGAATCCCCTTGATGCACCACGAGTAAGGAATGCATGTATATGTTCTGCTACAGCTGGTTCCTACCCTCAGACTACACCTAATCCTACTTACTCCTCGACCTGCTGGAGGAGGGTGTTCACCTGCCAGCACATTGCTCCATGTGTGGTTGACCTGCCCTAAATCCGCTATATTCATGCAGGAGGTAATGTCACACATTACGGCCATAACCAGAGCCCAGCTGCCTGTGACCTAAGGGGGATGCCTCTCCAGGATACCAGTGAGCGGTCATATCCAGGGTTGGGCCACCAAGCAACACTTGTCACACATCTATTGATCGCAGCAAGGATTACTATTGCGAGGAATTGGAAAGGGGTGGAAGGCTCACTGATGCAGATGTGGTGGACCAAGATATGCGATATGCTGGCGGCCCTAAATATCACGGTACGGTCCCATAACTGATATTCTAAGGAAGTTGACATTTGGCTCCCATTTATTGATTGCACGCAAGCATACCCCCAGCTCACATACAAGCCTGATGGCTTGTGGTGCACTTTGAGCTACTGTGATCCCAGGGTTCTCCTCCAAAGGTCCCTGTCACACCCCCCCCCCCCGGCCAACAATCTGTGATGAAACCGGCACGGGGGAGGTGGCTGGAGTTCTGTTCCTTGGTCCTCTCTATCCATAATGATTTATTAGACTGGTTTGATTATTCTGACCATGTGTTGTGATTGAATGATATGTACACCACCTTAGCTTCACGAAGCATGTACAGTGCATTTAGATACAGAAATCTATGACTTGGCCTGAATATTAAATAACGTTTTCTTTTTAAGTGCTTATCGCTTCTAGAGTGCAGCGTTTGTGCGGAGGCATTTAATTCAAATTCTGTGCGTGGCCCTTGCCTTTCTCCACAGGCATCCAGTGGATTAAATGGAATTCAAATCCCTATGCACTGCATGCCGGCTCTTCTAGGCCATCTCCTTTCCTGGCTGCCATGTCATCCCTACCTTTCACTGTGTGCTTTCCACTAATCGCGCTCAGATGCTCTGGTGGCAACATTATGAGCTAATGAGTTGTTTGGGCTCTCCTTTTATGCTGAATGTTATGCGATTTTCAAATTAATTGAATTCCAATTTATAAACACTTGAGGGTGCAAATGGATTTCTGATCTGCGAGTACCTTCCTCTGGAGATAATTGTCTGATCTTGAGCATACTAAATACTGTGAGGGTCTACCTTACCTTTGTTTGCTTTTTGCAATCTCCCACCTAATCCCCTTCATCGGCCCCATTAGTACAAAAATTATTTTTCCTAAATTCGTGCACTGCGTACCCCTTCTGTCCGTTGACCGATCACAAGTCTCTTTTGGTGCAAGAGTGCATCAATTTTAATGGGAGGAGGATCTGCTGGCTTCTCGAGAGGTTTTGAGAAAAGGCATGGCCACTTTGGATTTAAAAATTAGTGTATGAGTGGGGGTAGAATCACTTCTGATTGCCAAATTCTTTTTTTCTTTATAGTTCTCTCCGTTTAGTTGTGTACAATGATCCTCCTAGTCCTGATCAGACTATTTAAAGGATGCAGTTCCAAAGGTATGCCCAAGTGTTTAAAACTATGAGATCACTGAGCCACTACTGTGGTGAAAAGGGAGATGTTGGAAAGCACACATGAAACCCTCCTGTATGAATTGGATACAAGATATGGTGGTGTTTACCAGGGGAAATGGTCACGCATACTAGAAAATGTATTTTGAACAAATGACTTGATTAGGAATGCATTTAATGAACTATATACTTGCACAATGTCCAGTCTCACCGCATGTTTATGGGTCATTGCCTTCACCCATCCCATGTGTTCTACCTTACTTTATTTCTCAAAAGCGGTTCTGTTGTGTAGCTTTCAAGTAGAGTTCTTGCAATGGTACCTCTTCTTATGATTTCTGTCACCCCGGTTGGGGTATATCTTAGCATACTGGCAGGTAAAATTAGAGTTTATTTCAAATACAATATATCGAACTCGCACTCAACACCATGCAATAAATATGAACAGACACATCCTTAACATTACAGATCAACAGTTTACATAATTAGTGAAAATCTATACAGAAGTAAGATTGCCCCGGTGGAGGCGTCACCGGCAATTAAACAAGATGGCTACCTTATTCATGAGCTTTAAGACGAAGCATTTTTAATGACCTTATTTACATGCGCAGCATTATTAAACCTACCTGTTTGGTGGCGAGGTTGATGTAGACACAGATGTGACTGCTCTGGGCCAGTGCTTCCTTGTTTCTATGTGGCAGTTTGGATTTGCGGGCAGACTCCATTCTTGGGGACACCGGTGCTCTTCTCTGATTGGAGGTACAGAGCGCCAGTAATCTCTGGTGCTGCCGTTTCTCAATTAGTCCTCCTATGCAGCAGTTGGTGTCATAACAACGCAGCTTCTAGAAACTGAAGAGACCTCCCTTGGATGACATACAGGCCTACTCTGGTAGCGCATCTTTATCAAAATACTGCCTCCTCACCTGTGGCGCTCTTAAAGATCACAAGTGCTCATGTCGAGAATGAGCCTTACAACTTCCATCATATAAAGGAGAGGAAGCAACTGGAGTGAGTGTCAAAGGTTTTCGAAGAGTCTATGGCCTCAAGGTCTGGAAGAGATATAATTGTGAAGATATGTTTGCCCAATACATTTGTTTCATATTAAATTGGTAATTTAGACTCCCTTCAAACTTAAATGTGCGTCCCAGCAAAGCAACAGGTTTACACAGTGAATTTGGGAGGGATCCCAGCCTGCCATGTTACTGGGATATACAAGAAAAAGCTTATAACCACTAAAGCACATCCAGTATTTACATTTGCACTGCCCTCTCTTGAAGGTAATTGTTTCCTGTATATGGTACTTTCTATTATCCCTTGCCTAACTGCATGCTTGCTTTACCCAGAGTGCCACAAAAACAATGGAGCAACTCAAGATGAACTCTCACCCTGACTTGGGTCCACGGCTACGGGAGCGCATTGAAGACTTCCATTTGCTAATTTTATTTTTCTTAAAATAAATGTTTTACCTGGGCAGAAATGGCTGCACAGACCTCTGTCAACCTCTCTGGAGACCTATCTTCCATTAATAAAGGCATGGACAATTTTTTAAGTGAGCGCTACACCATTCAGTCATCCATTTTTGTGCTGGATTCCAGATCCCTACTTAATCAAGATGATCTCAACTCCTTTAAAACGGACATTAAAAGAATGAATGCCAGATTAACTGAAGTCGATGAACGTATCCTTTTCAGAAGATGGAATGGCTTGAATAAATGCATAATAAAATGTACAACTTAGATGCTGCGAAGTCACAAATCTTGAAGACGGGAATAGAAGGGACAATAAGAATTTTCGGAATTCCTGAGATTGCTGAACAAAATCAATCCATTACATTTATTACAGATTGGCTCCCAAAAATTCTGAATATCTTTCACCCGCCCTCCTGAATTCCAACGGGCACATAGATTCAATCTTTGTTTAGTCTTCAGCAGCAACTCGCCTAGAGCCTTCATAGCCTGCCTATTATGCCATCAGCACGCACACTAGATTTTAACTACTGCAAAAAAGATCTCGCACCTTTTTCAAGGAAACAAAATATTAATTTCCCCAGATTTTTCCATAGCCACACAATGGACATTTTTAAACTTAAGACCAGCACTAAAGTGACTAGATATTAAATATGGACTGTTAGAGCCAGCAAGAATGCTCATCACCCCGACTGGCGGTATTACTAAAGAATTCCTGAATCCAGATGACCTTGATGCTCTCATTACGTCTTTCCAGTCTTCACAGGTGGATACTTTTCCAGATGAGTCGTCTCCTCTTGCTTCCAATAAAACTCCTCAAGCTGGTCAGCATACATTTTAATTTGGAAAATTCCATCACTCCAGAAGCAGACCTGATGTAAACCCTATCACGAGTGCTTTTGAAAACCCAGAGAAACGGAGATAAATCCAGATCTCCTATTAAGCATATTGAGTCTGAAGCTACACCCCAACCAAATAATTCTAGTTTCTCTTACATAAAACCCATCCTTCATTCATCCTGGTTATATCTTTCATATGTTCTACTATAATATGGCTTTTCTTTTTTTTTATAGCTCCGTCGAGTTCATTGACTCCTGATACTATCTTGTTCTTTCTTATGGCAGCTCCAAGACTTTGTATGCTTATATATTGTTCATTTATTTGTACAAGAATCCTTATACATTATTCATGATTATAATTATCTGTTCTTTTACCTTATTTGTTCCCTCTCCTCTTGTGTATTCCTTATCCTTCCCAGGTATCAGTCTCACTAGAACTATTTATATGCCAAATTACTTTATTTTCATTAGGCTAACATTACTACTTAAAATTCCTTTTTGAAAAATATGTACTCCTTTTATTATTTTAGTTTTTGAGTAGGGTGCTACATGCTCGAAGACCTCGGAGCGCAGCAAGCCATTGGAGAGAAAAGCAACAAGAGTAAAGGTGGTCAGTCGGGAAAGAGGCATTAGTCAGCCACATTAAAGAGAAGAGTTTTTAGACTTTTCTTAAACGGTTAAGGGGTGACCTAGTTTAGTGGTGGGTGGAAGAGCATTCCATTCCCGCAGGGCATGAAAATCAAGAGGTGGCTCCAAATTTTTCAGATGAAAAATGTAGGTGCACTCTTATTCTGACATTTAAAGGCAAGAGACAGTTCCTCAATCCTCATTGTCTGCTTGACTGGAAGCCAGTGCAGTTTTCCTCTTGAAAGCAGTTACGTGGTCATACCTAGAGACCCAGTTTTGAGTGGTCTGGAAGCATTGGAGATCGCCTTGTGAAGTACCTAATGGTAGACTGTTAGAGAAGTCTCACCTTGAATTCACAAGCGATGATGCTAGGAGCGCTCTATTTGCAGTAGACCGATGCGGCCTAATCTGATGAAGCAACTTAATTACATGACCGCAGGCTGAATGTAGCTGTGATACCCGTTTCTTCAAAGATAATTCTGCATCAAGACAAACCCAGAGAGTTTTTACTGAATTACACACAGCGATACTGGTGCCTGCAGTTTTGAAATGTGAGTATTGAGTAAGGAGTTTCTTCAGACGAGGACCAGATGTCATGATAAGAAGCTCAGTCTTAGTCGTTAATGGCGAGAGAATTGTCCGCCATCCAGGGCTGAATTTTATAGTAGACTACATTTATTTGATCAAAGTCCTTCGAGTACTCTCCATAGTTCAAAGAGGATTACATTTTACATACTTCCTTTGTTAGAATTGTAGGCCTTGGTCATAGTGAGTCCTAAAAGAATGACTTGAAATGTTAAAGGGCTCAATAACCCTATTAAAAGACAAATAATTCACCATTTTTGGGAAAAGCAATCCTGACATTGTGTGTATCAAAGAAACTCACTTTGAATTAATTGAAGAAAATAATAAACTGGTTAAACTATGGGTGAAAAATGTTTTTTTGCTCCAAACGTTGGGGGGAAAAAGGGTGGCGTTGGTATCCTCATTCATAAAAGAACTTCTTTTCAGTGGATGAACTGCATGACCCCTCAGGGCATTGGTCTATTATTAATGCCAAGATCAACAAATTGACTGTTGCTATTCTTAATATATATGATCCCAATGCCCCAGATCCTTCCTTTTGGACCAATTTAAAGTAATCTCTTTTTAGCATAAATTATGAATGATTTATTATTCATGGAGACTGTAATCAAATTTTGTGACTTTACCCTAGACCAAAAGTCAGAAACTAAATTCATTAACTGTAAATCTCATAATTCGATAATTTCTCAGAAGAACTTGCCTTTGTTGATACTTGGCGACAGACTCTCTCGAGGCTCTGCCTCTGAGGAAGTCGTCAACGCCATCGGCGCCCAGGCTGTCGAAGGACACGCTCGGGGCTCTGCCCTTGAGGCCTGTGTCGAAGCCGTCGATGCTGTCGGTGCCGCGCTCGACGACGATGCCGATTCACTCGACGCGGTTTCACTCGACGCCCTCAACGCCTTTCGAGGCTGTGGTGTCAGAGGTACCCCGTGGCACGACGGAACCCCCTAGAAAGGCTATGGCTAAGGCAAATCATGTCTTTCGCCCTTATTCATTGCCCACTTTCCAGCCTATGGAGTATATTTCAGAGGTGGAAGAGGGTTTTGAAGATGGGTTGGTTCCGGACACAGTACCAGATGAGATTCTTTCTGGTCATAGCCAGATTGAGGACTTGCGTCAGTCACTGCATGACGCCAGTGGTCTGGACACCTCTCCGGAGGTGTTCTGTAGGCCTGAGCCTGGCACCCATGCCGAGTCATCGTACTGGCGCCTTATGTCGAGGGTCACGGACTACTTGGGGTGGTCAGCGCCCCCAGTTGATTTTTGTGCAGGATGACCTGACGGATATCCTCGACCAAGGTCCACCCACTGACCCGGTACTACCATTCTATATGGCTCTCCAAAGAAGGGTGGCAGTGGCTTGGACTGCTCCAGAGAGTCTCCCGGCAGTGAGCAAGTCTTTGCCGCGAAAATACCGCCCAGCCAGTAGTGACCCCAGCTATGTGACCACGCACCCAACTCCGGAGAGTTTGGTGGTGCAGGTGGCTATGGCCCCAGCTAAGCAGGCATTGTATCCTACCATCCCTCCTGATGGGGATGACAAGCGTTTTGATGGCTGGGCGAAGAAAGTGTTTTCCTCAGGGGGTATGGCTCTTCAGGGGGCCAACTATGTATGTGCCTTGTCACGTTTCACACACTCTGTGGAACTGTATTTCCTTAGCGGCTGAACATATTCCCGAAGGGGACGAACGGGATGGTTTTCTTGCTATTATTCAGGATGGCAAGGATGCCATGTGTGAGTCCGTTCATTCGGGTTTGGACATGGCAGACTGTGTCAGCCGGTCGATGGCGGCGAGCACCGTAATACGCAGGTTTGCGTGGTTGAGGAAGTCGGGGTTTGCTCCTGATGTGCAAGCCAAGCTCCTCAACATGCCCTTTGATGGTGAACATCTTTTTGGTAGCAAGGCTGATGAGAGTCTTGAGAGGTTGCAGACCTCCAAAGCTGCAGCGAAGTAGTTGGGCGCTGCAGTTCGCCAACCTCTGCCTTTTCGTCCTAGGGGACAGCAATGGAGGGGAGGTTCCTTTCGTTATTACTCATCCTTTAGTAAAGCGAGAGGAGCTGCAAGTCAAAGGGGCAACCGTAAGAGTGCCAGAGGTGGAAAACAAGGTACTCGAGGTGCCAAGGCCGCGCATGTAGTTGCCTCTTTGCCCTCAGGCAACGCTGCTTCTGCTCAGTCATGAGGCCCATGCTTCACCGGTTGGGGAAAGGCTGGCGCAGCATCTTGTAGAATGGCGTGCCATTACTTCAGATGTGTGGGTTCTGGAGATCATAGCCCACGGCTACTGTCTTCCTTTCCGGCAGGCCTCATGACAATCCACCAGGAAATCTCTCTTTGAAGAGTCTGGATCTGCTCCTTCCGCAGGAAATTCAATCCCTGCTGGAGAAAGGTGCCATAGAACTGTAGCGGAGAGGAAAAAGGGATGGTAGTCCCCTTATTTTTTGATTTCGAAGAAAGACTGGGGATTGAGATCCATCATGGACTTGCGCGGTTTGAACAAACTCTTCAGGAAGGACAAGTGCAAGATGGTTACTCTCTCTCAAGTCCTCCAGGCCCTTCAACTTCAGGACTGGTTGGTGTCTCTCGACCTCAAGGACACTTATTTTCATGTGCTGATCCATCCCAAGCACAAGAAGTACCTGAGGTTCGCGGTTGGCGACTCGCACTTTCAGTTTCGGGTCCTGCCGTTCGGATTGACCTCCACCCCGAGGGTCTTCACCAAGCTCATGGTAGGGGTGGCAGCGCATCTCAGGAAAGGGGGGATTCACGTCTACCCCTACCTGGACAATTGGTTGATCAGGGCGCGCTCTCCCGAGCAAGTCCTGGATCATCTGTCCGTCACCTGCCACTCCCTCCACAAGCTGGGCTTCTCCCCCAATTTAAAGAAGTCCCACTTGATGCCAACTCAGAGGCTCCAGTACATCGGAGCAGTGCTCGACACGTCCCTGGGGCAGTGTTTTCTTCCCCAGGTGAGGGCTCATCACATTCAGCAGATGGTACACAAGTTCCAACATGCCCAGTCTCCCTGCGTTTGAGTTCTTGAGATTGCTCGGCCTCATGGCATCCTGCATTCTTCTGGTGCCAGAGGCCAGGTTGCGGATGAGATCTTTGCAATGGGCACTCAAGCTCCTGTGGTCTCAGTCCTCCGGCAGGATGTCGGACCCTGTTCAGGTGCCGTCCTCGGTTGCCCAGGACCTTCTGTGGTGGGCCGTCGAAGGCAATCTGATGAAGGGGGCTCCTTTTTTCGCTACCCTGGCCGGAGGTGACGATCGTGACGGACGCATCCCTCACGGGATGGGGAGCTCAATCCAACGAGTTGACAGTCAGCGGTCGTTGGTCTCCGTCGGAGTCGAGACTCCATATCAATCTGTTGGAGCTGAGGGCTGTCAGGCTTGCCCTGAAGGCTTTTCTGCCAACTGTGCGAGGAAAGAATGTCCTGATTCTGACGGACAACACAGTGGCCATGCACTACTTCAACAAAAAGGGGAGGCGCAGGGTCACTTCCTCTGTGCAGGGAGGCTATGCAGCTCTGGTTCTGGGCCATCCAGCAGGAAATTTTGATCTCGGCAGTTCATCTGGCCGTAGACAAAAACGTACCGGCGGATGCTCTGAGAAGGCAGAGCGCGATCTCTCAGGAGTTGGAGCTGGCTCAGGAGATTCTCCTGGAGATCATCGCCCTCTGGGGGACCCCTCAAGTAGATCTCTTCGCTTCCAGTGTCAACCGGAAGTGCGAAAGGTTCTGCTCACGGGAATTTCTTCCAAGACGCGCCTTAGGAGACGCGTTCGTGGTGGAGTGGTCCTTCCCACTGCTGTACGCGTTTCCTTCAGTCCCCGTCAATCCACAAGTGCTGTGGAGGTCACGGAGGTTCGGTTCCCGGATGATCCTCATTGCTTCGGCATGGGCCCGGAGGACGTGGTACCCGGACCTTCTCGACTTGTCCATCTTCCCTCCACGTCGTCTTCCCTACCGAGACAATCTGCTCTCACGGGAGGGCGGGGGGGTCAGGTTCTCCATCCAGAGGTCAGGTCCCTCACCCTTCACGCTTGGCTTCTGAAAGGTTGAGGTATAAGGATTGGGACCTCCCTGAAGACGTGATGGAGGTGTTGCTTTCGGCCCGACGGCCGGCAACAAAGTCCCTGTATCGTTGCTGTTGGAGAAAGTTCTGCGACTGGTGCAGGGTTAAGAATGTGGATCCTTTTTCATGTGAAATTCCTATGGTTCTGTCTTTTTTTGCTTTCTTTAGCCCACAGGGGCCTGCAAGTGGGTACCATCAAAGGTTACCTGGCGGCGCTGTCTATATTTAAGCGCTCGTCTGAGGAGTGTTCTTATTTTAAAATTCCTTTTAATTTCTCAGTTTCTCAAAGGGCTCACTAATGTGTTTCGGCCGGCACCTTTCCAGGTGCCTGGTTGGGATTTGAACCTTGTTCTGAAATTCCTTATGGGTGCTCCGTTTGAGCCTTTACATTCTTGTCCTTTGAGGCTGTTAACCCTTAAAACTGTGTTTAGTTGTGGTCACTTCCGCTCGCAGAGTGAGTTGCAGGCACTTTCAGTTAAGCCACCCTTCACTGTGTTTTATAAGGACAGGGTTGTCCTTAGAGTTCGTCCTTCCTTTCTTCCGAAGGTGGTGGTGGAATTTCATTTGAGCCAGAAGGTTATTCTTCTGCATTTTATCCTCCTCCACATCCTGGTAAGGAAGAGGAGAGGCTCCATAGGTTGGATCCTAGGAGAGCTTTAAGTTTCTACATTTCTCGCATGTCCCGGGTCAGAGTGGACGATCAGCTCTTTATTGGTTAAGCTGGAAGGCGTTTGGGACAAGCTGTGACTAAGCATACCTTGTCTAGATGGATTATCTTGGCAATTTCTGAATGTTACCGCTTGGCGGGTAAGGACCCTCCGGTAGGCTTACGGGCCCATTCTACTAGGGCTATGGCTGCCTCTACTGCCCTGCAGAGGGGTGTTCCTATTCGTAACATCTGTGATGCAGCCACTTGGGCTTCGGTCCATACTTTTGTACGTCACTACTCCCTCGATTCTATCCATGGGCAGGATATGGCCTTTGGCAAGGAGGTCTTTTACTCTGCAATTTGATGGACATTCTAAATTTCTATATTCTAAATTCTTTTCCCTCCTCCATACATTGGTACTGCTTTGGGAGTCTGTCATAGATATGGAATACGTCAGAGGACCCAATCACCTCGAAGAACAAGTTGCTCTCTTACCTGGTAACATTCTTTCGATGGGATGGTCCGACGACATTCCATATCGCTTCTTCCCTACCTGCCCCGCTACAGAATTTCTTATGTGATTGCAGCTTACGTTTCCGCAAGGCTTTCTGTGGTCATACTGGCAGTGGTTTGGTGCCGCACGTTCTGGGGAAAAAACTACAACTGAGGCTACAGGCGTCGTGCGTCCTACTTATAACATCCGTTGATGTCGGCTCGACGCAGGCCCTCGAGGACAGCGTATCGACGTCATCGACTCAGGACGCAGACGCCGAAAGATTTTCCGAAGCAGCACAGCTGTGGTGATTACTGTCATAGATATGGAATACGTCGTCGGACCATCCCATCGAAAGAACTTTACCAGGTAAGAGTAACTTGTTCTTTTAACAAACCAACTGAAGAGTCTTTTAAATAAATCTGGTAAACTACTAGCTGCTTACCGTAAAAGAAAGAAAGAAAAATCTGTTATCACTTCTGTTGTTAACCAACAAGGTATTAAAATTAATGACCCGTTCTTTGAATTTTATTCTCCATTATATTCAGCTGACCAAACCATTCTTAATGACAACATTCTTAATTGCCTTCGATCGAACAAAAAATCACTGATTACCCAACTGATCTCGCCTTTTTGGACCCCTCCATTTAATTGCAAAAAATTCAAAAATCCGTTTCTGATATTAAAATTGGCAAGGCCCTGGGACCTGATGGGTTTCCCGTTGATTTTGATAATTTCTTCTCCACCTTGCTCTCCCCTAAACTTCTAGAACTCTAATCATTTAATTGCTTTAGGCTCTAGTACCTGATCTTTTGGAGAAGCCTTGCTAATCCTATTCCCCAAACCAGACAAAGACCCTTAATTTGTTAAAAATGACTGCCCCATTTATGATATGGTATTTATAACGTGCCTGTACACAAGTGTTTCACTAATTAATTCAGACTCCATGCTATCCAACGTAATCGCTAATCGACTCAATAGTATAATGACAAAATGAGTCGATGTCAACCAACCTAGTTTCATAAAGGGAAGATATGCTGTATCCAATACTAGCATCCTTTTTAACACCCTTTCACATGCACAAAATGCCTCTGACCTCCTCGTTCCTCTTGTGTTAGATGCTGAGCAAGCATTTGGTAGCGTTTCTGGCCCTTTCTATTTGAATCACTCCTATGGCATGGGTTCATTCCTACATTTTGCAAACGTCTCCCGTTTATACTCTACACCCTCAACCAGAATTGTTATCAATAAAGCTTTTTCTAAATCATTTCCTATCTCGCGTGGAACCAGACGGGGCTGCCCATTATCTCCACTACTTTTTATCTTAGCTTGGAACCTCCTCTTCAAAGTATCTCAGTTAATGATGGCATGGTAATGAAAGATTTTACTATTACATGTTCTACTTATGAGGATGATATTTTACTCTACCTTTCAGATTAGTCTACTGCTTGACCTGCACTAATGTTGACTATTAATCAATACTCTTCAGTTTCTGGATGAAAATTATATTTTTTCAAATCCCAAATATTACCTCTTACTAACTCCTGTATCTTATCCGACATCCCTCTCTTTGGTATGAAATGGTCCACTACTTTCATTAAATACATGAGTATCTTTATTGCAAAAGATATAGCTTCTACTTCAATTCTTAATCAGAATGCAATTATTGATATTAATTCTTCAATAAATCAATGGTCTCCCCTATTTCTCTCATGGTGGGGCCGATTGGATTCCTTTAAAATGATAATTCTTCTATACTATCTAACCATGATACTGGTTTTATGTCTTTCTTCCTTTAATAAAAAATAGATAATCTTTTAAACAATTTCCCTTGGAAAAACAACCCCCCCCCAAATAGCATTGAATAAACTCAAAAACTCTAAATCCTCTGGTGTAGTTAAATTCCCAGATTTATTTAAATAACAAAAATCCTTTTTTACTGTGACAAATTACTCTTATCTTATGAAGCCCAATTCATTAATGCACCCTCTTGGATTATGTTAAAATCAAAATATATAGCACTTCTATTCCATTCTCATTTCCTTAGAACCTCCTCTTGGCCTGGTATTAAAAAAACACCCACTCCTTTACTCTGCTGAACTCTGTCCTCTCCTGTTACCCAAGATTTCTAGTGCCCTCTTTTGGTTTAATAAATCCTTCCCGTTCAAACCTAAACAGGCAATTTTTTCATAAATGGTACTCTGCAGGAATCTTTCTTGTTACATATTTATTCAATAATAACTTGCCTATTCCCTTTAATGTATACTATTCCTATAAAGCTCATTACTAAAGCCATCCCATATTCCTCCCAAACGCTCCTTCAAAATATATTGAATTGCTTGTTTTCACTCTACTGAAGCCTACACATTTTATGCCATTCTTAACTAAGCTACCGACATCACATCTATGCTTTGGGAATCTGATTGGGATCTGCACATTTCTCACTGTATTTGGATTAAAATTTGGGAACATTACTTTTCAACCTCGGTAGCTACAAACCTTACATAGAGCATATACATCACGGAGTTACTAAATGACTTGCCCAAATCATAGCGTATTTTGGTCGTGTCTATCCCCCACCACAGATTTTACTCATTCAATCTTTAGCTGCAAATATGTATTTTCCTTTGGTCTCAATTTGGAAATGCCAACAAAAGATTTTCTCTTTTCAGGAACTTTTGTCATTATGTAGTGTTACGATTGGTATCCGTATGGCAACTGTTAAATCGGCTTAGTTATTTAACATTTTGGTTTATATTGCTTTTCATGTGATCACGTCCAACTGGAAAAATACACAGAAATGATCATACAATTTATGGTGGAATTCCGTATGCTCTTTACACAGAATTGGAAAAAAGTATGCTTTGTCATCTAGGGCATTACCTAAATGTTATAACAAATGGAATGTCTTTATTTATTAGCGTAAATGGACTACCCTTTATATAGTATATCAGCATACCTTCCTCTCTCCTCCCTTATTTGTTTCTGAATCTGTCTTGTTTGCCCCCCCCATCCCCCGTTTGGCCTTATTAATGCAATGAATATGATAGTATACTATAACTGCTATAATATATTATGTCCATTTATCAACCCTAGTAACTATTGTTGCAACATTCTCTTTTGCTTTGCTTTTATTGTTTAGGGTATTTACTCCTGTATTTGCTGTGATATTCATAAATATTTTTTAAAAATCAGTTAACTGGAAAAAAAAATTGCCCCTCTAATTTCACAGCCACAGCAAGGATATGTTCCAGCCCCAACAGATCCTAGAATGCTGAGCTTGCATTTCTATTGAGAAGGAAATCAAAAAAGTGTTTATACCCATCCAAAGGTTTAGTGCAACCGCAGTTCTCCCGATCGCTACAGCATAATCTACATGGGCTAAGCAGGGGTGTGAGCCTATGATCATTCCTAGGGAGGTCAGCTGTTAGAGATTGCAAATATTTATTCAGCCCATTCAGGAAGAAGTTAAACAATATTGAAGACTGAGTGTGTACAGTCCTCACATACGCCATCATTGATTTGGAAGGTTTCCGTACATTTGCCTTGCTCAGTTCTTGCATATAATTGGGTTCAAGTAAGTAGTAATTGTGGATCTATCAAAAAATTAATCGGCTGGCACAAAAACCGGGATCGAGCCACCTAGTCAAAAGCAGTGACAAATCCATGATAGACCAGGTATACATTGCCTTTTATGACACCATGCTATTTGTCGATTATTAGAGCTAGATTAAGGCACTTATCCACAGTGCCCAAACCTAGTTGAAACCAGTATTGACAGTGTTTGATTTAAATTGACCCACTGGTAGAGCTTATTGTAGTTGCATTTGGTTATAGGTCAAAGGATCGATTCAAAAGGACTGAAAACAAAAGGATCGACTGGGGGGGTTCCCCACCCCAACCCCCGTTTTTGTGGTAAAAAACACTTTTTTTTCACTATACGAAACCCCCCAAAAATATATATAATAAAAAAAAAAAATTCGACCCTTTTGTTTTCGGCCCTATTGCGTCGACCCTATTGCATTCGATCCTTTTGTAGTTGACCCTTTGACTGGACACCGATGCATTTGCCCAAGATTGCTAAAATATATAGTGCCTTGTCTTACATCGAAAGCCTTTCTTAAAAATTGATGTACTAGAATGTATATGTATTTAACAACACTCTGTTCAGTAATCCAAATGAAGTATGTAAAGTAAGGGTAACAAGGGTAACTCCATCTTGGATTTATATGGGTCAACATGGTCTGTACCTGGAGCTTTTGAAACACCAAGCTGACCTATAAAACCAATCCCTTACTGTAGCGCTAAATCCGACAACTTTGTTAGACTATTAGATGACATTACCGATGGTTGTTACATATCACTAACATTATACGACCCATGCACATATCTAAAATGCTGAAACCAATCGGCTGATGCTATATTCCTAACCGTATTCTCTCGAGATCCTGATGCTACCAGGCTCCAAAAACGTTTGCAGTCTTGGACGTTAATAGTGCTTGGAAACATTTCATCCCACTTTTCCTCCACCAATAGCACTCCTATAGTTTGAAAACGCTTTAAGGGCTGCTTTTTTTTAATAGAATAGTTATTCTTCTAGGGGACCACTCCGGTGGTGATAGTGCGCTGTACAAATGTCCTTTAACATTAACATTCTAAATATTCTTCCATCCACCCTTATTGCTAGAAAGCCGAAAACTTAAGTGGGAATTCTCTTCCAGAACTTTTTGATTAGTTGGGCATGTTTTGTTTGGGCTAGTCCACCTCACTTTTTCTATTATTGTACACTGATTCAGGAAGAATAATGGAATTACTGGCAGAGATTAAAGTATCTGTTTGTTTTTATTATTTGTAATGCGCATCTAACGCAAGGTTAGCAGGGCGCAAGAGCAACAAGAGGAATGTATAGCTTAGGTTACATATGGCGAAATGGATGGAGTCAAGATATGGTTACAGTACTGGACACATCCGCAACATTGAGAACAGATACAATAAAACATTTTTACAGAAAGTATAATATACAAAATTTACAAGTTATAGCTAAGCATATAGGGTAGTAGGTGCGAAAAGCAAGTACGTTAGTTGTTGTGTTCCTTGATCCAATGGATAAGATTGGATCTAAATTGTATGTAAGGAAGGTCTTCTCTTAGGGGGGATCTGTGATTACCACCTTAAGCAAATCGTGCAAATGGTCACTTTTAATGATTGCAAGATCCGATATGCCACCAGTCTCAGTTCTGTTTAATAAAATAATCTGTGCCACAGTGTTTGAAATAAATGCTCCTTTTGCTGGACTGTCAGATAATGGTCTGACATGAATACAACATAAATCCTGATCAGACAGAAATGTAATAAGACCTTTGCTCTGTCATTACTAAGAGGAATTGCTGTTCATACAAGGAATATGGCATGCCTCAAATTCATTGACTTTTAAATCATTCCTATAATCCCCTAATCCTATTCGAGCATTAAAATCACTGCAGGTGAAGACACAATATTCAGTAAGGGGTTTAAGGCAGCCTGGCTCCATTTCTTGTTCATATAATGCACTGAATTCACTGAGACACATAGAAGTTAAAAAATACACCACTTTCTCCTGGTACTTGTCTAAATTAGAGCATTTCAATATTTCTTAATGACACATATAAACTAAATTCGGCTCCCAAAGATGCCCGGATAAAACTGACCAACTCCCTTTGGCCAAGTCCTGAACAACACTTTGGGGTGGATTGGAGAAATAAAAGTAAAATAACCCAGGACAACAGGTCTCCTGCAAAATAATTGCATCAAAACTGGATATAAAAACCTAATTATTGCTTATCGTAATTTTAGTAGTCTCATTTACAATACCAGTGACGACATTAATCATTGTACTTGAAAGGTCAGATTTCACGGATATCAAATTGGTGGTTTTGATGTCACTTAGATCATTATTTTATTTTATTTTTTTTTTTTCAACTCTTTATTTCTCATTTTCAACAATATTCAACAGGAAGTATCATCATCATAAGTCATTGAACTGCAAAATATACAATAGCATTGAAGCAATACAGCAGAATTTCATACCATAACCCCATATCCCACCATATCAAAATGTAAAATTAACTTAAAACCAAACCAGATATATCAAACAAATAACAGACAAACAAGACTACACAAAACAACCACATAAACAACACAATTCCCCCCCCTATATGTAAAGTACCTGAAAGTAAACCATTTCACTCCACTCTATAATTCAACCTAGCATTATCCATAAAGGTCATTAAAACTCTCCCACATTTCATCATAAAGTTCTGCCTTGTTTTGTTTACTAAACATAGTTTTTTCAAATCTTGATAAAGCTCTAACATCCAAAATCCACTCCTCCACTGTCGGCTTTTTTCGTGTCTTCCAGACCTTCAACACTTGTTTAACCGCCACCAACAAAACTTTACGCACCCCGCACAATATCACCCAACTTACATTACGCCCACCACCATACAACAGGAATATAACTGCTAAGGGATTGCGTGGGTAAACAATGTGCCAGACCTGATCAATCCTGTCAATAACCTCCCTCCAAAATCTTACCACTCTTTCACAATGCCACAACATATGTAACAGAGTACCCTGTTCTTTTCCACAACCCCAACACAAATCATCATCAACTAAACCCAATTTGCACATACGTGTTGGAGTCCAATATATTCTGCCCAATATCCTTTGATGTATGTAGCGTAATTGCAAATCCACTTTGGCTGTCGTCGGCACTCTCCAAATCTTATCCCATTCTTTTAATGTGAGTTCCCTGCCCAACTCCTCTGTCCACGATAACCTCAACTTTTCCCACGAGTCCAACCATTGCCCATCCAGTTGCATAAACTGCATAAATGTAGATCATTATTAAAGGTAACATCACTGTATTGTACAAGGGCCATCCATCCACACTTTGTCAAGAACCAACTGCTTTTGCCAAGCAATTTGATAAAAACCATTGTCTACGGAACGCAACTAAGCTTTATAACCATTTGCTACAACTGTGTCAACGTAAAAGGGCTCATAGTGTATTTGCCATTTGAGTCGCCTGTCATTTGTGTGGTTCAATAAAGTTGTGTTTTTTTTTTTTTACACTGAGTTAGTTGGTCCTAGCAAAGCTTTCTGAATGGATGGTGCCTGGTGCGTGATGGCAGTGAAACAAACAGATGGCAATGGATGTCTATGGTGTAAACTCCAGTTGAATAGTTGCATATGGTTATTGGTTCTGGTTCCTGAATATGGGTCTTTTGGACACTTGACTATAGATTCTACTGCTTAACAGCAGCTTTTTTAACTGCAGACCAGCTGTAACCCATTTCCTACCGCAGGTTGCTGTCTTTCCATCTGTACTTGGAAAAGTGGTCCTGTGAGCAATCAACTTCGGGGTACCATTGGTCCATGGGTGAATGTCAGTTTCTAAACGATCAACCCTGCGCCTCTAATACACCAGAAGGGATCCGGACAGATTGGAATAGCAAGGATATTATAAACCACCTTGTTCAATTTTGGTAATGTGGACGGAATGGCAGGCTTGGCTGCGAAAGGTTGTGGGTCGTTGGTTAGTTGCATCACAGCAAAAATAAAATTATTACTCAAGATAAAAGGAGTGTCCAGTTAAGGTTGTTTATTAATCACAACAGATAGTCTAACACTAGGAAATACAACCGACCCTGTAAACGAATGCAAAGGACAAACGGGAAAAGGGATGCACTCAGGATAATGACAGGAGGGGCGTCAGTATGGTTAATAAATACAACAGTTTAAGGTTTCTTGGCTTAGAACAAAGGGAGCAATGGGTCTTAAAATGTTCCTAGGGGGCTTCTGGGAAGGACCAGGGGGACGGGACCACAATGTACCTTGTGTTGTAGATGTTCCTGGTGCTCGGCAGGGTCAAGTCTGCTTCGTGGGTGCTTGCAGGCTTCTGTGACCGAGTTTGAGACAGGAGTCGCTGCGGGTATCAGGCGGCACAATGGTTCGGTGAGTGAAGCTGGGCGACCGGCTGCAGGCTGGGCCTACAAGCGGGTCTGGGTCGGGAATAGTCTCGGTGCTAATCGGTGGTTCTGAAGCACTGGTTGGGACATATGTCTTTAAGCGACAGCGGCTTGACAACGGTCAGAGTTGCCATTTGGTTGCGGATCGAGGAACTCGACTGGCTCAAATGTCCTTTTAAAGCGGACATCAGCAGAGGGTCTTCGCTGTACTTCTCCCAGCTTCTTTAATGGGCCTGTGTTGTCCTTAAGGAGGACGGCCCAAACCTGAGGAGTGTGTTGTAGGCCAATGCCTTGTCCTTGGTTGTAGGTTCAGAGACCGTCTGGCACTTCCTATCCATGAAGCTTGCTGCAAAGCCTAGCAGGGCACGCTGTGTGCTGGCTAGGTACGGGTTCTGGAGTAGTTGAAGGGTCATCAGAGTTCTGTATTTCCCTCTGTTCCCTGGGAGATGTTTAGGAGCGGGACCTTGCTTCCCTCTTTGTATATCCTGGCCTTCCTTCACTTGTGAAGTCTTCAGATGAGCTGCCAAAAGAGGGACTTGGGCCTCTTATAAAGCCAAGTGGGCCACAGTGTTAGGTGTAGGCTAAGCCTACCTTAGTGAACCAATCTTGGCGTCCCTACCAACCTACCAACAATTTTTATATGCGTGAGGTCATAATCCTAGTTCTTTGCAACAGAAAAGGTAAAGCTGTGAAAACAGGTAACAGGGGTGTCCCAGAACCAAAATGACAGAAACCATCTCACAACAGAGAGGGCTCTGGGCCTACTCCCTTGTGAACCTAAGTCCCACCCATCTTCCTGTCGGTTGATATCTCTGGTTAGTGGATGTCTTCTGTGGTTCCTGAATAAAGCAGCAGGTCTCCTTTGGAGTTGCGAGGAGTCCAGACTCTCTGGCTCCTGCAAACCACATTCTTGTACCTTATGAATGCGGTCCCCCTAGTGGGGTGGCTTCTGTAAACCATCCCAGACATGACCGTTTATGGTTATTGACACAGAGGGCTGGAGCTGTCTTTAGTTGCATATGGAAGGTTGGGTTTCCTGCCCTCTTTGTTAACCTCTGCAACCAGGCCCCATGTGTGTCTGTTTTAAGTACCCTCTATTGGTATGTTAATCGCTGCCACCAGCGGCAGGGCCTAACAAAAGAACATAGCAGATCCATGAAGCCTTTTTCATTTAATCAGGCTGGCTAGAGTAGGGAGGTTGGCCATCCCCTTCCTGGAAATGACACTGTGCACTTGTTGGCAGTCAGAATCCAACTAAATATGATGGTGCTGACGGTGCCTGTAGGCGTTGTCCATCCCGGAGTACACAGGTCTATGCTTTTGTCGTGGTGTGAGCATAGAAAAATGTGTGTGGATTGGCCCCAACCATTTTCCTGAGGTGTGTCTACCATCATTCCATTTAACTAAACATTTCAAAAAGCCCAGGCGAGCGCACGCCCACCATGAGGATGATCTAATTCCTCACAGGTCCCCAAGGTGGTCTGTTGAACACTCCTTCGGCATGGAAGCTATCTTTCCACAATGAAAACTTTTCTCACTTGTTAAGAACTCATATTTTACCTTTAAGTGCAGGAGTGTGAGGGGTGCTTACAATGATTTCCTTTGTAATTCAGGACAAAAATGCCCTGCCTTAGCAGGGAAGAATTCGTTTTTTACCATGTGTGAGATCCATTGTACTTGAGGGCATCTTGAATATGCATAGTCATAGCTTTCCATCCTCTTCCTTGTCAATATTTTGAAAACCCAAACCTTCCACAGAAGGCGGGAACTCAGAGTCAGAATCACTACGTTTGTTTTAAACTTCTGTAGGCATTCTTTAGCGGACTAGTTCAAAGAGCGCATCTCTCTAATCAGAGGAACATTTCAGAGTCCCCAGGGTGGTCACACTGTTTTAATTGGAACTCTGGCTTCTTTGAAGTCCTTTTAATCCTCCTCGAGTTCGGAGAGAGAATTTCAAGGCAGCAACTGTAAATTAGAAATGTCTTCATTTTTATTTACATGTGTCTGGGGACGCCTGTAATTCATTTCCCTGAAAGTTGCTAAGCCGAGTTGTGGGCTCGCGGACAGCTGAGTGAAAACAGACCCCTGATTAGGCACCACCTGAGACAGATGCTGAGGAGTGGCTGATTGTCACCGCTCGCGCTTGCTGTATATTAAAACGAACCACACCTGCTTAGCTGTGTCCGTGGTCCACTGCCGGCACTAGAAAGCGTGCAAAGCCAATGTGGAGGTGACGCGCAAACAGTGGAATAAACATAACTTGGATAATTGTTTTCTAAGGGAAGCAAAACTTCAAGCTTACAAACTCCGAATAACCAGAGACTGATTATTTTTTGTGTGCATGCAGAAGGAAACCGTGAGGCTTAGAAGTTTGGTTGAGATAATGCCCCTCCAATGGGATTCCTATTAAGTTAATTCTCTTCAGCTCAGCAGTTGTTGTTTAGTTTTTAAATGTGCTCCTATTAATATGATGTTAAAACGTATCTTCAATTGAAATGAGAGCGAAAAAGCTTTGTTTTAGTTCACATTTAACCCTGCGGCATGCTTTTTGCTTTCTCTTGAAACCATGGCGGGCTAATAATGTATTCCTTTGGGCAAATGCTTTTTTTCTAAATTGGCTATCATATGCTGCTAACTGTTAGGTTATTGCTGCACAGTTTCCTAGAAAGCCGAATTTAGCCCAGAGCGTTCGGCAAACAATGATTTGATGTCTAACGGGGAGGAGAGGGTTTTCTTGAGCTTTGTGCTGCTGTGCTTCAAGTGTGCAGAAGACGGAAGCTTGCAGTCTAGAATTGGATAACACTTCTTTATCCTTCTACTAAATGTTGGGATATTGTTCTTTCTGAAAACGTTTTGATGAGGTGTTCAAGTTATTCATGTGAAACCAGAGGAGGGCAAAACAGAGGACAGCCCCATGTAAATATACTGTCTTGCTATTGTATATATTTCCTCTGTAATTTATGTACTACTTGTAACTACGGTTTCCTTTGCAACTAAGATGTCTGTAACAAGCGCCACGATGCTTCTGGGCTGATGTGCGCTCAACAAATTTGAATAAATAAATAAATAGACAGCGCAGGGTGAATTGAAGGGGTTTTTGTGAGTCCTTGGCGTCATAACCCTAGCGTAGTGTGAGCTTCCATTTTAGTTTCCTCCTTCGTGTATTTTTTCTTAGCTGCTGGATGAGTAAAGAAGAATGCGTACCTCTGTGTCTCAAATAGAACCTCAAGCCCCAATCACGATAACCAGGGGGGTTTAATCCTTACACGACAGACAACATGGCGCAAGGAGCATTGCACTCAGAACTAACCCTTTTTGTCATCTCGTCATTCATTGCCATCGGAGTAAAGAAAAAAAACGGAGTGGGTGGCAGGTACATGAGACTGCAACCCCTATTTATGCGGTCTCCCAACACATTACCATAGCAAGATAAGACCTTTCCCAACATATCCAACAAGTATAAGATCTAATGAAAAGAAAATTATTCTGTGGAGAAATGGAAGTTTAAACAAAACATTGATAAGTGATATTTAAACGTGATGGGTTGCCAAAACAGCACATTTAATGTGTAAGAGGGGCCTAATGATATCACCCGTTTAGTGCGTGAAGGTGTGGTGTTATCTATGGGGTGAATGTTTTCTGAGTCGGGATGAACTCCCCAATTTGGACCCCTTTCTTTAAATATTGGAGAAAAGAAAACTGCCATGTTCTTGGTCTATGGAAAAAAATGTAATTCTGCTATGTTGAACTCGGATCTTCTTTCCCGATGCATTTAACCTAATCATCTGGAGGACATATAATTTATACAATACATAATGTTGCTCTTCTTGGAGGTCTTGGGCTCTTCTTGGAGGTCTTTGGTATTAGTATGCCTTTGCCAAACATTATGGTGTAGAAATGCATGCTGGTATGTATAAATGATTTCTGAAGTATTTGGGTCAAGGATGCTTCATGACTTGCCATGTTGGCATGAAGCAAAGGATCGGTGGGACAAAGGTCCACTAGGAGCATGTGTAGTCAATGTGATGTCATGGTCTAATATCGGCTTTCATCCCGCCACCCCCTCCCGACACCAATGGATTTGAAAGAAACTGGGGAGAATATGTCAAAGAACTTCATATCCTGAATAGGCACTGTGACATAGTGTTGACCAACTTCACCATGTCAAATCAATGTATGCGGGGAACTGCCCCTTCCAAGCTGTAAACTGGGACGAGTGTTGTTCAGGACCATTATGATTGTGATCTGATACTTGGGAAGGGGAAGCAAAAGCTTCTAGATAAAGTGAAGCAATCAGACGGTTAGTATGAAGGGTATTGAGGCTTTATTATATGGGAGGATATGTAGGCCCTGTTGGAAGGGGCCCTTGACACAGGAAGTTGTGGGGGGGGGTAAGCCCATTAACAGCTACAAATGCAAAACCTCGGAGGGGAGGGAATATTTGGCACTGCTGCTCTTGGCTTTAGTTGAAGTCCTCCTTGATTGTCCTGGTGTAAGCAATACTGAAGACTCCTTCCTGCCTAGAGGAGCAGTGTTCCTGATTTGAAGGTATGTTTATTTTTTTTCATTTGCTTGGCCACCCAAAGCACGTTGAGACACCTGTTATATTGGTATTTTAATATACCCTCAAAATCCGATTAATTTGTTCTTGGCTCCTTAAAAATATGTGACGCACCTCCAACCCTGTAAATGGTGTTACCTGCAAGCAAGTTGGCCATGCGCTGAAAAAGTATGAAATTGTCCTTTTAAGGAACTCGACCATCCACTAAGAAGGCAGAAAACTGTAGGAAGTGGATGCTCGTAACCTCTGGTAAATGTTAGGAGGGGCACTGTCCCTTTTTTATTATGGTACATGTTCAAGTATCTAAGGAAATCCAACTCTGGGCTCTGTTTGGCAAGCGAGTAAGGTTGCACTTCTCCTATTTGTGCCCTTCTTTGACAGGAAGGCAAAGACCATATAGTACCATATGTGAAGCTGGATTGGCTCTAATGATGGGAGTGTGAAGGCAAAGGAGCATCCGACATGGTTCTCAAATTGGTTGGAGTACATGCTTTGACATAGCTGGGTCCCTGTTATCAGAAGTCTTGACTCAGCGACTCAATGCTGAAGGAGGAAAGAGTGCTCAAATAAATGAGGGACATGTAGGTTGCCGAGAGCAGCTGCACCAAAAGCATCTTACATACGTGGTTGGCTCAAAAATGTGGTCATTTAAAAATTGGCAGAAGCAATCTCCGTGGCAGTTAAAGCACATACAGTAAGATGCAATGACATATATGTTTTATATATAATCCCATTTGTAATATTGTTAGAGAAATGAGTAGTCGGAATTTTCATGAAATAGTTCCGTTCTGCTCTGAGGAGCAGCAAAGTAGATTAATAGCGACTGCTTACAGGGCCTTTAATGTCCTAGGAATTGGGGATTGTTATCCTTGCATTCATAACCACCACTCTGACTTCAAGCATCCATTTCCGGTACCTCCTTTAATGTTCTGCTTACAAATTGTATTTTTTTTCTTTGGTACTGGGTAAGTAGATAATTGTAAACAGGAATACTCCCGTTGTGACATGTGCGCGCAGGGTTTCTAAGGTGAGGGGGGGTGGTGATATAATATGCTAGATGGTTAGGTGCATAATTATGGTTTCACTTTTTTACTTCATACTGGCCTTGATAAAAACGTCAACACTCGTGCATCTATGCCCTACCACTATGGATGTACCCCCATCTTCTCCAACCCAACAGCACTGGAGAATCTGAAGGATTTCTTTTGTTACAGACAACTTAGTTGTGATATGACGAGCGCCCAAGACCTATATCTGCTTACGATACTGTGCTTTGATGGTAGGGGAAGTTACAAGTGCATATATTGTTAGGTACATAGTTCTATGCAGTCTTTAATTTTTCAAGTAAAGGTCCTTTTTTTTTTTTTTTAAATATATTTTTATTATTGTTTTCTTATGTTTTTTGCATTTCAACAAGTTTCAAATAATGCATGTCAATCACAGTAATACTTGTATCTTAAGTCGTTCTTAGTGTTGATGAGCTTAAACAGGTAGAAAAAACAGACAACGAAAAGGATGACTTGCACATAGATACTAAATTAACACTTGTGCCCCCCCTCCCCCCCTTACCCTCCCCCCTCCCTCCCCCCTTCCCCCTTTTCCCCCCCTCCTTCCCTTGGTTTTGCTCAAATATAGATATGGTCGAGTCCTATCAAACAGTTTGTGTGGTGCTTCTTTTTTTTTTTTTTTTTTTTTTTTTACTTTACCAGATGAGATCTTTCGTGTTGGGTGTAGTGCTTAACTTCTCATTCTGTTGGCTATTCTGTGTGGGCTAGCTAGCTAGTGGGGGCAACTTTCTGTATGTTTCTTGCTGCTCATGTCAGTATGTGTCTGTTGCTTCGTCTCATGGTATCCCTGTGCGCTGAGTAGAATTCTAAGAAGGGCAGCCATATCGTATTTATGTTCCTCTTAGATTCCTGGATTGCTGCTGTGAGGCTTTCCATTTCAAAGATGGTGTGCGCTTTAGTGACCCAGTCGTTCTTTGTGGGCAGGGTTGGGGATTTCCATTTTATTGTCAGACAGACCCTTGCTGCTAACATTAAGTTGCGGGGCATGTGTGCAAGTATTGCATTGGAATCCTCTCCGTCTGGCTCTACTCCGAACAGGACTAGGATCGGAGTTAAGTCCCTGTGTATTCCATCTATGGCTTGTATCCAGCCCAAGACCTCCTTCCAGTACGTCTGCACTACTCGGCAGCTCCACCATTGATGCCAGTAATCACTGGTTTCACCACATCCTCTCCAACAGAGTGGAGACGTACCGGGAAACATCCTGGACAGTCTTTGGGGAGTATAATGCCATCTGACCAATAAGCGTGCATTGTGCATTTTGTATTGGACTGAGATGGATGACGTCCACACTGCTCTATAAATGGTGTCCCAGGTTTTCGGTTGTTCAGTGAGGCCTAACTCTCGTTCCCACCTGGCTTCAGATTGGGGGCGTTTCAGACAACCCCTCGTGAGCAAGGCTTTGTACATGCGTGAGATCAGGCCTTTCATTGTTTGGGGGACACTTATTATCTGCTCAAATGGAGTGAGGGGGCGTTTTAACTTTGTGCCCCACCTGGCATCGTTCAGGGCACTTCTTAGCTGCAGGTATAGCATAGGGGTCACCTCGTTTCCACGCATTGGTTCTCTCGCTTCTTCGTACGTAATAAAATTGCCTTCTTTCCACATTTGGCCCACCCGCGACAGCCCTGCATCGAGCCAAGGCTGAAAGTGCTGTACCTCTGCTATGAGATCACGGATGGGAGAAGCCCAGATGAGACTGAGAGGGGAGGGCCATGTTGTGACCCCTTCCATTTTTCGGGAAGGGCGCCATAGAGCCCATAAGACCTTCAGAATTGGGTGTTCTCTTATCCTACGGGTCATTGCTGGTAGAGGAACCCACATCCATTCTCCCAACGTGACTGGTGCAAAAATGTCGTTTTCTATGGCTACCCATTGTTTTTCGGGGTTTTCCCAGAGGTGGTCTGATAAGACTCTGAGCTGTGATGCCCTGTAGTACTCTTCTAAATCTGGGTATCCCATACCCCCTGCGTCTTTGGGTTGAATCATTGTAGAATACAGAATTCTTGACCTCTTGTCAGCCCAGAGATATTTTAGGAGCGCTCGTTTGACTTCCGCCATGAACGGCTCCGGTATTATTATGGGGAGGGATTGAAACAGGAACAATAAACGAGGTAGGATGTTCATTTTTATGGAGGTGAAGCGGGCTGCCCAAGATAACGGTAACCGCGTCCATCTACGTATGTCTGCTTGGATGGCTTCCCATAGTGGGACGTAGTTGGCTTCGAATAGGCCTGATATGGGAACCGTTATGTTTACACCCAGGTATTTTACAGAGTGGGACTGCACCAAGAATCCCCAGTCCGCCCTCAATCGCTCCAGAGCTGCGATGTCAGGTCTTAGTGGAACCGCAATGGTTTTTTGCAGGTTGGCTCTAAAGCCCGAGAGAGCCCCATAACGGAGTATCTCTTGAAAGAGGGCTGGTATGGATTCAACGGGTCGGGTGAGGTATAATAAGATGTCATCCGCAAACATAGCTAATTTGTATTCCTCTCCTCCACGTGGAATTCCGTGAATCAGGGGGCTTGATCTTATGACCTGGGCAAATGGTTCAATAACTAATGCGTATATTAAGGGGGATAGCGGACAACCCTGCCTCGTGCCCCGTGTTAGGGTGAATGACGTCGAGGCGACACCGTTAATGGATACTCTAGCTTGAGCAGAATGGTAGAGTGCTTTGGCCCCTTGGATCCATGTGTTTCCTAGGCCGACCCATCTTAGTACTGCCCGTAAAAAGGGCCACTCCACACGATCAAACGCTTTCTCGGCGTCGATCGATAGGAGCAGGGGGCCCTCTCCCGCCTCTCGCAGTGTCGCCATGAGATCCAGGGTCTTCCTGATGTTGTCCGCTCCCTGCCTTCCCCTTATGTACCCGACCTGGTCGGTGTGGATTTGCTGTGGCAAGACTACCGCCAACCGTGCCGCTAGGACGCTAGAATAGATTTTGGCGTCTACATTAATAAGGGAGATAGGGCGATATGATGAGCATTCCAGGGGGTCTTTATTTTCCTTTGGAATTACAATAATTATGGATTCAGTAAATGATTTAGGTGCCTGGCCCGTCTCCAAAATTGAGTTAAATAATTTAGTAAGGAATGGGGTCAAGGAGATACTGTTAGTTTTATAGAAGGCTGGTGTGTAGCCGTCTTGTCCCGGCGCTGAGCCCGCTTTTAGGTTAGAAATCGCTCCCTGAACTTCAAAGGTGGTGATTGGATTATTTAGTACTCCTAGGTGTTCTTCTGTTATTGTTGGTCGGGGGAGAGCGGATAAATATGGATGTATAGCCGGAGCATGCTCATCTCCTTCTGTTGTGTATAGTTCTGAGTAGAACTTAGCAAATCGGTTGACTATGTCCTGTGGACCAGTGAGAAGGGAGCCCGATTCATCGTTAATCTTATGGACTGCCCTTTCCGCTCTTTGCTTTCTAAGTCGGTTCGCTAGCATTGTGTGGGCCTTATCCCCCTTTTCGAAGAACTTCTGCTTTAGGTACTTAAGCTGCGTGAGTGCCTTGCCCTGCCATATGTCTCTCAATTCTCCCCTAAGTCCCTTGATTTGGTCAATTAAGTCTACCTCGTGAGTTGGATTCTGCCTCAGAGTTTTCTCTAGAGATGTTATCTCTGTTCTCAATTCCCTCTCTTTGAGCTGCCTAAGCCTTTTTTTGGCGGCACCCTCTGCTATGAGGAGTCCCCTAATCGTGGCTTTTCCTGCCTCCCATACTATGTTTAGTGGCATGTCATTAACATCATTATCTTCAAAATAATTAGTGATGGCATCTGCCAGGGTTTCTTTAAATATTGGGTCTCTGCACAAGAAGTCATTACAAATCCATCTGCGCTCGGGTGTGGGCGATGGGCCGAGGTCTAGCTCTACAGTGCATAAGTCATGATCTGACCAGGCTACAATCTCTATGGTGGATTTCAAGATAGCACTCTCTTCCTCTGCTCCCAATAGTATATAATCTATTCTCGAGAACGTTTGATGCGGGGGTGAGTAGAAGGTGTATTCCTTGTCCTCTGGGTGTGTTGTGCGCCAGGAGTCAATTAGGTGATGTTCTCTTAACATGCTTCGAAATCTATCGCCTTGTAAGTGGCTGGGGGGATGGACATTCTGTGCCACTGAGAGCCAATCCTTTTCTCTTTCTGCCACTACATTGAAATCTCCCCTGCAAATCAGGATGCCCTCTCGCCAGTTCTCTAGGAAATCGAGCAATGGTTCGATAAAGGCGGACTGGGCCTGATTCGGGGCATATACTGAGCAAAGAGTAACCTTACGTGTTCTCATCCTGCCTTTCAGAGCTACGAACCTGCCCTCTTTATCTCTATGTATGTGGTCTATTTGGAGGCTCAGGGATTTCCTATATAGTATTCCCACCCCTCCTTTCTTGCGCGGGCCTGATGCCCATATTGAGTCTTCCATGTCCCTGCCCACAATTTTACGTTCTTCCCCTTGGGTGTATTTCGTCTCTTGGATGAAAAGAATATCTACTCCGGATTGTTTAAATTGACGAGTTAACATTGATCTTTTTTGAGGGGAGTTGAGGCCCTTAACATTAAGGGAACCGAAGACGATTCCATAAGTCCTAGCCATACTGACCAGTGTAAATCTTGTGTTGTGCCCCTTTTATCCGTAGCTTTTGAGGTAGCTTTATTTCCCACACCAGTTTTTGGTTATTGCCATATTGAGGAGGTACCCCCCTTTGTAAAGTATTGTAACGTTTCGATTTTTCTGTTCTATAGGATTGCTTGTTCCCCCCTCCCTTCCTTCCCTCCCCTCCCCTGCGAGATGCTCTCGGGAGCATCCCATTTGTGTGGGAATGAGACGCCCTTTTCATAGAAGGGCCACACTAAAGGGGCCCCTCTCCAGCGATATTGCATATTTTCAACCTAAAACTTGAACAATTAATGCGGCCTGCTTAGTGCAACTATTAACTTATATGGGTCCATGGCCTTAACTTTAACATGACAAATGTCCAATCAACTATTAGCTTGTGGTGCTGAGGTGGGTAAGATCGAAGCCGGCTTTCCCTCGTGGGCCTTGAGAGTTGCTGTGCTTATGCATTCCGTCAGTGTTTCTCAAGGAGTGTTAAGTTTCTTGAATTTCCATTTGGATTGCGCCCGTCCTCGTCGTGGTGGCTTTGGTGCTGAATCTCGCAATGGGCCTGTTGGTTCTCTTCTGGGCTCGGAATTTGCATCGCCCCCCGAGACCTGCAGGTGTTTTAGAGCTCTTTCTGCTTCCTCAACCGACGTGAGCCTGAACTCCTCACCATCGTATTCGAAAGAGAGCGAGAAAGGGTGTCCCCAGCGATAACGAACTCCCTTTTCCTGCAACCACCCCGTTAGGGGCCGACATCCTCTTCTTTTAGCCAGGGTCATTGCGGATAGGTCCTGAAAAAGTTTAACCTTTGAGCCTTCGAAGTTTATGGTGTCCTTGTTTCTTGCCTTTGCTAGGATTTCTTGCCTTTGCGTGTAATAGTGGCATTTAACAAGGACTGAGCGGGGTCCACGCGGTGGGCCACCCGCTCTGTGTACCCTGTCGAATTGCATTGCTGGAGGGTCTTCGCCCTCATAGAGAGATAGAATCAGGGATTTTATTTTGCTTTCCAAGCTGGTTGGGGTTTCCCCCTGCGTTTCCTCGAGGCCCATGATTCTTATATTGGTTCTCCGCTCCCGGTTTTCCAGATCGTCTATTTTGGACTCTGCGTCTCGTTCCTTCTGCTCTAGGTCTTGGAGCCGAGCTTCGTACTGCATGGTGATAATGTCCCCTGATTGCTGGACATTCTCCACGGCGTCCAGCCTATCTTCTACCTTGGCCATTTTTGATTGGAGGTCTGTTACAGTTTCTGTGTGGCTTGTCTTTATTGACCTGATCTCCCCGAGCAGGAGGCGAATGTCAGATTTTGTGGCACTATCACGGTCGTTACCTGGTATCTCCGAGGTGCTTTGCGCTTCATTCTGCTCCATTGCCCCGTTTGAGCGACTGAACCTGCGCAGCGTTGCCAGGGTGGCTGGATCCAGTTTGTGCGTGGAGTTTGGCAGGTGTTTGGTGTTATCTTGGAATGGGTAGCTTTTCAAAGTATATCTCTATATTTTGTGCACACGTGTCGCAGTGGGTTGAGATAACTCAAGGTTCTCTGGGCGTTGGGGCTTTGCGCCTCTGTATGAGAGCGCTAGTGCTCTGTCCATGCGTGTCGCTGGGGGTCTCCGCCCAGCTTGTCGAAAGATTTGGAGCCTGAATGGAGCCAGGTGCCAATTTGGGATGTGATGGCCACCGGTGCTTTATTATTTAAGTGCGTGAGAGTGTCCACACGCTTTCAGCAATCTGTGGTGGCTGTGCAACGAGTTAACGTGTGGCTCTCATGCTGGCGTGCACCTGGGCTATGAGTATTTGGGGGCTCGAGTTTTGATATTCTGTGGAGAGCTCTTCCCTGTGTCCTGCGCTCGCTGAACCGGCCCTGCAGGGTTCCCCCAGGTAACGCGGAACCACCAGTCTCTCGCTACGTGTGTCGCCCCTGACCTGAGCCGGGAATCCGGGTACGATGGGATGCGTGCCTCCGGCGGATCCGTGGGGGGAGGGGCGGATGGAGCTACGGGAGCCCGTTCCTCACTTTTATGGGCTTTCAATCGCGCCCTCCCGCACTCCTTACTGGGTATCCCTTGCGTTTCTTCTGCTGCCGCCGGTTTGTGGCTCGTGGCTGCAGGGCACTTCGCTCTCGCCCGCCTCGGGATGTCCTGAATCCTCGGCTTCGATTAGTCGGCTGCCATCTTTGTTGTTGGTGTGACGGCTTCGAGCGTTCTTCTTCCGGGACCGCGTTTACCGGGAAGACGCTTAAGATTCTTCTCCAGACTTCCTCCGCTTCGTCCCTAAATGTTCATGTTTGGTCCCGTACACTTTTCGCGTTGCGTTGGGTCTTTCTTGGACAATTTTGTTCAGCATTCGTTGTCGCTGGAGAGGGAGACACGGGCTTAGGCTGCCTGCATGTCTGCGCCCCCTGGTGGTCTCCGTAAAGGTCCTTTTTTACACTTTCTAATTATGCTTTGAATATTCATTGATTACACTCACTCACCCAGGTACAGTTATCCTTTTAAGACCTTCATGGTTATTCTGTTTGTATTGGAGAGCTGGGCCCGAGGACCTTCACTGGTGTGCCCTTTTTGTGTCATGGTAGATTGGTTGTACAATAAAAGGGATTGAACCCCCTTTGAAACACTTTTACTTGTTGTATAAGCGCCTAATAAATGCACAATAAATAAATAAATATGGTGAACATGTTCAGATTGTCCTAATATTCACTGAAGAGATATCTGTGATCAAAATCTACCTCAAAGTTTTGGTAAACTTGCATTTCAAAGTCTTCTCTAAATTCATTAATCTGTTGACAATATTTCAGATGTATAAATACGCCTTGAATGGGCTCATATTTCGCCACAATGTACATGCACAACAGCGCCCCCCCCCTTCAATCAACCCCTACTCAAAATATATATTTGCATGCAAGCTAAAAGCAGCTCCTGGCTGTTGGGTATTACTTGAGGACCAGGAGCAACCGCTGGGGAATAAAGAGCTGGTACATGGTATGCCACAAATCTGAATTCCACATAGGATGGCTTTTAGATGTCATAATTCCCCTTTTATAATTATTTTCAAATATCGCTAATACCACATTGGTATGTTTCTATGATTCCAGTTGGCCTGGTGAGTCAAAAGTAGCCCCTGCTCAGTTTGTGTCAAGCTAACCATGTTCTTCTAGGCTAAAAGCAATGTGTAATTTGTGATCATATTTTCTGAGATTTTTTGATGTCAGCAGCCGCATGTAGAAAGCATCTAGTAGATGGTAGGGAAATGGTAGATATGCCATTAAGCAGGGATTTTCCTCCGTCTGTGGAGTTAGGATAATGAGCTGCACATTGAATTTTATGCTGGTGTCTGATACGAAGGGCTTGATTTCTTACAGGAGGGATATTTGGTGCCATGCCGTCTTTTGTTTCTTCACTCTGGGAGTTCTGAAGTGGAGGAAGCAGTGTATGTGGAGTTCCATCATCTTATACAGTGTCAGCTGTCGAATCAAGCCCTTGACATTCATGGAAAGTCTGGTCTGGATGTGGGATGGTTGTGTTTTGTGAGGAGCAGGAATTCTGTCTTGGTGGGGTTCAGATCGAGTTACATGTTGGTAATCCAGCTAGTCGGGCCTTGAGTTGTGGATGTCTTCAATGGATGAAATGTTCAGGTCAACTTGTGTATCTTCGTATCAATAAATGTGGCCTTTGTGGCTAGTTTTGAGGGTTGCCAGGGTCGGTCTCTATGTAGACGTTGAAGATCTTGGGTGAATGGATGGATTCCTGTAGTACTCCACTGGTGACTCGTACTCTGGTGATCTGTGGGTATCCATGATTACAAAAATGGATTCATTTTCTACGTAAGGGGTGAATCAGTGCAGAAATTCTATCCAATGCCCATGTGCTCGACTGTATCGAAGACTGTTGAGAGATGTAGTACCCAGAGGCAGGGGTGGCCATCATCAGAGTGCATCATCTACTTCTTGGATAGTAGCGTTTTCCATCTGCATCTGTATTTGAAGTCTGCTTAATGCCAATAGCCTCCTACAGATCTATCAATCTGACCTTAAATATAGTTGACTTTGGCTATTTCAAGCATCTTGCCAAGGAAAGGAAGGTGCACAGTGGGGCGGTAGTTGCCGAAGTCATATGGATACCTGTATGTTGAATTCTCTGGCATGGCTTGCAACAGGCATTGCATACAAGCTGTACTGTAAGTGGATTACAGAAACCAGCAAACGGTACAAAATAAATTGTGGTGTTGCAAAGCAATAGAGCCAAACTACAAAATTGCTGTACCCACTTTCCTGGATTGCTGAGTGGAGAGGAACATGATTATCATATGAAGGAAATATGTTGGTGAATATTAGTCCTGAGAGGAGTTGGAGAGTGGAATGGAGGAATCTGTGAGGAGCCATGAAGACTGTTTGAGAAAGCAATTGTTTCATCCGCTACTGCTGGTGTGCGAGAGTTTGTTTTTCTCCAACCTAGTTTACCCAACTTTTTCCTGATGAGCCTTCATCTGATTTATTATCCGGGCTGTGAGTAACAATTGTTCCCCTGAAAAGAACCCTAGTTCCTAATGATGATGGTGCAACAAGGCACCACGTTTTGCTGTGTATCATCACACAGCTGGCTGTACCGGCTCCAATGGTTGGTGGCTGCCTTTTGGCTCTAGTCAGTCTATTCAGGAATTTGTCTATACAACTCTTGTGTATATTATGAAATGCATCTTTCCCTCTTAAAACAGGTCCCTCAATAACAAAAAAGCTGGAAGTACCCATATACACAACCATTCGGGATCTCCACTGTATCCTTATCCAGCATCCACTTATAAGGAATAGCGAAAACCCCTTTGATCACAGATGCACTCAAGAGACTTTTTTAAAATTATTCCCTAAAAATTGGTACTGGGTCCCTAAAATTCAAGCTAGTCTAGGTAATAGCATTACTTAAACCCCGATCAGGTGTGCCTATTTTAGGTGTTTTTCCAATCACTAGTACCCGGCCAAGTTTCAGTAAAGAATGGTCAAACTGCTGCAGGTCCATATCCAGTCCAGGTAGGTTTTTGTCCCATTACCAGCAACAAAGGATACATCCCGGCCTTGCTAGACTATCGTAGACGGCTTGTAGATCCTGGATGTGTTGGGAGCATTTGATTTATTGTCTGCCTTTACACCAATAGCAACCAGGTGATCATCTCCCATCTATTTAACCTGGGAGTCGGGAGAAAGTGCCTGCATGGATAAACTTGTTCGTCAGTAGATAACCGAAAGTTCCGATCCCTTCCTTCACCTTGCCTGCTCACACCCTGAAATGTGAAGAACGTACAGGGCTTTAGTTTTTCCCCCTCACTGTTACTTAATGTTCACCTGTCATCCCTGATAATACTGATGCAGGAACTGGGAGTCTCTGTATAGAATTATGTGGATGATGCTCAATTTCTAAAAGCTCACAGGATAGTCCTCTGATGGGCAACTTTCAGAATTGTGACGAATCCTCAACATCATCACTTCTCCCCAGAGGTGGAGCCTTCCCATTTGGCCAGGGAGGTGAGGCCGCTACCCGATAGTCCCGCTAGGGGTAGTGTTCAGGGGGAGGATCCCATTGGAGGGAGGGGACCCCCCTCTATGGGAGAGGTGAAGACTTTTGGAGAACGCAGTATATTAACCATCATACCAGCAGGTATTGCTCACCAAACATGGATAGGGCCCCAAGTACTCCCACCCTTTGTCTCCTTTCTTCTGTTAGACAGGGCTGCTTTGTATAAGGTAACTCTCAGGTAAACGATACTGTGACGAAGTGTGAATATGGATGACTCCAAGTACAGATACAAGGAAGAACAGGCCAAAGAAGAGCCTTAGGTGGAACCAAGACAAACATGCTAGCTATCCAAGACTTGAAAGTCCTTCTGCCATATAGACTGACAAAGGACTCTCCTCTGTAACTCCTGCCGCAGAGGAGAATCGAGCTTGGGAGCGAAGCCACGCGGAGAGGTTGTGCTTTAGACCCGAACGCCTGGCGAGGGAAGGCAGGGACGAGAAGTCAGAGAAGAGCCAAGACTTACCCAAAGGCTGGGAAATGCGATGTCCGGTGGCAGGAAGGCAGCCATCCTAGTGGTCCAGGTGGGACTTGACATGCATGGAGAAACCAGCGTGGCGGAGCTGCAGAGAGTAGACTGCGATAGCCCAGGGGAAGCCGGAGAAGCATACCAGTGTTGCTGAGGACTGGAACCCTTGCGGATCAAGTTGGAAGGTACACGGCGGGTGTCCGGTAAGGCACTGTGACCATAGAGGCTGTGGTTGGGAGCAAGTGCAGAACCATCTACCTCATCCCAGTGGGACCATGCAGAGAGATCAAATAAGGACATATTGGGTGAGAGAACACTATAGAGCGGCCAGAAGAGATGACTGGCAGGATAGTGAAATGGGCCTGGTGTGCTCAATCGCGCACTCAATCACCCACGTATGTGCTCAATCGAAGGTCTCTAAGGTATCCAGCTGAGAAACGGCAGAAGTGAAAGTTAAAGAGTTGTAAAGAATTGTGAATCAAAGTGGTCCTGCGACGGGTCCAGCAAAATCCTGCGCACAGTTGAATATCTTCGATGTTAATACAGTAAAGAAAGTTTGGAAAATGAGACATTGGTACGACCCGGCAGGGGGAGACTGATTGAAGGTTTTGTTTTAAAGTGGGTCTGAGCACTGCAGAGGGGGACCCGAGGTGAACAGTAAATCACCTGAGCAATTGTGTGCATGTGAAATCCTTAGAAGAAAGGAACTTTAATGTTTGTCGCCTCAGGCCTTCTGAAATAAGAAACTTTGAATAGCAAAGAGACTTTGGCACAGAAGGCCCTGATGCTGAGATTTTGAACTGCATTCTTGTGCTAGAGAAGCCAGAGCGCGTGCTAATCCTGAGCATGCCGCCTTGTCCCGTGCTGAAAAAGTGGGGAAGGAAAGCCAATGGCTCGAATATCCTGACATATCATTTCTTGAACACTTTTCTTTTGCATATGTTGTTATCCCACACCATTTTGTATTTATAAGTAAGGATTGGCAGTAGGTTTATTAGTATAGACCCTTTTACTTTGACAAGACTCTACTAGGACTGCGTTATTGTTTTTTGATGGTCGTAGCTGCTCCCATCTTTAGATTTAGGATTAGATGGGCGTTTTGCAAACCCAATTGATGTTCATAAATACCCTTGAACTGTGATCACTTGTCTGTCTTACTGTTTGCTACCATGCTTTCTTTACACAGCACTGAAATCAATAGTGTTCTAGTGGCAATGCAGTTTTGTTGCATGGAGGTGGTGCAAAGCCCATTATTGGAGGGTGCAGTAGTGATGGATTGCCAAGAACGGTTTTTAAATTCCGAATTGGGGTTAAGGGGCATGTGGAGGAGTGTTAGCCAACCTGAATGCGGTCCGATGGTGGTGCTATCCACCACAGACATAAAAACAGAGTTGGACCTAGAGTTCATCCTGGTGCTAGATTTTGAAATCCTGATTATGTTATACTCCCCATGAAGTTGACATTTTCTTTTTTGTTTCAATCGTTCAGGACCCCAGATGACCTTTCAAGATACGTTGTAGCTCTGCAGCAGAGGGAGCTTGATTTAAAGGAGAACGCCACCAACACTACCAATAGGTAAGTTGACCAGTGCTCAAGCTATGTGGTGCTCCTGCTTTTGTCTTTATTTGCTTCTCGCATACCTCATGTCCTCCCTTCATATCATCTGCTTTGAAATTGCACCCCTTTACAGTTACTTCTAGAAAGAAAGAATGTACTGGTTAATTCTACAATGAATGGCATTTAAGTGTGTTGAACTCTCCTCTCGAGTGAAGGTATTTATCCTTGGTTAAGTTGGCATCTGCATAGAAGCTGCTGTCAAGTTTTACTCTCCAGGGTCTAAGGAGGTTGTGAGGGTAAATTTGTCAATTGATTGTACCAAATAATTCTCGTGTGGTTGAAGGATACATGGCAATATGCACTGTTTCACAAAGGTCAGAGGACACAACATGGCCTAAAGAGGGCTCTAAGTTTATAGAAGTGTCTGGTATCCCCAGGTAACTCCTTGTTATAGTTCAAGTTTGGTAAATGAAGGCTATTAAAACACCCCTGGAATAATGCAGTAAACATTACATACAAATGTAGGTGATGGCAAAGTGTACACTGATGGAGCACAAATGTGACATTTTGTAGTTATTCTAAAAACCAGAGAATGTCATTGTGATGGAGGTCGATCTAACAAAGAAAATGGGGTGCCCATGCTGGTGTTATCTAATCGGCAAAGTATGTATTTCTTACTTTTATTTATTAAGCCATCTAGTTCGATGACCCTTGAATTGGACCTACAATTGTTCTCGAGGCACGATTCACTGGGCTTTGCTATGTACTGCTGCAGTCTTCAACAGAGTGTAATTCTCTTAACACTTGTTTAAACATTTCATGAAACCTCACTTAATCCTTCTAACTTTAATGCATTATGTAACATAGCAGGATCCAAAATCTTTGATGTACATGGTAGGAGGGCATTGCATTTTACACCCAGAAAATCTGATCATAAATTAGAACATGAGCCATTCAATATCCAAGATTGTAGTTGGTGCTGCAGAGTTCAAGCTGACATTCAAGAATCTCTATACAGTATGGAGTAGTGCCTCTGCGCTCCTTGGTCCATTTTACAAGGGAGAACATTTCCTTTCTGGGCCTACACACACACACTTCACAACCTTAGTCCAGTAGTGTTCTAATATCAAGGCATTGGTGCACTAGCATTAAGGAGAGAAGATGGTGGTGTGAAGCAGTAAGGTTCAGTTTTTATATACAGTTTGTTTGTTTTGTAAGAGGTCATCATTTGGGCACATACTGGTGAATTAATTAGCCCAAAATCACACAAGTTTGTCCAGTTGGCGAATTGATTGGTTTCTTGTACACAAATTAGTGTATAGGTGGCGGCACCTTCCAGGTGTCGTCCTCACCCTGACGTCCTTTTCTCTGCAATGGATGGGAATGAGGTTGGGACTTCACTCTTTTTTCTTTCTTTCATCTTTCTTAATTTACGTGTGTAGTTTTTGCTACGCATGCCACAGCTCCTTGGTGGAGCTTTAGGGTCCCTCACCTATGCCAGCTAGAGCTTCTTTTTATGTGTGAGCAGTGCTGTCTGAAGCAGTTGCTTGCCACAGATTTGCATTCACTCAGCTGAGGTGTATTGGCCCCAAGCATCGGTGGGACCGCTAGTGGTGCTACGCTTGGTCAGTGTATGCGTTGACTTGCCGAGGAGATCTTCTCAAAGACACTGCATCAATACGAGTTCCTCAAGGTGAAAAAGTGTGCATGTGGTAAGCAGTCTTCATTACTTTAGGGCACGTAGACAGCTACCTGATGTATGCGTTTGCCTTTCCGAGGCCCCCACCACCCCAGAGGTGTTAAGTCTAAATTCAGGATAACAGGCTACTCCCATGGGGTCACGGTGATGAGCATGCCAAAAGGATAAGTTGCATACCTCCTCCAAGAGGAATACGACAGACAAATGTTCTGGTAATGCTGTGGTTCCCCACAAGGTGCATAAAAGGCTTTGTCTCCTGGCTGCTCCAAGGATGTCACAGTGGGCAAGCATTCTGGCGAGGCCGTAGTTCTCCACAAGACATATAAGCTCACCAAACGCTCATGCAAGATGGTGGAAGATGGTAAGGGTCACAAAATAGTGACAAATATGTCTGAGGTCCTGCGATGCATGAAGTTCTTGGGCCTTCAGGCCTGTAGACAGTGCCCTCTCTTGCAATCTGGTTCCAACGCCAGCGCCCCAAAAGTGCAGTGGTCTGACGATTGACATCTCATATTTCTCTCTGGTTCTCTTCGAACTATGGCGGCCGCAGAAAAAAGAACCCTCTGGTCCAGCTTCCTCAACAATCATCCAAACACAGATTTCGGGTCAAGTTTCCGCAGATCATGCAGTGCTGGGTTATGCTAGGTTACTTTCAGGATACCATTCTTGGGAGGTTGCTGCCTCAGCTGCCTCTGTTGGTTCAGTCGACCGCTTCTGTTGCCATGCCTTTGACTAGCATAGTTTCATCGATCCCAGCGAGAATGCCAACTCTTCTGGCTATGCCTCTTCCAGCACCTGCTCTTGTACCTCTGTTACATCCTTCATTACAAAAAGGGCAGCCACCACCTCTGCCTGCTCTGGCCCCTCAGTGGGACCTGAAGAGTCATGGAGGACATGGGAGACAACCAGGAGAAGTTGCTCTCCTTGTCAAAGGCTTTTCATGAGGATTATGGGGTTGCTCACATTTTTTGACCCCCCCGCCCTACCCCTCCTGACCTCACTTCCCCCTCCTCACACCGGAAAGTCCTCCTGTCAAGACTTTGGTCCTGTCAGGGGTCTGATGAGTGCTTACTAGTGACAAATTTGGTGTGCCTCTGCAAAAAGATGCCATGGCAGAGGCCCTCTGAATATGGCTCAATCCGCATTCAGGCTCAGTGGTGAACAGACTAGTAGGTAGTACAGGCCCTTGCCCTTATAGTCAGTGTGCCTCGACTCTCATCCTCAGCCTTTATCAGTAGTGGTGGCTGCCACTCTCCAGCCCAAACCCTCAGCAGGATTGCTCTGTGATCTAGGTTCTGGGGGAAATAAGAGAAACTGATTATGACCACAAGGTGTACTGGCATTGCCAGGCCAACAGTACGCCCTTGCTGGCTGCAGCCAATCGGAGGATGTGGGAGCCAGCTGAATTAAACTAGTACTTTCCAGAGTACAAGCTTGAGGGCTCTATGCTGGCCTCTGAGGCTAAACAGGTCCTCAGGATGTGCTCCTATCAGTGGTGGGCCTTGTGGATACATCTTCCCAAAGCATGGTGATTGTTGACATGTGAAGGGTAGCCTACTTGCGAGCATCTCAATTTGTGTTGGCTGTCCTTGATAAGATCATGGACCTTCCCTTTAAGGGCTCTGATCTTTTTCATTTGTCAATGGAAGAGCAACTCCAGCACTCTTTCTGGATAGGAATACAAGGCCAAGATTCTAGAAGCCAAACGCTGCTTCTATAATGATCAAATGAATCACTCCGGAAATCAAACTAAGGAACTTTTCTGACTTTTCAGGTCTTGGGAGAAACCCGCTGTCACCAGCCCTATTTTTAAGCCTACTAGTGAAGACTGTAAGAGTTCAGAAGGCTTTTTCTGACAAATTGAAAAGTGCCCAAAAAAGGATTATGGAGGAACTAACTAGGAAGGCTTCCCACCCTCAAGCACCCTCTAGTTACTACTGAGAATTACAATAAGGTGGGGAAGGAGGAGGGTAACGCTAATATCATGATGGGCTCCTAAAACCCCGAACATGGAAATCCGTCCCAGCAGGAACTCCACACTGGTTTCAGGTTCGCAGAGCTGACTATGGCAGAGACTCATAACGTCCACAAAACCTTGCACCCTACTAGTTGCCCGGGAGAACTCCTTGCATCATATTAGAACATGAAGACATTTTTGATCCATTCCTCTGCAGGTTTGTAAACTTTCATTTCGTTGGGCTTATCCCACAGTCTATAAAAAATGTAGCGGTTACCCCACTACTGAAAAAAGCGGGTCTGGAACGCAACGATGCAACCAAGCTCAGGCCTATTAAAAACGTACTCTTCTTTCTGAAACGAAATGATAAAGTTACCACACTTCAACTTCAGACCTATGTATTGGGAGCTGGCATTTTACATAAGAAGCATCTGGCTTTCAGAGCTTTCATGGCACGGAGAGTGCACTGCTGGATTTGCAGACCAACATGCTCTCTAAGCTGGAACTAAGCAAGTCGGGCTGCTGATATTGTACTTATCAGCAGCCTTCAACCTGCTAGATCATAGGATCTTGCTGGACCAAATGGCCACCATTGTGGGGCCTTTTGGTGGGGGCAATACATTGGCTCAAGTAATTTCTTGAGGGACGCCATTCACGAGTCCATTGGGGTGAAAGTGCCTCCAACGCTGAAATTACCACCTGCGGAGTCCCTCCGGGGTCATGCCTCTCCCCTTTTTTTTAACATTTACATTATCCCATTATGCATGGATCTGGAGAACCTGGATTTATTTTTCTGCAACTATGCAGATGACTTCCAGTTAACACTGGAGATCAGTGGGGACTATGAAAAAGACCAACTGAAGCTGGACTTTGGATGTTGGGAGTTGGATGACAACAAATTGGCTAGGCCTGAATGCAACGAAGACCGAGCTCATGCTGTACGGCCCCCGGCAAGCAAGAGATAAATTGGGCCATCTCTACGTTAGTTTCAAAATTGATGGCAGCCAGATTGCGGTGGTGCACAGGGTGAAGACCTTAGGCACCTTTTTGGAAGCCAGTTTGGATAGCGATGCTCATGTGGAAGCAATCACAAAAAAACACTCATCTTAAGGTGTTATGGCAAGTTGCCCCTTTAGTTTCAAAGGAAAACAGTACTAAACTAGTTAGAGCAGTGACACTCCCACGAGTAGACTACTGTAATGCTTTTTTAGGGGGAGCAAACAAGACGGCTATCCAAAAACTGCAAAAAAATTCAAAATGCAGCAGTTTGCATCATATATCGGATGAAACGTACCGAACCGACATCAGCGGCACGGAAGAAGCTCCACTGGCTACCAGTCTCAGCACGGATCCAGTTTAAGCTTCTGACCATCTGCCACAAATGTGTCTTTGGTAACGCACCAATTTACCTTAAAGACAGGCTGAATGTTTATCAACCAACAAGAAATCTCCAATCTGCAAAGGCATGCCTACTAGAAGTAGATTGTGTTAAGAGTTTGCGGATATGGCCGTGCTTTTAATATGCAGCCAGCACGGGCCTGGAATGCTCTACCAGAACATCTAGGTGAAGTAGAGAACCATCTGACGTTCAGAAAACAGCTGAAGACCGTCTTGTTCGTATAACGAGTACATTGCTGCCACCTCTTTCCTCTGTTACGGCGCCTGGATGCCCTTTGGTTTTGGCGCATTGCAAATGCATTAACATAACATAGCTATTTTTTGTTAAGCAGAAGTTTATTTGTACATCTGATCTTGTTGGCTTAGCTGCCACCTAAGGCTCTTTCTTCCTTAGAGGTATGTGAAGGGCAAGACCCACTCCTCTGATGGGGTGAAGAGCTTCTTGGAGAGGCAGGCCAGACCGGTTCTGTGATTTTCCCTAAAACGTTTTAATCGAGGCATGTTTTACCAAAACCAGATCACTGAAAAAATACTGAATTTCTTGTCTTTTTTTATTTGCGTCGGCTCTCCACCCCCAAATCTCCAGTTTCCCAATGTTTTAACCCTCACCACCTCCCCAACTGTTTTAATCCCTTACCCCCTCATATATATATGTGTGTGTGTGTGTGTGTGTGTGTGTGTGTGTATATATATATATATGTGTGTATATGTGTATATGTATATATACTCGATCTGAGCCTTGTGGAATCTGCTTGGATCAAATGCTATGCATAGGCTGACAGTTAGTAGAAATTGCAGATTATTAGTTGTTTTCGAAACTCGAAAAGGGACGTCTACAGGGCGTGCCAGTAATACTATCCCCAGTGTGATGTCTACTGTACCCATGGTGCTTCACGTGTCGAGGTCCCTCAGGTTTTGTTTTCCGCCATCATTGTCAGCCGCTTATTGCGGAGTTCCTTCTGGCTATCGCCATTATTTACAAAAATTATTAAATCTTGTATACTCTTTTGTTAGCCGTTCTCCTGCAAGATCTTGGGCAATGGTATTGAGGACTACCTTTGTCGACGACTACACCAGCTCGTCTCGACAAACCTTTCAGATGGTTTTTAGAAGGCCTCAATGGGCCTCGGCCCTCACAGTAGGGAGAGTGGGGGGTGGTTCATTCTTTAGTCTCCCTAAGAGAATGCATACTCCCTTTCCTAGCCACTTATTTCGCCAGGCTGCCTTCCCCATACACAATGGAGACTACGCCCATCCTGTAACCATAAATTCCCTTGGAAAGACTTGCACTGGGTGTGCAATCATGGTCTCCCAAGGGATCAAAACGAGGGACAGTGCAAATCGTGCAGGCTGTTCAAGCCCAAAACACTGCAAAACAAAGCACTGGGCCCACCATACCATGCAGGCTGAGGCCACCATGGACATTGAGGGAGCCTCCAGTGACTGCAGCATCGACTTCTACAGTGATGTCGAGGGCAAACCGGATCCGTCGGATGTCCACCTGCAAGCCCCCGACCCCAGTAGGCAGGCAGGCAGTTCTGCTACAGGGACGACACCCGACGGCACTAGCATGACCAAAGCACAAAACCCACCTCCCACAGGCAAAAATCAATCTGCACCGACTGGAAATCCACACACAGCGTCAAGTGGGAAGTTTCGACAGCTCCCTGTCCTCTGGTCCATCGGAGTCACATCACGATGGATCCCTGAAACCGACAGGCAAGTCCGTTTCTGATGCTGTGTCAAAAATTACAAAGTCCTCACACGCCGACAAACGAACATCGAAAGAGGCGTCGACGGCCCCACGCATGCCGAAAAAAACGACTGTCCAACGATTCATCGAAGGCCCCTGCGAAAGCTACACCGAGCTAAAAAATGACTAGCTTATTAAGGAACATGTCCCAGACACGCTATTGAAGAGTCAGATTTCAAAGAACCACATGTGAATGGAGGATACCACAGGGGCAAGGGGCTGGTCTTCCAAGACCACACAGAGCAACAGAGGTTCGAAATCCTGGATCCGCGCTTAGAAACCAACTTGGGTATTAAGCGCTTTTATAAAAAAAGAAATTCAATTAAATGTGTCTTCAAAAACACAAGAAAAGGGCTATAGTTTCGGGACTATGACCCAGGGGGAGGGCACCATTTCAGGGACTATGCAGCATTAAAAAAAAACCTGCACCAAAACCATCACCTACCCCACCTGCTCACCCCCCCCCCAGTAATCCCAAGTTCATCTCAATGTTCAGCAGAGATGATTGATAGTCATGAGACAGATGTCTTCCTTAGCTAATGTCTTTGATTACCGCCACAAGGTATTGGTAAACCCTCAGGGTGCTCCACACAGCGGGCCAGCTACTACTCAAAGTGGGTCTGCAGTTTCTCAGCCCCCCCTCCAAGAGAGCCCACACAGAACCCACTCGAGCATCCTCCTCGCAGCAGGACTTGGGGCAGCTTGCTTATTGTGAATCCATGCAAGACTTTCAGGACACTGGAACTTGGACTGACCCGGAAGACCAAGGGGATATGGGTGATGATAACCAAATTTACGATGACGAGGATGTCTACTTCATACAGTCGCCAGATCACTCAGACCCACCGGTGGCAGACTTGCTGGTCGATGATCAACTGCAGTACAATGACTTACTTCTAAAAGCGGCAGAACATTTAAAATCAATGCACAAGAGACACTGGTGGACAAGGACTTTGTTGAGAACATACTGGGAGATAGTCTGCCACCCAATTCTTTCCCCTGCTGCAATCCGTACAGAGGCAAATCCAACCCTCTCTAGTAACTCCATATTTAGCACGGGAAGTTAACCTGCGCATTGAGAGAGTTTTCCTGCCAGCTCCCACAGACCCACTTTAAATCAGGGGACAGTTAAAACCAGACTCCTTAGTGGTTACAACTACTAGGAAGAGAGCAGGAACACCTCTAGCCTCTTCCGAAGCCCCTCTGGATAAGGAGAGTAAAAAGATGTTATACTTTTGGAAGGAAAGTAGCCTCTTCGGCAGTTTAGCAGGCTAGAATCGCTAATAATACCACCTTATTAACTGTTACAAGTAGGATGTGATGGGCAAGCAAATAGCTTCAGTCGCAGAGCCCCTAAATAAACAACTGACTCTCTCCATTGCAGAGGGTAAACAAATTGCAAACTGCATCCTCAACAACAACTTGCATGCATCAGACCATGCAGGGAGAATAATAGCAGAGGGCACGTTGATCAAACGCCACACGTGGCTACGCCAGTCTGGCTTCAAGCTCGAGACTCAGGCTACCCTACTTAATATGCCCATAGAGCCAAACGTTTTGTTCGGCAAGGAAATGGAAGATGCTCTAAACAGCGTGAAAGAGTATGATACCTTAATCATTGGGGCAACTGACCAATAAACCCTCCGGGCAAAGAGGGGGCTTCAATATTCACCACTTTAGATGGCAAAACACTCAACGAGCATCAGGTTACAATCAGGGTCAAAGCTCGTCTTGGCGCTCATCACAGTCAGTCCTCGCAACTAGGGTTTCAAAGAGGTCAAAGAAGATCTTGCAGATCCTCCTCCTCCTCCAGAGGGGGAACAACACCCCCCACAATGACCACCCGCTACAGGTTCCTTCCCATGCCACTCTACTAGGAGGGCGCATTTCATACTTCACCCATGTATGGGAGGGAATCGCCTCAGACGAGTGGGTACTTTAAACTGTGGCGGGTGGTTATTGTATAGAACTGCTACAGCAACCCACAGACAACCCACCAAGACAAAGGAACACCTCCAAGAAAGAAAAGCGTATCCTGCTGGAAGAGGTGACCGTGCTGCTCTTACAGGACGCCATAGTAATCGTCCTGGCGAACCAGGTAAACAAGGGTATTCATTCAGTGTACTTACTTGTACCAAAAAAAGACTTCACAATGCGCACTGTCTTAGATCTGCGCACTGCAAACACCTAAATCAAGCCACAGAAATCCCGCATGACAACGCTACAGGAAGTAATCCCACTGCTAAAGTGGGGGGGGCTACATGGCACCCTTGTTTATGAAAGATGCATACTTTCATATTTCAATGTTGCCAGCGCACAGAAGATACTTGCATTTCAAAATAGTGAACCAGCACTACCAATTCAAGGTGCCGCCCTTTGGCATAGCATCCGCTTCAATGATATTCACTGAGGTACTGGTGGTGGTAGTGGCGCTCCTACGCAGGGAGTCAATCCTGGTGTACCCTTACCGGGACGACTGGCTGATCACAGGGGACAATCCCCAAATTTGCAAGCAAAATACCCAAAGAACGATCAATTTACTTTCTCAATCAACGAGAAAAGGTCAAGCCTTGTGCCAAACAAGACCAAACCGTTCCTAGGAGCTGTCATAAAAACAGAAGAGGGTCTAGACTTTCCGTCAAATGAAAGAGTACAAAACATACTGCTCAAATACCTCAGTATGTAGCCGCTCGCCAGATAACTGTACACAAAGCAATGTGCCTGCTCGGGATGACAGCATCATGCATTTACCTGGTCCACCACACACACAATTGCACATGCGCCCAATGCAAGAGTGGTTGGCGAAACAGTGGTCTCAGGCAAGCAGTCAGTGGGGCGATCAAGTGGTCGTTTCACCAACCCTAGTAGAAGCTCTATGCTGGTGGACAAAAGGGAACCTGCTGAAGGGAAAACCCTTGCACAACTGGGCGGTGCAAGTGGTTGTCACAACAGACACATCACTCACTGGGTGGGGGGGCATTACCTTAATCACTCAGCGCATGGTCTGTGGACTGAAATCACAGCAGCCTTCTAGAACTTCTTGCAGTGCTCAATGCATTACAAGCTTTCCAAATCAGACGGCACCACTGCAATGTTTTCCATAAACAAGCAGGGGGCACACACTCTCCATGCTTGTCCAAGCTAGCACGAAAGATATGGAAGTGGACACTCAAGCGGGGCATGTTCATAACGTCACACCATGTTCCAAGGGAACTCCATTCTCTAGCGGACTCACTAAGCAGAGATCCGCTACCATATATCGTAGAGTACATTTTCTCACAATGGGGCTACCCCCGTTTGACTTGTTCACAGCAAAATTCAACAAACAATTCCAGACTTCGCATCCAGGTCTCCCCAAAACAACTCCAAGGGGAACACCCTGTGGATGAACTGGTCAGGGAAATGTGCTGACGCTTTTCCCCGAACTCCTCTGAGCAAAGTGGTGAACAAGATTCACAAAGAACAAGTGACATTAATCCTAGTTGCTCTGTGTGGGCGAGACAACCTTGGTATCCACATCTGCGCAAACTGACGATGTGCGTCCCAATCAAACTTACTTGCCCATTCAACATGCACACACAGCATGGGGGTACACCCTCAGTCTATGAACTTGGCAGCTTGGCTCCTGAGGTCCTAGAGTTTGGCCACTTCAATCTACCTCAAAGGTGTATGGAAATCCTCAAGGAGGCACGTACACTAGACACTTTAACAAGTGCAAGAGATTTGTAATTTGGTGCCAGTAAAAACAAATAAACCCACTAGAATGTACTCCAACACACATTCTTCATTACATTCGTCACTTACTAGAATCAGGGCTATTATTTAACTCAAAGTTCACCTAGTGGCTCTATCCTCATACACCACTTCTCAAAGTAAGGTGTCCTGGTGGAAAGTCCCTGTCATTAAGGCATTCATAGAGGTAGTAAAAAGTCTCCACCCTCCTATTTCAAACCCGCCGCCAGGGTGGGACCTAAATGTTGTACTTGCAAAGCTCATGGGACCCCCTTTGAGCCTACGCACAAGTGCAGCCTTAAACACCTCACATAATTCGGCTTTTCTGGTGGCCAGCACCTCCATAAGTAGAGTCAGTGAACTGCAAGCTTTGTCAGTGCAAAGCACTTTCTTTATCCACAAAGACAAATTGGCATTAAGAACGCACCCTAGGTTTTCCCCCAAGTTCATTTCAAAGTTCCATGCCAATCAGGCCATCGAACTACCAGCTTTCTTTCAAAATCCATCAAGCTCAGCTGAGAAAAAAACTCCATACACTAGATGTAAGGAGGAGGGCGGTCCTTTACTATGTAAACAAGACCAGACCGCTAAGGAAAACAGACCAACTGTTTGTCTCCATATCTCTAGGCAGGGAAGGAGACCGCATTTCCAAAAACACCATCTCCAGATGGATAGTCCGATGCATACAGCCCTGCTACACTCTATCAAATAAAACACTGCCTTTCACACCAAGAGCTCACTCCACCAAGGGTACAGGAGCTACCTTGGCCTTTTTTGTAAACGTCCCGCTGGATGCCATTTGCAAAGCAGCTACATGGAGCTGTATCCACACCTTTACTCAGCACTATTGCATTGACACTAACTCTAAAGCAGATTCCTAGGTGGGACAAGCGGTGCTAAAACATCTATTTGCCGCTGTACCTTCTCACAACCCACCACCTTCTCCACACACTGCTTGTTAATCTATGCATAGCATGTGATCTAATCAGATTCCACAAGCCTCACAAGGGATACATTACTTACCGTAATCTTATTTCTGATGCTTGCATCTGCTTATTTTCACATGCGCCCAACCTTCCTCCCCTTGGAGTAGAAGGTGCATAGATGTTTTCTGGGCTTCATCTGATACATAATCTGCTTTACTACATCTGTAGTCGCACTACACTTCATGCAACCTCAGGTCAGAAACAATCCATCTGTGAGACCTCTACGTGTGAAGCACCATGGGTAAAGTAGAAGTCACACTAGGGATAGTATTACTGGCTCGCCCTGTCGACGCCCCTTTTTGAGTTTCGAAAACAACTCTAATACTACACAGCTTCCACTAGATGTCGGCCTATGCATAGCATGTGAATTTAAGCAGATGCAAGAAATACGATTACGGTAAGTAATGTATGCCATATTTTTTTTAAATCGTTATTCCTCTGGTGTTTTGGTTAGGGTAAATGCCTCGAATAAAATGTTTTCACTAAAATCAGTGCATACCAGCCAGAAAGTCTCCCAGCTCTGGAAGAAGCAGCAATGCTCCACCCTGAGGTTTGTTCTAGGGTCCTTCTCCCTCTACCTCCTCGGATCCTAAACCAAAACAGTGATTGCTTATTCGCTCTCATTCCACTGTGAAGGGAAGGGAGGATATCTTTCCAACTGGAGGAATGGAAGGCAATTTCCTAAGACCATTGAGTCCTCTATTGTAAAGCAGGGGTACCACCTTACTTTTCCTTCTGGCTCCTTCCCCCGCCAGGCCTTTTCTCTAGTTCAGTATGCTCGGTTTAGCTTCTGTACTCCTGAAGCTCATGAACATCAGAGCAGTGCAAGAGGTTATCCCATCCCAGAGAGTTGTTGGTTTTTCTCCACGCTGTTTATGGTGCCGAAGAACAACCAGGCGAGCTTGAGCCCCATCCTGGGGCTGTCCTCCACACCTTCCCTCTCTTGAAATGGTGCAAGATGATCACACTGGGGCAGATCCAGTCTGCAGCTGCACTTAGCTATTGATATTGGATCTTTGCAGTGGATCTCAAGGATGCTTGTCTGCACATCCTTATTGAGGAGTCGCGGCAGCGTTTTCTACACTTCTCCCTCTGGCAATGTCAGTTTAACTATAGGATGCTGCTCTTTCTTCACCACAATTCTTCATCAAAAGGATGTCTGTGGTGGCGGTTTGTCTCAGGCTGGGGGCAGACGCACAAAACCTTATAACGACTGGCTGTGTCATGCCACAGGTTTGTGTGAGGTGGGTTCTTTTCGATCTTCTGTTTCACTTTGATCTATCGGTGAACTTGGCAAAGTCCTCCTTGGCGCCTACTAACAGGCTCTTCGTTGGCTTCATTTGGGATTCTCGCCTTGCCAGACGTTTTCCAATAGAAGTGAGGATCTAGGACAATGTTTCCACATACTCTATCTTTTCAACCAGCTCTTCGACCCTAGCTTATTTGTTCCAGGGACTGTTAGATCTATGGTTTCCTCCACCCTGTAGGTGCCTCATGCCTGGTAAGATCAGGTACTGACACAAAGAGTTGTTATTAGCAGGGAATTTTTAAGGCAAGTTGAACCGTTTAGAGAGAATGCTGTGCATGTGGTTAAACCGAACTCAGGCAACAGGCGGTGGTGTGTGCTATTTATACTATCAACGCCATGTCTGGACGTGGGAATGGTAACCGTCGAGGGAAATGCATGACTATACCACACAGCCGCCCCATGATTCCGAAAATTTTGAGTTTGTAAAGCACTATATGGGTATATCTAAGATGAATCAGTGGGAGGAACATCCATCAGAAAGAACATTGCCAGGGTTAAGTAAATAGTTCTCTGCTTTGGTCGGGCAGTAAACTCCCCTGGACAAACCTCAGAGTGCAAGATTTGTGGGATTCAGACTAACTGCTGTTTCACATCAATGTATTGGAACTTCACTGCCTTGAATTTCCTTTCGAACATCAAGAACTCTTGTGGTCAGGCATTGACGGAAATGACCACAGCCATGTTTTATCTGAGCAAGCAGGGTGGGGCAGGTCACCGTAGCACATAAGGAAGGGCTTCAGCAGAACATTCATGTACAAGCCCTTAACTTTTCTGGAGAGGAGAACTCTGAAGCTAATGCCCTTAGAAGATTGGAGGCGGTCTGGCCACGCTTGGGAGCCCTTCTCAGAAGTGGTGCAGGATCTCTGTGTAAGCTGGGGGGTTTCCCACTGTGATCACATTTGTGACTTTGAACCCCAAGTGCTGCTTCGTTGCCTTTCAGCTGGATAGTGCCAGAACTCTATTGGGGGGTGGGAGGGATCTTCTGTTCTCTTTGGGGGGGTTAAGACGATTTGTGTATTGCCATTCACCCTTATTCAAAGGATAATCGACTCGGAGAATACAAGCCTGCTCCATCAGCTGGGTTCTGGCACCCTGACATAAAGACTCTGGCCCAGCTGCCTACAATCAGACTTCCCCAGAAACCGGATTTCCTGTCTCCGGAGGGTGGGTACATGTCATCTGTCCACCTACCCTTTCAGTTGTCAGTCTGGTTCCTGAGGTGGTGTCTCAGGGATATCTTGGCTCATACAGAGAAATCATGGCGGTAATCAAGGCAACTCGTCGTCCCTCCAGGATTGCTCAATACAAAGGCAAATGTAACCCCTTTGTCTCGCAGATTAGTTCACGTTATTCATTTGCGAGTTTGCTTCATTGGGACAAGGGGGTGTCTCAGAGTTCTGCCGCACCTACTGCTCATCGATTGCAGCATATGAAGATGTGGAGATCCTGCTCCGTCTCTAATACAGTAGTGAAGCGTCACTTTGAGGTACTCTGGCGCCTGTTTCTGCTTAGGAGTTCTCATCCTGTCTGGGATTTCAATGTCATAGCATTGAATATAAAACCCTTTGAGCCCATGACAGTAGACTCAAAGTTGGTGGCTTGGAAAACTGCCCCTTGGTGGCTATCATGTCGCCCCGCCAAGCACCGAAGGACTAGAGACCAGATCTTCTAGCAGCCTCTTTTTTTTTCTCTTTAGGGGCAATTCTCAGGGTTTGGCTGCTTCCACACCTTCTATTGCTTGCTGGATTGCCTCTTGCATATTAAATACTACTGATCCTAGGGTTGGCAGCCTGCACCGTGTCTTAACTCTGCACCCTTTTGAGCCTCTACTTCTGTTGCCTTTCAGAGACCTGTTCCTTGGGAGGTCATTACCATCAATGCCACTTGGGCATTACTTTCTGTCGGCACTATTGCTGATTCCAATTCACGAGCAGACACTTGATTTGTTCAAACATTCCTGCTGAACTTGTCCGGTTAAAGTCCGAACCACTGCCCCTTGTGCTTGTTAATAAAGGTTAGTCTCGCACAAGTATGGAGGAAAGGGGCCAGGGCCTAGGAATAATGAAATTACTTAGTGACTACTGTCCTACTGCATAGTACTTTCTCCATATGCCCTCCCACTTGCCTTGCAGAATTAGTCATTGGTTAGTTACGGCCTAGATGACAGAAAACATTGGGGGGGGGTGTTAAATTACATTGCAGAGGGCAGAGCATAGCACTGGAAACTTGTGCACCTCCACCTTTTTAGTTTTGGATACTAGAAGCCAACGCTATTGCATTTAATTACAGCTGGGAGGATTGACATTTGTGGAGGTATGCAGGGAATCCCCATGGATGTTCTCAACCACTACCCACCAAAAACACATCCTCCTGTGAGCTCTTGAGCTACCTCTATTGAGCATGACCGGTCTGCCAATGCTTTTTATAACAGTTTGCTGAGAGTTGATGGCTTAACTGCGCTGTAAATGCGTTATGCAAGCATCGTGTGCCTTCAGCCACTTGATTTATCTGTTCATTTCCTGCAAGCCCTCTTACAAACAAGCATTGACAAAGCCAACAGTTTGCGTGTGTATAGTTATTTGTTGTGCACTATCAAATGCCCACGTAGTTTAACCATTTTGCATATCAACTTGTCGGTGCCTGGCAAATGCCAATCTACTGGTGGCACTGTTGGCTTTGCCAATGCTGGTTGTCTCAGAGATCGGTTCACTAGGGGAAGGGGGGGTGAGAATTGAGTAAACGGGCCCGGCCTTCGCTCTGGCAGCACCCATGGTAATATATAGTGACCCTTGTTTGCCAGCTTTGGTGTGGGGGAGGAGCATTTGGGCGAGGGGGTGCCTTGCTACGGCGCTCTGTTTAAGTGATTAACTCCCTGCTGACACGCTCGCTTAGCATCAGCGCCCTATTGTATTGAAAGAGCCTGTTTCTGTTGCTAGAGCGCCCGCGCGGTAGCGGGGAACCCTTGAATGACTCCCCTCCCCGCCCCCCAAGCTGCAGTGAGAGGAGGGCTAATGTAGCGCTCAGTCCCTGTGAGTAAACCAGCCATTAATTTAGAAATGGTGGAGACCAAGATGGTGGTTATAATGGCACCTTAAAGTGGACTTTATATTGCTCAATTTTGCTATCCTAAATTGTAAAGGCCTTTGCAGTTTGTGCTTTCTGTGGCGGGCAGGGTGCACGTCTGCTTCAATATGGCCACCAGTTCTTTCTTCTGCAACTGCCACCTCTAACACAAATGTTGGCGCTACGGTGCACACCGTGCCTTCCCAGAAATGACTGCGTTCTCAGCAAGCTCCGGGGGCTGGGCTGGTTTAAAAGTCGATGACCATAAGCACGGAAGATGTCATGATCGAACATATCTGCGTGCTCCTGTGCAGTTTGGCCTCCGAGTGGAGTGTTGCAGACTGAAAGACAGTACAACCCTAGGCAACCCTAGGCATACTGTGACATTTCTAAATATAGCCTTTTTTTTCTTTCATCTTCTCCGTCCTGGTATCTTGGTTCACGCATATTCACTCTCTTCACCCTCTGGCTTAATTTTTCATGTTGAACATTTTATTTATTGTGGGACTTTGTGCTATCAACCTGAAATATATTTTCTTCTGATTTTGAAGTGATGTTTGCTAAATGTGATGGGGTATTAACGTGTTGCCCTTAAAACTGGATTTGAAGCCCCATTGCAGGGATAAGGTACTAGGTGGTAAGCTTCTAAAATCTAACGGAGCCTGGATTGCTTACGTGGGTAATATCTTGCATGTGCATACAGATCTGTACATATTTATTTATATCCAGTCAAAAAACTTTAGTTAAGATGATCCGAGTTATCACAAGAAAACCTAATGAAATTCAGTGGGCTTGGGAAGTTACAGCCATCTTTACCTTTGAGCCCCCTTCCGCCAGTAGATGTCTCCCATGATGTAATTTTTGTATTTCATTGATCATCCATGCTGGGATGTCATGTTTGTGTTCATGAGCCGACCAAGATCTTTTACTGAATTTGAAGGGTTTTGTTACGCTAGTCGGCCATGGCCTCTGTCAATGTAGCACAAATAACTAACCAGATCCCACTTACCATGGACTGGGGCCATGACCAGTAGCCACATCCTTCGGCCGTGTTCACTGCCCACCTTGCAACAGTAAGGCAAAGAAGGCAGACACGACCTACGGCCACCTCCCCTTTCAGACGCCATGGCCATGAGCTTCAGCCACGGCCTTAGGGCAGCCACTGTCTTTGTTGCAGCAGTTATTATAAGGCTAAGGCACAAGGTCATGACTACAATCCCCCTGTAAATAAACAGATCCCACTGGCAATGGCCAGTAACCACATCCGTCAGGTGTTTACTCTGTCCATGTTGCAACAATTGGGTAAGAGACTCCAACAATTCCTCCCTGTTCCCATAACCTCCTTTCACTCAGACATGTAACGCCTTTTTAAAAAAAGAAAAAAATTGTGAGTGTATCTTACGGTATCATGGAAATCCTGCAAGATTCCCACTGGCATATCTCTGTAAAACGTTTTGCCGCACATGATCTACCCAGCATACCCCACACTCCAACTGCATGTGTGTTCTGACCACCTATACCTTCCTCTTGAACCAACCTTCTTCCCTCCCCTCCAAAAGTTTTTCCCGCAATTTTCTTTTTTTGCTTCCCTTGGAATTACTGGGGGAATCGTTTGCATGACGGAAAAATAAATGATGGCTTTATTTCTGAAAAGTCTCCCTGCTGAAATGTGCCATCAGAGCAATCGAAAGGTTTTTAGGGACCATCTGCACCCCTTTCTCTATAAAATTTTAAAAGTACTGCATGGTATTACCCCAAATCAACAAACTGCAGATCTACATTGCTTTGTGTCAAAGTTGTTTGGCGCAAATCCGTCCAACAGTTTTCATGGTACGTGTGTTCAATAGAAGCGCCTTTTCCTTGATGGGGGAGAACTGGGGGGGGGGCGGAATGAGAGTACTTTTTTGCTTCCTTAAATTTTAAACTATTTAAGGAATTTTCCACACAATTCACAGTTTGGAGGGGCCTGTCGAAAGCATTTCTGTTGAAATCTTTCATCCAAATACGTGCAGCGGTCGAACGTTATTAGCAGTTGAATTGTCAAGTCAATACAAATGGATATCTTAAATCCTTTTAATGTATACATTATATATAAAGTGTGTGTATGTATATTTCTGAGGCTTGTAGATCTGCGTAGACCAGTGGTATCAAACTTTTTTTATGCTGAGCCTTTTTGCTAAGCCTCCCCTTGAGTAAAAATATTGTGGCCGGACCCCCAGATGCCATATATATTTATATTTCCTATTAAAAGCATCGACCATGCTCTCTTTTTGAGTACCTTGCACCCCCCCCCCCACTGCCCTGTCTCGGGAGCCCCCTTAGCTGGAGCCAGCCCCACAGTTTGAAGGCCACTGGTTTAGACTTGCATGCTTTGCATAGGCCGACATCTAGTGGTTGGTGCAGAGTATTATGACTTGTTTTTCGAAATCGAAAAAAAGACTGACAGGGTGTGTTTGTAATAATATCCCTACTGTGGCGTGTATTGTACCCATAGTCCTTCACGTCTAGTGCCTCCGTTTTTTTTTTCCACCATCGTGTTGGTCGCATTTTAGAGTTCCACGCTACAGTTAATATTCGTTGCCGAGATTTAGTGGTTTATCCATAGTTTAATATTGCTGAATTATATTTATCGCTAGCTGTGAAGTCCTTGGTCGACTCATCCAATGGAACTCCGCAAAGCTGAAAGCCGTCCGGACATTAACAAACTTCCTTCACGGCCTACCTTCAGGCTTTGGCCTACACAGTAGGGAGAGTCGGAATAACATTTCACACTGTTATTTAGAGAAGGCCTCCATTCAAATTTCCATTTACACCTTCTGGCCCTCTGTCAAACTCCATTTTAATTTTGGCCATCTTGCAACTGAAAGTTTCCCTGGAAGTACACACGTGTGTAATCATTGCCTCCATCGCGACCACCTGGAAACTCTGTGTAAGGTTTGTCGGCCCAAAACCCTTAAGGACCGAGGTTTAGGTGTGTTTGACCGTCTAAGAACTGATCGCTGCAAAATGTTAAAAAAAAAAAACAGCCTTCATGCGATCAGTTCTTAGAGGTTGAAACGCACTTTCACCAATCCCCCAAACCCCCTTCCCTACTTACCTGTTCCCTCGCCGCCTAGTTGTCTGCAGCCCGAAGCGTCAGATCCGTCCCTCAAACATGGGTCTGATCCCCGACGCCGCCGGGTCCCTTTTTTTAATTTTTTTTTTTTCTCCAGTCCCCCGCCTCCAACATTGAGGAAGCGGGGACACCCCCGAAACCACTCAAGGCTAATACATACCAATCATAAGAGCGGGGGAACCCCCGCGCTCCCCTCTCCACATGTTCGGTATGCATTTGCCAATTTGTATGTTTTTATTGTTTGTTTATTTTATTTCTAATGCGCTCCAGACCCATAGGTAGAAGGGCGCAGCAGGTAGGATAATGCAAAACTTACATTGTTACAGATTATACAGGATACAGTAGAAGTTATACATATTATACAAGATACAGTAATGGATATTATAGATATTATACAAGTTATACAGATTATACAGGATACAGTAATATTATACAAATGTGCAGGACCATCATCGTGCAGGTCGATGAGTTACATAGGGGATGGTACGCCTAACATATCGTGAGACAGAGGACAAGTGTCAGAGGACAAGTGTCAGGTCTGGGAATGTTATAAACCTATATCTAGTGGTCGTTGGAGATAAGATATTGGATAACATTCCTTCTAAATAGTGGGTACGGCTGATCTGCTCTTAGATTGTTGGGTAGTAGATTCCAGATTTTGGCCGCCTTCACAGGGAAACTATTCCCACCAACCGTGGTAAGTTTAAATCTCGGTACTACCAGACAGTTAGTATTGGTAGCTCTGATAGGTCTGATGGAGGTTTTTTTTTTGTTTTTTGTTCGTAAGGTAGCTTGGGGCGGCGTTGTTAAGAGCTTTATGTGTCAAGGAGATCATTTTTAATTGAATTTTGTGGTTTGTAGATAGCCATTTGTGTTGACGTCTAATGGTGGAGATGTGTGTTCTTTTGTTTATGCCAAGCGCTGCTCGCAAAGCATTGTTTTGGAGCGTTTGAAGTTTCTGAATGGTAGATTTGTTGGCGCCACTGTAAAGGGCATTACAGTAGTCGATCCTGGAGAGGATAAGTGCTCTAGCCAGGATCATGCAACTGTCATTGGAGAGGAAAGGCTTGCCTGCTCTTATCAGTTTGCAGGTGTATGCGGTGGTGGAGGCCAAGGATTTTAGTTTTGTCGAATGATAGTGTGGAATCCAAGTAGAAACCGAGGGTTTTTACTTCCTTGGAGACCGTGATAGGATTTCCATCAATATTGAAGGAGGAGAATTCCTGACCTAATTTTTTGGTGTTCATATGTGTTCCCAGGATTATCAGCTCCGTCTTGTCGTCATTCAAGCACAAGCCATGTGTGGCCATCCATGCTTGAACGACGAGATATACCCTGTTCACCAATTCCGAGTCCTTCCTATGATCCCCAGAAAGCAGGAGGAGAATCTGTGTATCATCTGCATAGTTAGTGTAGGTGATACCCAGAAGGTCTAGATCATCGAACAAGGGTTTGGTGAAGATATTGTATAGGGTAGGCGAGACACAGGAACCCTGGGGAACGCCTCATAATATAGGGGTAGGGTCAGCTGCGGCCGATGGGGGGAAAAAACTCTCATTGTTCTTTCGCTGAGGAAGGATTCTAGCCATTTGATGGCCTCAGGAGAGAAATGGGCAGCAGAGTCCAGGTGTTTGCAGAGTACCTTGTGATCGACCAAGTCGAATGCTGCTGAGAGATCAAGTAGGAGCAAGAGTGCTGTTCCTCCACCATCCCTCAGCTCGTCGACCTGCATCTTTAAATCAATTAAGGCGGTTTCCGTTCCGTGAAGTGGACGTAAACCAGATTGTCTTGCTCCTAGGAGCTTATACAAGTCAAGGTGTTTTTGTATCTGAATATAGGCAGCTTTGTCCAATATTTTGAGGAGGAATGGCACAGTGGTAATGGGGCGGTAGTTGGTTGGGATAAGTGGGTCTAAGGTCATGGTACAGGCCAAATTCGGTAAAATGTACGATTCGGCCAAATAAAGTAACACATTTCCTAATACCAGGACCGACAGCCGAAGTGCTGGATAGCCTACGGGATGCAATCTGAAGCATCATCGGAATACCCTTCCAGCACAGAGGAATCCGAGGCTAAACAAGATGGCCCGGCACCATAGGTGACGTTGGAGAGACATCCCAATAGGAGACAGAAGGCTTCCTTGGTACTCGTCTCAATCTCTGGAAGGCAGACTTTCCGCACTGCTATGGATGGTTCCTCTGGGGACAGGAGCACACACACTAAAAGTACCAAGGGATGGAGGGAGGGTGGGGGTGGTTGTCCCACACAAGGTGCCGAAACACAAACATCTTACTCCCTCGGCACACAGTACGGTGTGGCCGCTGAAAAGTGGCAAATCGGCTGTGGAACCTAGCCCTTCAACAGGCTGCTCAGTGTCTCGGAAGTCCACTGTGCCCATTGACTGTCCTTTGGCACACCTTCCAAAATACAAAGACGCCGAGCAAGAGTCCCACGCAATCACCTACCGTTGTACAGCTGCCGAAATAGCCTGTTTCGACAAATATTACACGAGTCACGGTGTCAGAGGCACTCTAAAGAAAATCTAATTTATCTCCAACAAGAGCAAATAGTTTTCCCCCTACGAGATACTAGTGGTCCCTGGACTAGGGATGGATTTGAATGGTCCAGGGACAAAATGGCATCTTTCGTAGATGTTCAATCGAAACGCCCTATTGGGCACAAACCTGTTTCGCAGGAGGAGGGGGAGCCTCCAGCTAAAGTTCCCGGAATACAACAGACAGACCACCATGAGGAGTCTGTAATTGAAGTAGATGTAGACGAGGAGGATGACTCCTTACAAGACGATCCTTGCACAGACCCTGATGAGCCAGATGACTATTCTATGCCAGTCAAGAGCCAGTTTCAAACTAGCCCATTGATGGCCAGCTGCTCTGTAATGAACTTTTTAAAGAGTGCAGTTTATATTTTTTCAAAATAGGCACATAGGAGTCCAAAGAAGATCCTGACTTTATAGATAATAACCTCAATGAGAAAAAACAGGTAGGACAATACATCCCTCTATTACAATCCTTCAGACTTCTCCTACGTTCACCATCTACTCCTGTTCTTAGTAGCGATATCAACCTGGCAAGGCATCAGCACTCACTTTTCTTAGCCTCATCAGGGTCTGCACCATGAAATATTCTCTGAATGCTTCTCCTGTAAGCTACACTGTGTTACAACTCCATCCTTTGACTCTTGATTTCTTGCCTTTCACTGCCAATGCAGCCCCCAGCGGCTTTCCCGTATGCGCCCGCTGTGTTTCGGCCACACCACCATGCTGGACCTAACAGGCAGGGTATGCCACCCTCTGTCTCTGACACTAATCTCAATGTCACAATATCTATTGTATCTGTGTTGCTAACAGATTCTGACAGTCCTTTCCTTTATGTCCTACAACCATGTAACTTGTAAGCACTGTAATTGTAACCAGATGCCTCATGGAATTACTTTTCCCCATATTTTCACCTACACTAATGATTTGTTTATATGCCTACCTGCATATCCAACATAGTCTCTTGCAACATGGGGTGAGGGTTTTCTGGATATTGCCTTTACGACCTATCCCTTATTTTGTAACTTTATGCCTGTCCTGCCCATTATGGACTGGGCTACTGCACTTGTAACTGTGACTAGCGCCTAGACGCCTCAGGGCTTTGTGTGCTGCTATTAACATAAAAACGAATTGAATAACCTGTGCATCGAGAAGCGCTTGAAACCTGCACTATAGACCCTCTTTTTATTAATGATCCCCAAAAACCTGATTCCTAGTAGTTACAACCACCTCTAAGAGGGCAGGTACTCCCCTAGCTGCCCCCGATGCACCACCTGATAGAGAGCGAATAAATGGCTGCATGCGGGAAGAAGGTTGTGACTTCTGTGGCATACCAAATGTGTATTGCCAATAACATGACACTTATGGCCAGCTTTAACAGAGCACAGTGGGATCAGGTAGAAGAGCAGGTTAGTAGGGTGCCAGAGCCTTTGCAATTGGAAATCCTTAAGGCCTTAACTGAGGGGAAACAAGCGGCTAATGCCATTATTAAAAAGAAAAACTCCCTTGACACTGCTGACACAACAGGAAGAGTGGTTGCTGAGGGAACACTCCTAAGTGTGGCTTAGGAATAATGGCTTCAAACCGCAGACACAAGCCACTCATCAATATGCCCATAGAAAACAGTGTCCTGTTTGAGAAGGCAGTTGATGATGCTCTGGAAATGGCTAAAAATGAACTTGAGACACTTAAGAGTTTAGGTCATATTTGCCAACAAGCCTTTTATACAAAGAGGGACATATGGCAACTGGTGCACTTTTCATGCACAAGGATACTCGAGATCAACCTAATCCGGCTATTCTCCAGGTGCGGGCACGCCTTTCAGAGGCAGTTCAGGCGAGGGTGTAGAAGGGGTCTAAGCCACTCTGCTAGGGGTTCGGCTGCCCCCTCTAAGCGATGACTCACAAATACAGGTTCCCTCCCATGTCTCCCCGGAAGGGGATCACATTTCTCTATTCACCCACACATGGTAGGGGGGTGTCACAACAGACAAATGCGTGTTCACAACTTTCAGAGATGGATTTTGCATAGAGTTCCTCGAAAGACTGTGCAATCATCCTCCAAGACACAGGAACATGTCTCTGGAACACCAACAGATCCTCCAGGCTGAAGTAGAATCTATACTGCAAAAAGGTGCCATAGAACTTGTCCTCCCATCAGAGTTAAACAAGGGTATTTATTCTGTGTATGTCCTTGTTCCAAAGAAAGACAAGACCAAATGCCCAGCGCTATATCGAAGACCTGCAAATGCATATGCATATGGCAAACCTCAGAAATGCAAAATGATGACTTCACAAGAGGTCATTCCTCTACTAAAGAAGAGACTGCTTGGAAACACTAGATATGAACGATGCATACTTCCATATTTCCAGCTCACAGAAAGTGCTGAAGGTTCAAGGAGGGGGGGGAGACACTACAAGTTCAAAGGTCTACCCTTTGGGATTACATCAGCCCCCTCAGGTTTTCACAAAAGAACTAGCGGTAGTGACGGCTCACTTGCGCAGACAAATTCCATTGTACCCTTATATGGATGGATGGATGGATGACTGACTTGAAACAGGACACACACACACACTCACACTCTCTCTCACACTCGCACTCTCTCACTAGGGGCAAAACATTCTGCATCAGATCCCTTGTTATACAGCCGGCTGCTATTCAGCGATGCGTGCTATGATGGCTTCATGCATCTTCATTCTGCCACATGCAAGATTGTGCATGCGTCCAATACAGGAATGGCTAGAGAAACAATGGTCTCCAGCTCTAGGAGAGTGGGACGCTCTAGCGGTAGTTTGGCAAACTGTGTTGTCAGCACTTCAGTGGTGGACAAAAGACCACCACAAAAGGAGAAACCTTTTGTCACCGTTCCAACACAAGCCACAATAACAGACTTGTTGCTTTCAGGCTGGTGAGTTAATTACCTCCACCAAACGGCACACAGCATGAAAATCACTTGACAGGAAAGACTACTGTGTCTCACGGACAGCACAACCCCCGTGTTTTACATCAACAAACCGGGCGGAACACATTAGCTTAATCTGTCCAGACTAGCACAGAAGATCTGGAGATGGAGCATCCAGAGGAACATTTACCTCATGTCCCAGCACACTCCAGGGGAACACAACTGCCTAGTGACACACATTCTACAGATTAAAATGCAAAATGCCACACCTATAGGTTTCCCCAGAAGGAATCCAGAGGGAGCGCACTGTGGATCAGCTGGTCAGGGTTATGTGCGCATGTGTTCCCCCAACCCCACCCCACTCCTCAACAGATTAATCCACAAAATGTATCAGGAACACTTGTCAGTGAATCTGGTTGCTCCAATGTAGGCACGTCAGACATGGTAGTCCCACCTGCTCAAGATGTCAGTTTGCCCACCAATGAAACTGACCAGCCCTTACAAGATGTCTCGAAACCAATGGGCAACCCTCCATCCACACCATCAAACAAGTTAGCAGCTTGGCTCCTGAAGTCAGAGATAGGACACCTTAACCTACTTGATAGATGTATGGACATTTTAAAAGAGGCATGTAAACCGAACACTAGACACTGCTACTTTAGAAAATGGCGATTTGTCACATGTTGTAGAAAGTCTAATGTTAATCCCATTGAATGTTCACCTTCTAACAAAGTGCACTATCTATGGGAGGAGATGGCTGTCGGGGAGAAGTGGTGAATCCAACAGGAGGGACGCAGTATTCTTCTTTGTCTGGTGAAGATGGCCCTCCAATTCCAGATGGCATATTGTCAATATTCAGAACTCGTTAGTGGTAAAACCCTGAAAAACCCCTTTGTCAAACATTCCAAACAGAATTATCACACTTCATATGTACTTAACACCTCAAAAAAAAATTCACCGTCTTTTTATAAAGGTTATTTAAACAAAGATGTCCAGCAATACTACTTAAAGCAGTTGAAAATACCTTTGGACTCTCAAGTCCCAGAAATGCTCAAGTACTGAGACGACGACGAAGAGGAGTAAGGAATCAATGTGGAATGAAAGTGAAATTAAGTTCCACGTGCGGTCCAGTTGACAGATTCACAATAAGCTGTGTGGGACATTTAAACCTGAAAATCACCGGCAAACAAACAGGAGAGGATACCTGCAGAGAAAGGGAAGCCGACCCAAAGGAGGAGGCAGACACAGACGAGCCGTTTCAGAAGATTTAAACGGTTACAGGCAGCTGCCTGGGGGCGTATTTTACCAGAGTAGCGGGAGTTGGGTAAACTCGCAGCGAGTGCCCTGGAGGAACTGCTGGACATAAGACTGCTTCTGCAAGACCGAATAGGACGCGGTCCTGTGTGGGTTCCTTGGTTCCATCAGCAAGTAGGTGGAAAACCAACGCCTGAACCGAACAAGAGTCTGCCTGACATGGGAAGCCGGCCCAACAGTGGGCCTTGGCCGCAGCTGCACAATACAGCAGGAAGTCGACCCAGAGAAGTTGGGGGATTCGGGACGTGCCAACGAACTTGTGAACACTGGGGGAATTATTTTTAATACCGAACAAGTAGAATTGAAGGACAAAAGTGGTACAAATCTCCTTACAACATGTACATTTGGGTAAGCTTGGAACACGTATTGCCATAAGCCAAGAGACACTATAGAAGAAGTTGAAAGGCTAAAACTGTACAAATATCCTCATATGAAGCATCAATTTGGGGAAAATTGGAACAAGCATTGCCAAAAGATGCTAAGAAATAAGTTGACATCCTATAAATGGGTATTTGTTCAAGGTTTGTCGATACGTGGGAAGTTGGGACGAGTAAATCTGAGAGTAAATCTGAAGTCAATGAGGTATGAACAGTGAGGAAGTGCAACTGTCTTTCACTTTTTAAGAAAGTGAACATTGTAGTAAGACCTGGTGAAAGATGCACATCAGACAATGAACCCTTTTTGTGGAAGAGATACCTGGCAGGAGTGTACACCATGGGATCTGCAAGATCCAAAAAGGCGGTGGGGGGGGGGGAGGTGTACGAGTTCCTGGCAGGGGACTAACTTAAGCAAGATATTTTAAAGATTCATTTGAGAAGTTCTTGGCAGGAGAGTACACCAGGAAATCATTTTGGAGCAGTTGAAAGTAAACATTTTGCCATCCTGTAAAGTAAGAAGGACTTATTTTTGTTAGTGTTGTGGAAAAGACATTTGCTTTGCCGTCCTGAGGAAAGTACTTTATGAAAGACATTTTTCATTACCTTGAACAGAACATTGTTGGAACAGAACATTTTCAATAGTTTTCCTGAAACCATTCAGGGTAAGGGAACCAACCTCCACATGGTTTGTTTTTCATACATTTGGGTTTTACACACTGTTGTTGAATTGAAAATTGAGACATTTACCTTGCACCTTTTCATTGTGTACATTGTGAGGGTCAGATGTATTTTGGACACAAGGTCAACTTGCTTTACTTTTAGTTTCTCAGGCAGGGACACTCGCATTAGGATAGGTATAGATAGGCCTTTATCCAAACCCCTTTTTCTTTTAATAAAAATGGCTAATGTTGAAAACATTATAACTTTGTATCTGCCTCCAATTTCTGACCCTTCACATTCCACTACATCGCAAAGCAAGGTTTTGTGGTGAAAGGTTCCAGTTGTGAAAGCCTTCATGGAAGGTGCAGAGACAATATATCCTGAAATTACAAAATCCACCCCGAGGGTGGGATTTAAACATTGTCTTAAGTAAGCTCATGGGTCCTCCCTTTGGAACCATGCATAAGTCAAGCCTCGGATCTCACTTACAAAGCTGCATTTCTTCTAGCCATCAATTCTATAAGAGAATAAGTGAGCTCCAAGCATTCTCAGTCTTGGACCCTTTTGTCACGATACATAAAAACAAAGCGGTTTTAAGAATACACCCACGTTTGCATCAAAGTTCATTTCTGGATTCCATGTCAACAAATCTATTGAACTATCATTGTTTGTTGAAAACCCACCAAACTCTACAGAGAACCGATTATAAACTAGATGTTGGGAGAGCTGTCATGTACTCGATATGACAAAACCAATCAGGAAAACAGACCACTTCTTTGATTCCTTAGCTGCAGTGGGTGGGGGGGGGGGTCTGGGAAGAGTAGGAGATCCTGTCTCCAAAGCAGCCATTTCAAAATGGATTGTAAAATGCATACTGCAATGCTACAGGTTATCTAACAAAACAGTACCATTTACACCTAAAGCTCACTGTACACGTTACTGGTGCCACATTGAAAATGTTCCTTTTAGATGCAATCTGTAGTGCAGCAACATGGAGCTCAGTTCACACATTCACCCAACATGACTGTGTGGACACAGACTAGGAGTGAGTCTAGTAGAATAAGTGGTGCCAAGATATCTTTTTGCCCGTCTCTTCTAACAACCCACCTCCTTCTCCTAGTACTGGTTGCTAGTCTTCGCAAAGCATGTGATTCTTAGCAGAGCCACAAGCCTCTGAAGACAAATCTTACAGACATGTAATAGTCTTTCTGTAGCTTGAGTTTGCTTGGATTCACATGCGCCCACTCTTCCTCACCTCTTTGGGATTTAAAGGTACATAGACAACATACGCTTTCTAATTTTTGTTATTTTTTATTTGAATACACACTTCATGTTACCTCGGGTCAGAAAACAAAACAATCTGAGAACATAGACTTGTGAAGGACCATGGGTACAGTACACAACTCAGTAGGGATAGTATTACAAACCCACCCTGTCTACGTCCCTTTTTGATTTTGAACCCAATCCATGTAATACTCCACACCAACCACTAGATGTTGCCCTATTCACAGCATGTGAATCTTAGCAGATAGGAACATCAGAAAGACTATTATAGCTATGTAATATTTGTTATATATATATGTATTAAATGTACATTCTAGATTTCTTAGATTCTATGCATTGCAGCAGGCTAGGCATTTGAAGTAATATAAAAATAAATATCTCAGTATATATCTATATCAAGTGCAGAGTTGTGGAACATAAGTGGCTAGCTTCAAGCACACCCTCTGACAAACTGGCCTGTCGCCTGCTCCAAAGGCAATACAGATTTTCCATCTGCTCGACGAAGCAGGCCCATATCTAAGCCCGCATCTCTGGGACCGCCAACAACACAGCTGAACTTTTCAAAATCTGTAAGGAACTTGCCAATCTGACTGCAGTCTCCACTTCCCCTTTTCCATCCCAGACCCTCTACACGGCACTGGCCTCCCATTTCATAACCAAAACCCAGGACATCCTGTCCTCACCCGCCTCTACTCCTCTCCCGCCTCCCCCACCTGCTCTCAGGCCTTCCTTGGCCCCTGTTTTTCCTCCTCTCCTACTTTCCTCCTTATCACATATTTCACCGGATGAGGTCTCGAAGTTAGTCTGCTATATGAAAGTCTCCTCAAACAGGTGCTTCCCTGCTTCTCCAGAACTATCAAGGACTACATTGTCTCCCTTGCTCCTTTCTTGGCTGAGTTTTTCAACCACTCCTTTGTCACCGGCTCCTTCCCACTACCCCTCAAGCACTCCCTTGTGCACCCTCTCCTAAAAAAGCTGTTGGCCGACCCTTCCTGCTCGGCTAACTACCGCCCTATCTCAACTACCCCCTTCTTGGGCAAACTCTTGGAGAAGTTGACATTTCCCAACTAATGCGCCACACTGAATCTGTTGGCTGTCTCCACGGCCACCAGTCTGGCTTCAGAGCAGCCAGAGGCACGTAAACTGTTCTCCTGAACACATGTGATGACTTGCTCTCAAACCTCGGCTCCAATTCTCCTTCCGTTCTCATCCTCATTGATTTGATCTGTCCTCTGCCTTTGACATGGTCCATCATGCCACCCTCATAAATAGTCTCTGTGATGCTGGGCATTACGGACTGGGCACTGGATTGGTTGACCTCCTTCTTATCTGATCGACTCTTCCGGGTTCAACTGGGCCCTTTCCTTTCCTCAACCTCACTCTCTACCTGCAACATCCCTCAGCGCTCCTCTCACTGTGGCTTTTCAACATTTACCTTGCCCTTCTTGCGCACTTAATCTCTACCTTCTCTCCTCATTTCCAGTGTTAAGCTGATGATGAATGGCTCTCCTTTAAGCTCCCCATCGTTCCTGATTGTCTGACTGCTATCCAGGCATGGTGTGCTGCTAATTATCTCTGCCTTAACGCCAGAAATATTGAGATCTTCTCATTGGGACTCCTGCCCCCCCCCCCTTCCCTCCTACTCTCTCGCCAGCCTCATTGGCCCCCTTCTCCCTTCGCGTGAGGCTAAAAATGAGGGTGTTATCGACCTTTCGCCTTCTTACCCATCATCGCCGACCTTGTCAAGAAGGCCCACTTTCAGCTTCACCTCCTCTGAGGCAATCTCCCTTTTCTCACCTTCCCCCAGAAACTCAATGTCTACAGAGTTGTGGTTCAGGCTGGACCTCTGCAACAGCATTTTCCTCAATCTGCCTCTTTCCTTCCACCACCTCCTTCAACTAATCCAGAATATGACTGTAGGACTAACCCTTGGCCACAAGTCCAGGGACCGCATCTCTCCAGCCCTCAAACCTCTCCACTGGCTCCCGGTGGTTGCAAGGATCAAATTCAAGACCCTCTGCATCATTTACAAGGCTTTCTGGTGCCTGGGACCCCGCTACATGCAATGTTCTCTCCCTAAATACCTCGCTGCTAGAGCCCTTTGTTCTTCTAGTTTCAACTGTCTGCAGATCAGCCATTTTTCCAAGCAGAGTGGGGGGGGGGGGTAGATCTTTCTTCGGCAGGAGCCTCTCTGCAATGGCCTCCCTGCCCCGTGAGCCGGATCTCATTAAATTCTGGAAACTTATCAAGACCCTTCTTTTTTCCTCTTCCTTCCCTCTGCTCCTCCCCTGGTAATGTCCCCTTTCCTGTGTGACTGGTTGCCTGGTCCCTTATGAGTTTTAAATGGCTCCAGGCCTTCTTCCGACCAGTCTACCTCAGCACCTCCAATAACCAGCACTTGCCCTCAGGCACCTGTCTCTGACTAGCCTATTGGGTCTGGTCTATCCCTGTCCTCACACTTAGGTTACCACCCTCACCACTGGCTTACCCTTGCACTTGACCTCCTGGACTCCCCTTAGCACTTGCCTTTGGGCCCCCTTCTTCCTGTTCTTCCCCCACTCCCTATCTCATCCCCTGACCGCCCCACCACACTTTGTGTTACTGCACTTGCATGACCCGAGTGCCACAAGGCCTAGTAGGACCGTTATTGTCGTTTGATCGGCCCCCGTAACCCCCACTCCCGTTTTTGCCTTGTGACGTGTGGAAACACCATTTGTTGTATAGGCGCCTTCCAAAAATATATATATAAAAAAGTTGTGTTTGTGGGTTTGTATGTGGCGTTGATCTTGAGGATGTAACTCCTCATGAGACGTGAGGTCTGGCCACCTGAATTTTGCATGGAAAATTCATTATTTAATTGCCGAATGAATGCAATTATTTGTAGCTCGATGAGTCATCCTGTTCCTGAGATAATTCACTTATTTATTTCTCCATTACGTTTTGTGGGGGGTCTGTGCGCCATCTACAGGTCATTTGTAGAAAGTGCTCATCAAGCTGTTTGTGCTGAACTGTTCTTGCGTTTTTTTATTTCGTAAATTCTTTTTAGAAGAGTCTTCCTTTTCATTGATTTCTTTTCAAATAAATTCAATATGTTAATTTCACTAATGAATTGAACACCACATTTTTATTTACCATTAAATTATCACATGAACATCATATTTGTATGCTTATTATGTATATTTGAGTAAGCATACAAATATGATATTCATGTGAGAATTTAAATAAATCGGAGATGAATGAACATTTGGTGTTCAATTAGAAAATTAACATGCATTGTTTTAGCTTTGTGGCAAACAACCAGATGTGTTCAATTTTTTTGGTGGAATATGAAAATAAATGTAATGGATCCCAGGCAAAGCCAAGTACTTGGGCTAGTACGCAAATAAAATAAACAATACATTATAGGACTAGTGTAGTTTGTATCATCTTTGATGTTTTATGCCTAACCCTTCACAATTGGACAGAGAGCAGATAGGCAAAATCGTACCAGTAGCACTGCCGGCAAATCATGCCGAGTTTGTGGCAGTGCCACATCAGTAATTAAAAATATTGAATATCTCAAACTGTCATAGAACAGAAAATTATATTTTTTAGTTTGTTGCAAAATAGATTGTGCTGAACGTAAACCCTGTTGTAAACATGGGCTGCTGTGAACTACCAAGTTCAACCTCGCCAGCCAAGCAGGGAAGCTGAGGCAAATGTCAAGTAGTTACCTCCTTGTGATATCTCTCATCATTGACACAGGTGGAGGAAATCGATACATAGACTGGGATACCGGTGGCCTTGGCTGGTACTACTTGGAGCTTAGCTCTCTGAAGACTTCAGCATAGGTAGTCCTTCTTGAATTTAACCCTTGGACTGCTCTAAGGATGTAAAACAAGTATAGATGTGCCTATATAATTATTTTGTGGCTTATTAACCTATTTAGATTTACAGGCTCTGCAGATTCCACCATCTAGGGTTTGGTCCGGAATATTGAATGTTTATTTACTTCAAAAGAAAAATGTAGGCATCTATAAGAGGCTTTAGTACCCTATTTGTGTGGGTACCCATAATGCTCCTCGTTACCGACCCTTGGAGACAGTTAAGTTGAAAACAATTGAGACAATTGAAGTTGAAAATCTACCTTATACCTAAAAAAAAAAAAAAAAAAAAAAAAAAAAAAAAAAAAAAAATTTGATTTGAGGACTGAATCTTTTAACTTTAAGAACAAATATTCCTTTGAAGCAGAAGTCGGTATATTAGTAGGGAGAACAAGCAATACCCAAGCCAAGAGGTGAACCCTTTCTATACTGAAGAAAGCCCTGTTTGAATCGGTCCATTTAACGGGTAAAGTTGTTAAAGGTCCAGTGTCCTCTGATACAAGTGAGACATTATCTGAAGTTGGAAGTGTGGCAATACAGCTTCATGGTAGCTGCTGTGCTGGAACCAAGATGTAGTACACAAAGCTGTTGAAGGGAGCTGGGTGCTTGTAAGAAAATCAAGCCAATAACCTGTGATGCGAAGACTGTTGATGTGGCGAGGAAGTCAGTCTGGAAGCAGAAGTAGGTTATCCTTGTGGCAGCAAGGCAGACTGAAAGAGGCAACGAGGCTGCCCTTATCTTAGAACATAGGAAAGGGTGCCTTGCCTACCTGTAGAGGTCGAAGTGTCTTGTCTTTAAAATGCCTAACCGTTTAAGTACCAGAACTGTGATTGGCCATTATACTGTCAGTAGATGTCATATTGAAGTTGGTTGAAGTAGTGGCACACTGTGGAACCGAGAAGTCTGTTTCCACAGTAACCATACTAGAAGGGTGGTTGTGAAGAGGTGAACAACCCACCAAGAAGCTTCCTGGCAATTATACCAGATGTACTGCAGAGGGTGTGGACACTTGCAGAATTGTAGAAAAAGTGGCTAATCTATTTTCTAAACTGTTACAGCAATCTTGGAAGGAGGTCATCCAGGATTATCATTGGTGCTATTTTCTTTGGCTGAAATTGGAAACCAATCTTTTCAACTGGACGCTGGAGAACTGTTTTTTTATTTTGTTATCTTTTATTTCATTTGGAATTTACAAGAACTGGCTTAAGACTTTTTTCTTCTGTTTGAACATTTGGGCAAATATTTTTTTTGAACAATCCTGGATAAGTGGTTTGTTTCTGTTAGGAGTGGTTCCCTTAGTTTTTAGACTAGGTATGGAACTCTGATGGAGTAGGTTTAGTGAGGATTTATTGGCACCTTTTTCTTTTAATAACATGTTTAAGTTGAGAAACCTGCAAGCAGTTGTCTGCCTCGCATTACTGACTCCTCACAGTGCATGAGGAGCAAGTGGAACTGGGTGGAAGGAGGTACCATCCGATAACATCCCTAGGGATGTTAGGCTCTCGGGGGAGAGGCAAACATGTGTAATGTGTGCAATCGGATAATGAGCAAGGTTTACCCTGTGAAATAATATTACGCAGTTAAACAGAGCTGATAATGGCTCGAAATCTTTTATTTGTTGCTGGCAGATTTTGTAAGTTGATATTGTACTCTTATATGAGAAAGTCGGCGGGTAGGAGCCCAACTTCAAAAAGCAGAGGCGATAGTTAGAGGTTTAGCATGTCTTTGCATGGGGTGTGCTGAGCCAGGACGGTAAGCTCTGAATGTTGCCAGTTGCTTGGATTGGGGCTTTTGAACCTTAGGTTATGCTTCTTTCCCAAGAATGCATGCTGAAACATACGTAAATATTGCCGTCTAACCAGTTTGAGAAAGATCTGAAAAACTATAACACTTTAATAGTGTTGCAATTTCAATGTACAGCTCTGGCTAATGGAATATGGCATTAATGGGGTTGTATAATCAAGAGTTAAGATGGTACCCCACTAGGTTAACACCATAGAAGAACAAACTAGAAGGATATCGTATAGTAAACATTTGATTTTTGATTTTCAAATCCGCTTCTCGGTAGTTTGGCGATTCCAGACACTCGCATCTGGACAATTTCAATGTCTCTTCTTAACTCCAGATTAATCTCTTGTCCTTCACAAACCATTTTGATTTGTGTTTTATTTTGTCTCCACCTCATCTGATGCCTTGCCATATGCTCACTATTTTTTTTTTGTGAAGAAGGTTGCTCGCGTTTGCCCATGAGTTTCCCTGAAATGGTTGTTCCATCTATTCTGCTCCAGCTGGTCATTGATATGTTGGTCTCGCAGGCATTGTAAGTTTGTTTCCATGATTCCTACTTAGTCAAACAGACTGATATAATTGGACAGCTAAGGAGGACTAAAAGGCCCGTTTTGATATACCTTTTGCTGTAGGACTGAATAATGGTGCTTAACTACTCTTATAGTTTATGCTGGCTTCTTACAATCAGTAGCTGCATGACTCCTTTTTATACACCTAGATCAGGGGCCTGCAACCGTTGGCTTTGGTTTTGAACTGACTCCTCTTATCCCTCGCCACTGACAATACTGGCTAGTGATGATGGGAGTTGTATCCATGGGCTGGACGACATCCAGAACGCAACAGGCCAAGCAATGTCTGCATTGATTTACGTAGCTTGAGTGTATTTTATATTCGTGATTAGTAACTGAAGTCCAGTTGCATGAGTGTTTTGGCCACGTTTTCTAATTAAAATGGAAAGGACTACAACAATGTTAAAATGCACCACCCGTTCACCAAAAACAGATGATTACGCTACCCTGATCCTCCAACCCCCCCCAACCCCCCTTTCCCCATCTATAGTATATTATTGTTAATGTGCTATGGTACGTCTTTATTACAAAATAAATGCAATCAGAAACCCTGTACTACTAGTTAGTCTTCAAGCTAATATCCTCGTGATGGCTGTAAGGTAAGTCTCTGGTGCAAGGATGATACATGTGCTGAATATTTAAAGTCTGCAGTCAGTCTGAATTTTGGTCCAAAGATTTTGATACACGGGTATTCTTCAATCTCCCCATACGTATGAAGAAGTCTAGGGCACCTGGTCCAGATGGTATGCAAATGTTTTCAGACAACCAGAGGAATGATCTTTCTGCTTGTTTTGCGTATTGACGCACATCTTTTGAAATACACGTGTTGTAGTACTTGGACTGAATCCCTTATTACCAGTTTCTAATAAGGGATCTAGAGAAGATCCCTGGAACTAGAGATTAGTTGCATTACACGACTTGCAAGGTCTTGGGTACTGTTTTACTAAAATAAGTTGGAGATTGGGGGAGAGAGAGAAATGTTTGCTTGCTTTGCAGACCGGCTTTTGGAAATGTGTCAACTGTACATAACAGCTACATAAGAGCTTGGTGCACAACGTGCATGCCTGCAAGGCTGGTATGATGGAAATACCCCTTTGTATGTTGCCTTCCTCGACTACTCTGCTGCTTTGACTGAGTAGATGGGAAAATTGTGGCACAAATTGGAAAGTTGGAGTATTGAGCAGTCTCACCCAAAACTGTCTTGATGCTGGACAACTCATTTTGATACATGGGCCACCACAGAGAAGTGTGACACACTAAAGGGTGTCGCACAGAAACCGATGCAACTTGATGCTCCTCCATGGCGGGAGGGTATTGCAGGCCATGGCTGGAGGATATCGCAGCAGGGGGCAGTTAAGTGGGGCCAGCAGGGTACAGCATGGGAGCACCGTAAATTGTGTTGGGGGCCGGGGGGGCGGGGGGGACTCCTTTAAAGTGAGGATATAGAGGTGGTAAAAGTGGCCAATCTTGCTGGGGATGACCATGAACGGGTGACGCCGTTGCAATGTCTCACTTTTGGAAGTGGCATTCTGACCCATATCCATGAAGACACTACTGTATAACTTTGTTTGGACATTACTGAGGCTTTAACACACTTAAGACCAACTGGTCCTGAAACTGAGACGTTTTAGTCCCCCTTTTATTTAACATGCACATGTCCAAATTGAAGTGGACTATAAATGAGGCCCCCTAGTTCGGGGTCAAGCATGTGGAATGGATGGCCGATGCAGACAACATACTTCTGTTGAATTGTTGAATCAGACTCAAATAGGGCATCAGTCTATTAAATGCTGCTTAGAAATATTCTGAAGAAACTCAACTAACAGAAAACGGCAATAAGACTGAGATTATTACAACTAAAAAAGGGCGAAGAAGTTAATTTGAAATCTTCTCTATGCTCCTACAGAAGAAATCTCAGTTTTATTTAGTAACGGGGTAAAACCTGTAATGGCAGTGGTGCGACGATGTGACTGTAAATTAGGCAACTTTCCATTTTATCCGGTGATTTTATACGTGGCTAAGACTAGGATGGGTTCTACGTTTATTCGTAGACACCTTTTTAAAAGTGTGCACTTCGTTCAATTTGGGTCAATGGGATTTTGACCAGTTGGTTTTTAAAGGGGGAAACCACCACTCCTGTACCCCTACAAACACGTTTACATATACACATAAATGCATACGTAATTGGTTGTTTGTGACCAAAAGGGTACATGTTTAAAGCATTGTCTAAAAACGTACGTATTATGCTAGGATGGTCAGCATGGACAAGTGGTTAACTAAGATGGAAGGTAGTTTTTGGCGGCCCACCTTAGCTATACCTGCTGGGACCCCCATGTAGTAAATATGTGCTGAGCTTGCTTTGGTATCCTTAATACATGTGGTCAAAATTAAGAAAGGTGTTGGAACATCTGAAAATAAAGATACAACCCTACCCGGCATTATAAATGATTCTGCAAGTATGGAGGGAAGGACCATGATTTGAGATTTTTCGTTTAACAAAATGACTTTCTTTAAAGATTTACATTGGATTACAGACTTGTCCAAAGCTACGATAATACAAGAACTAACACAGTCCATGATATGGGACTGGTTTTGGAATATAGAATATTTACAAAAGTGTTTGGCAAAAAAAAAAGATGTTGTACTATGTTGTATTTGCAAATGCACCCATATATACAAGTTGGCCCAAATAAAGAGAACCATTGTATATTTCGTTTCTCTAAACCTCTTAAATAGTATGCAGGTTATATGTCCCATGAAACAATAGGATCTAGGTAATAGGTTTTGTAGAATGTGTAAAAAGAAAGACAATTTGAAAACCATGGAACATATTCAAACGCAATGTATTCGATTAAAGGTTTTTGGTAAATTCATAAACGATGCAGTAATTATTAAGACTAAGGTTTTTTTCTCCTCACTAAATTCAGTGGATATCAGTTATTACTCAAGTTATAATTAATAGCTCTCTGAGAAAAGGTTGGACATGGCTTGAATTAGTTGACTGTTTTTTCTTCCATATTTATAGGAACTGCTATGTGCTGATGTGAAAGTGATTGCAATTATGATTTTTTATTTTTTTTATTTCTAGTAATATTCTGCTTTTACTGAATGTGTAAAAGATTTGATGTCAACCAAAAATTGCACAGTAATAGAAATAGTCTGTAGTAACTTTGTAGCAAACGTGTTCTCCCTGTAGGACAACTAGGAAACCAAGTGTTGTTGCTTCCCGGTCTTTTGCCATGGAGTATGTGGTGTCTGTTCTTTTCATTTTCTCAGGACAAATGCTTGCTTCTTTACAAGCAAGGGCTCAATTTGCTTTTTACTTGTGTTCTTTTGGTTTGGAGCAAACATTCTCCCTTTTCCTGCCCCTTTGTGTTAACCAAAGCTGTTGCTGAAGGGGAGTGAGTGGTATGTTCCTACTACATCAAGAATACCACATTTGAACTGCTGAACTGCTCATTCTTTTACTCTACTTCCTGATTTGGTAATGGATGCTCATTGATTCCTGCACAGGCAGGCAGGCAGGCAGACAGGCGCAGAGGCACATCTCCCATCTTCTTTACTTTTCTGGATTGATGGTAATTGCTCCACTGATTTAAGATTGGATATATATGATCACTTTTGTTCTATGTTGATAACTGTAAATCAGCGTATATGCCCATTCACCGCTTGGTGCTCTATTTGACCAAATGGCCTTGCATTTAGTTGGTGTCCAGTTAAAGTTTCCAATTCTTTTGGTTGAATGCCAAAAGGATCGAATCAATAGGCCCGAAAACAATAGGGGCACATTTTTTTTTTTTTTTACATGTATATTTTTTTTTGTGGCTTTTGTATACATAAAGGTTTTTTTAACAAGAAAAACGGGGGTTTGGGGCGGGAACCCCCCAAAACAAAAAAGAATTTCTACCCTTTTTTTCGGTCCTATTGACTCGATCCTTTTGGCATTCGACCAAAAGGATTCGAAACTATGACCTATAACCCATTTAGTTGATAGTGAAATGTTGCTGAGATCTTATTGGTTGGGGAATTAAAAACACTAATGCATAGAACTGAGGCGGATTGTGCATAGACTGCAAATGTGGATCTTGGAGATCTGAGTATTTAGATTCCCAGGTCATGGGAATTGCACTCGAGGGTGCAACCTCCTAGTGGTATGCCAGATTCCCTGGCCTTTCAGCCTTTCTTGCATTGAGGAGCTGAGGCACCATTTGCGCTGAGGATTGAATACTGGGGGGGGGGGGGGGGGGGATCTTCAAGCAGGCTCATGATGAATTTGCACAATGTAACCATTACACTGATGAGGTGATCTGTAAAACCTTGCAGTGTGACTAGGCAGCTGTTTTCTATGAGATTCTTTTCAAGTTCATGAAAAAGTAGAGCTAATTCAAGCTCCAGGGGAGAACTTTGAAAAGTGTTACTTGACCATCAACGCTCTTGCACCTGTTTTAGCGGTCTATAACCACTTTCTTACTCTTCATACCCTGGGCATTGGTCTCAGCATAGAAAATGAGTGACCACTTTTTGTACGTATAGTGTCATTCTGAACAATTAAAGTTCTGTGGTGGTCTTTGGAGTTGTCTTGATTTATGTTGGGAGCCTCCGAAAGTTGAATCGGCAGTTGTCTTGTAGTGTTCTTGGATTCACTGCTACACTGTGCATGCCAGAGACGGCTGTGTAACTTCAAAGACTGATTGAATGGATAGGGCACTACTCTCATTGGGAGCCAACTCTGGTGTACTGGAGCAACATTGCGGGAAGGGAGGAAAATGTCAACACCCACCTGCCCAGCTGGGCATGACCTACCTTTGGTTCTTCCTGCAGGCCCCCTGGGTGCTTCCTTGGGCTTGAAGTCCCCTCTACATGGCGGAACAAGATGTGGCCTTTGAAGGTCACAGGGTAAGGAAATTGATTGTCTAAATGGTGGGGCCATTGGTATGGCTCCTGGGTTCTAAAAGCACTAAATGTTGGTGTTGGCATGTTACAGGGGCTTCACTTCACTGTAGATAAAGTTATGCAGGTATTGCACTAGCCATGTAGCACCACATAGGCATCAATATATAGTATATGTCCATGAATAGCTTGCGTTTCATTTAAAAAATGTTTGCCCATGTTTTTCAACTTGTTTATTTTCCTTAATGCTTTATTTACTTAATGCTTTATTTATTATGCATTTATAAAGCGCCTATTCAGCAAATGGTATTTCAAGGCGCCACAACACAAAAACAGGGTTGAGGGGGCAGGGAAGAAAAATAACTTACTGTCCTAATAGGCCTTGTGTCATTAGGATCGTTCAAGTGCAGTAACAAGTCGGGCAAGTGCGAAGGTCCATATGCTAAGTGCGAGGATGAGGGTGGACTTGGCAAGTAGGGCTGGGTGCCCTGTAGGACTCGGAAGGAAACAGGCAGTCAGTCAAATGCGGCAGATGGGGGCATTAGCAGGGGAGCGGGAAGGAAGAAGAGAAAAGCAGGGTCTTGAGGAGCTTCTGGAACTTGAGGTGAACCGGCTCAAGCCTGAATGGGGCAGGGAGGCCATTCCAGAGGGAGGCTCCTGCGGAAGAGAGGAATCTACCGCTCACTCTGCTGGGAAAAGTGACTGATCTGCAGAGTGTTGGAGCTAGAAGACCAAAGGGCTCTGGCAGGGAGGTATTTAGGGAGCGTGCGTTAGAGGTAGCAAGGCGCTTGAAGACTTTGTGGATGGTGCAGAGGGTCTTGAACTAGATGCTCGCAGCAACTCAGAGCCAGTGGAGAGATTTTATGGCTGGAGAGATGCGGTCCCGGAGTTTGAGGCCGAGGAGAATTTGTGCAGTCCTATTCTGGATTAGTTGAAGAGGGCGAAGGGAGGATAAAGGCAGATTGAGGAAGAGGCTGTTGCTGTAGTCCAGCCCAGCCTGGAGAGGACCAGAGCTCTGGAGACGATGAGTTTCTGGGGGAAGGTGAGGAAAAGGAGAAGGCCTATGAGGAGCTGAAGCTGATATTTGCTATCTTGGCAAGCTCTCGGCTGTGAGGTAAGAAGGAGAGGAGTCGAAGATGACACAAAGTATTATTTTTTTTTTTTTTGCCTCACAAGGTGGTTAGGGGACCTGACCCATGGAGATTTGCCAGAGGGCAGGAGGGAGCTGGGGTCACAATGAGAAGGATCTCAGTCTTAGTGGTATTAAGGCAGAGATTGTTAGCAGCGCACCATGCCTAAATAGCAGTCAGACAATCGGGAATGAGAGAGGAAGTAGAGTAGGGCAGTGTAGGAAAGCTTGGAGAGCGTGTGTCTTCTGCATAACACTGGAAGTGAGGAGAGAAGGCAGAGATCAAATGGGCCAGAGGGGCAAGGTAGATGTTGACGAGCCACAGCGAGAGGATAGAGCCCTGAGATACGCCGCAGCTGGAGAGTGTGACGGATGAGAGAAAAGGTTGAGTTGAACCTGGGAAGGTCAGTCGGAGGAAGGTCAACCAGTCCAGTGCCAGATCCGTGATGCCAAGGGTATCCGAGCCGCTTTATAAGGGTGACATGATTGACCGTATCAAGAAGAAAGGAAGGAGTGTTGGAATCGAGATGTGAGAGTAATTCTTCACTGGTGTTCAGGATTTCAGTTTCTGTGCCAGACTGATGGTTGTGTAGACAAGTTGGTAGATGACCAGCTTCTCCAAAAGTTTGCCCAGGAAGAGGGTAATGGAGATAGGGCGGTAGTTAGAGGGCGTTAGGAGGGCTCGGCAGAAGGGTTTTTGAGGAGAGGGTGCTTGAATGGGTGAAGGGAAGGAGCCAGTGGCAAAGGAGTGATTGTAGAAATCAGCCACACCTGGAGCAAGGGAGGCAATGTTGTCCTTAATAGTTCTACAGGAGCAGGGAGGCACTTGTTTGGAGGAGGCTTTCATAGAGAGGACTTGTCTAGAGACCTAATCCGGTGCTATGGGCGAAAAAGAGGAGACTAGGAGGGAAGGGGAGAGAGGGGTGGTTAAGGGGGCGGGGGGCTGAGAGCAGGTGAGGGAGGGGTGTAGAGGACAGTGAGGACAGGATGTCCTCAGTTTTGGTTCTGATGTGCGAGGCCAGTGCAGTGCAGAGGGTCAGGGATGACAGAGGCGAAGTGGAGACTGCAGTAGGATTGGCGAGTTTCTTGCAGATTTTGAACAGTTCACCTGTGTTGGTGGCCCCAGAGATGCGGGCTTGGGTATAGACCCTATTCTGTCAGAGGAAGTGCCTAAAGCCTGCCACTTCCGCTCAGCAACTCTGCACTTGTGTTTCAGAGAGGCTAGGTTCAAGTCATACCAGGTGTTGCCCTTAAAGGCAGCCTTAATGCGAATATTCATGATAGGGGCAAGGATGTCCGGGGTGTTGGAGAGGTGAAGTTTAGCTAGGGCTGTGTCAGTGTGAGTCCATGGCTGGAGTGAGGGGGAATGAATGTGGCAGCAAAAGCAGCAACGTATACTCGCTTCATCGGCCGAAAAAATGGAGAAGGAGACTGCCAGTGGAGTGTTGAACAGCTGAGCGAGAGTTGAGGGTAGCTAGGTGAAGGTGATTGCCACCTTTTTGAAGGTCTTCGAGGAGGGGCACAGGAATGTGGTAAGCCTGTCGGTGGTGGCAAAGGGGCCTAAGGAGTGGCAGAAGGGAGGAAGTTGATGAGGTGGAAGACACCTATCAAGGAGGAGGTTGGGCTGAGAGCCCTGGGCCATAGAAAGTGCCATTCTGGTAGACCTTAATGATTCACCTAGAGGATGGGAAGTATGCCAAGAGTACTTCCCATCTGGTTCCACCGTTAATGGGTGAAGAAGAGAAAGGGGCGAGGGACCATGTGGGGAGTCCATTGGTCCGTAGAGGAAGCGACAATGAGGATGTCAGTGACAGTCTGCCTGGTAGAAGCGTTGATGTAGGTGTCAGTGATGGGCAGGCCTGGATTGGAGACCGGGAGATCTTTTTGAACTTTTTCCTTCCAGGCTTCGAAAGAGTTAGGATAAGTGCTAAAGTAGCAGTTGGAGTAAATAAGGGAGATGGAGAGCACCATGGAGGGGAGAGAGCAGTGTGATGGAAAGGGGCAGAGAGCAAGACCGGGGAGACTGCACGAGAAACTCACCAGGCAGCAAGACGGGTGCAGACGAGTCGGGTGCACGAGAGGTCCCACAGGTCGCTGAAAACTGGGTGTTGTGCTGCTCCAGCAGTGAGTTGTGGAAAGGCACAAGCACGAGGGTGAAGTGAAATGCAGCGTCTCCAGATGGTAAGAGAGACGCAAGGTGCCAGGAGTTGGAAGCAGCAGAGACCTAGCGCTGCTCCTACAGCAGATGGGGAAGCAGGGCAAGACTCGGGTGGACCGAACCCTGCACCAAGTGCCTTGATCACCAGTCACAAGGCACTTCTTGGAGCAAGGACATCCAATCTTAGTACCTGGTCTTGGGCTGCCATTCCATACGCCCCTAACACCTGCAGTGCCAACACTGCGCCTTGGCAAATTCACAAAAGCCTTTAAGCTCTTGAAGTGTAGCTGCCGTGACCGTATAAATAGATTGCAATAAATGTAGCAATGTCTCCTTTGGTAGCTGGTTGTGTATCCATCATCGACTTTGCTGCCTGTTAAGGCCTGGCTGTCGTAGTGGGAGCAAGCCTGGCTGTTTGGAGCACATCCGTAAATTGAGGATGTACGTTTGTCGCTCAATTTATGGACCTCCATTGCTGTAACTTGAAGTTGCTGTAAACGGAGAACCTTCCAAATCCCTGACACAGAGGAGATGGAGCAAAGGGAACCCCACGACCCCAATCTGTGCCAAGAAGTTGCTTAGTATTCTGCTCCTTCAATGTAGTGTGATGTCCGCTATGCAGAACTCCTCAGATCACAAAGTGCTCACTTCCAAATCACCCAGGGTAGTCTGGTATTCTTCTCCACACCTCAAACTCCACCGCGAGGCATAGACCAGTTGCCATTCCGCACTATCAGCAGGTCACCCATTCCTTACGGGTACTCATTACCAGCACTCACACACAGTCACAGTACTTTGTAAATTCTGCGCTACAGGATATCACTCAGGCGCTCAGAAGGCAGTATATCCTCAGCTGGACAATGATTTCAGCGCTGCGCCCTTACCGTTGGGCGCCAATTCTCCTATTCCCAACACCACGCAGTGAGCAGCCAGGCCAGGTGATCGCCCCCCCCATGTTACGCTCCAGATCTTTGTTCTGATGCAGTTGCGCTTCTCAGCCCTCCATGTAGGTCTGGGACGACCTGCACGTACCAGGGCTGCCATATCACTTCTCTCTGGCCCTGGTCACCTCTCTCCGCTCAATCCAGAGACAACAGTTGAGCAGCGCTGCACCTGCCCCGGTGCATACAGAGGATCTTCAATGCTGTGCACGACACTCCAGCTCACGGCCAGACTGAGTAGAAGGCCCACTCTCCCAGGGCTGTCGGCATCGGCGGCAACTGTTCTGCAACTCACCCCCTACACCACGGGGGAACCAACAATTGTCTGTGCTGGTTGCTAGCAGGATCCTGTGTACGGAGTGGTTTACGGGTGCCTCAATATACTGCAGCCATCTTAGTCGTCACCAAGTTTTGTTTCTTGCTCTCCAATCAGGCGGCTTGTTCTCTTTTCACTCTGCTCATATAGTTTGTCCTTCCTGAAAGTGATAATTAAAATCGCTTCTCCTCCAACTGTTTAATTCATAGCAGGGGCAATAATTCTTCTATTGGAAGAAAAAATAACTTCCACTTAATGCTTCCCCCCCAGCACGATGGGCCAGAAGTTTATTTATAGAGCCACAAACCATATGTATTTGTTGATGCTGTACAGCAGGTAGATCTGAAGCAGTATAGTGAACGTCCGATTTACAGAAAAAGGCTATTAAAACAAATGCTTCTTTCAAAGTGTTCCCAACTGAAGGCCAGCAGAGACGGAAAGCTTCCCAGAATAATGTTGGCTCTACCTGAGATGGTTTTGTGCCCCTTATCAAAAATCATGTTCTTGGTATTGCCAATGAGGAGAGAAGACAGAGGTTTGGCAATTGCAATGGATGCCATCTTCCTGATCAGCGTTTGGAAAGATGTTGAGATGTTTCGTTCACTAGGTATAGCATATAGCTTGATATCCTGGCACTGTTACGTCTGGGGCAACATTATTAACCTCTGGGTGGCCTGTTGCTGTGGGGGTCGTCCACGTTGCCGTTCCCTGGGCACCCTCTTCAGTCCAGGCGGCATCCCTGTTGCGTTGGGGCTGCCGCCATTCTTACTGCTATGCTCCCAGCACTGCCTCTTGTCCGACAGACTGCCCCACTGATGTGCCGGAGCACCCTGCTTCACCAGGGCTGCCTTCCTGCACCAGCCTAGGGGCTTATTTTCACCTGGGCTGACACGAGACAGCCCTGGACTTCGTTCTGCTTCCTGCTCTTCAACCAGGCTGCCTTACAAGTCGGCATAGGGCTTCCTTTCATAGCTCCACCCTCTGGAGCAGAGCAAACTTCTTTCTCTCCCGGGCCACCTGGCACACATGGCCAAGGAGGGCTTTTACACAGGGGATATGGCCGGGATGTTCAGTTCGGACAGCCCTGCCCACGTGACCTGGACTGGGCAACTTTGTCTTCGGCCCCGGCAGCCACATGCACTCTGCCTGAGCACTCAGATCGTCATGGGGCCGTCTGGTCTAGCCCCTGGGCGGGCCGACATCCGACAAGGTTATTTTCTTTTTCCTCCATGCTCTGAGTGCTTCTTTTCCCCTTCCCCCTTCTGTCACTTCTCCTTTCCTCTCTTTTCCCTCCAACTTTCTCCCAACTGTTTCTCTTTTTCAGAACTTCTCTAGATTCTTTTCTCCCCTGCCCAGCCCCTTCTTGAGGCAGGGGAGTTCTGTCCCTTTATTTTACCTTTTTCACTGGTCAACATTCCATCCAGCCCCATGGATTATTCCACTGCAAAACACACACACATTTAGAAAACACGCACACTACATAAAATAAAGTACTTTATGCATCCCTTTTGTCCATCTTTATTGCTAGGATTTTATTGGGCTCGACTGTTCCTATGTCGATTATGGAGATGAACACTCCTCATTTAGCTTTGTTTAATTTCAAGAAGGAAGATTTTTCCATAGCATTGTGTTGAGAGAGGGCCCTTTCAATTAAGAATATTTTCATTTTGAGTGTCACTCTGGGTGTATATCTAAAGGACCACAAATCCTACAAGCTCCACTATATCCCTCTGGGAAATCGTTTTTTTCTATGCTCCACAAAGGACTGCGGATTATTGGCTTGCCTGCCCATTGCACACTGTAAAATGAGACCAATATCCCAATCTAAATAGTTACATAAGCACTTGAGGGAGAGACTGCTTCGAAAGGGGAGATGTAGGATTGAGTGTAGTGATTGTGTAGATGCGTTTTGAAGAGTATGGTCTTCAGGTTTCTCCTGTGACATAGGATCACAAGCGCCTGCTGATCTCCGTTAACTTGTACCAGAGACTGGGTGCGCAGCACGAAAAGGTCTGCTTAATATTTTTCAGTCTAGTTATTTGTTTCAAATCTGATAATGTTGTGCCTTTTGATTATGCATTGCTTTTCGCAGATGGTCTGCTTGTCAGCCAGGAAGAGTGGGGGGGACTTTGGTTGTAATGTCTTTATAGGGGATGCAGGCAGTCCTGAAAATGATGCATGTTTGAAGCTTGTTAAGGATTGGAGTGATGATGCGAACACAAGTCTGCATGCCTACATGTTTGATATACTTCTAGGAGCAGTGATTCTGTGAAAGATTTGAAGATCTGATCTCCTTTGTGTTGGGCAGCTAGTAATGTGCTCCAAAACATCCAAAACCGTTCTAACTAAACCTTCCTTGAGAAGTAGCTCCCCAAGACTTGGAGTCACCCAACACTTACGCACATACATCTTTTTTCAATAGGAACGAGACAGAAGATGAGAGGGGGTGAAAATGGTGTGGTTGGGTGTGGTCTGAATTAGTTTTGAGCTTGTTGCGCAAGCCCATCATGTGCATTTGTACGTTCATCTTTGCTTAATGACACACTGAGGATCAGGTAGCAATGACATTGCAGTGCTTCTACCTCTGCTACTCCTCTGGTGCAAACTCTGTAATGTTTTATAAGCACATGGTCTGTCCTTGTAAACCGAACCTCTGCGGTATCCAGATTTTAGTTTTGAGTAATTTGATGAACTCCCTTTCCTTTATCACCTCCACTTTGTTCTAAACATCTGCTGTGTGGATGTTTTAAGAGACATGATGTGTGGGGGAGTGAGGAGGTTATCACTTCCTAACGCCTCTTGAGAGGATGGCATAATGTCTCTTCTCATTCGGTTGCTTTTAAACATGTGAACTGATATTCTGTGATCTTGCTTTCGAATTGCACATTAGCATCATATATGAGGGGTATGTTAGTTTCAGCGAATTCCTGTCTGCTTTTCAGTCAGATTAATATTCTCTAAGGTCAAAAAGTATGAACAAATCTCTGCTTGTATAATGTACATTTATATGGGGATTTGAATTCTAGAGTCCGTTTTTGTCATCCCCCTCTCCCCTGCTAATACTACTGAAACTGCACTGAATCTGCAACTGGGCCATTCACCGTTCTCGGCCCAGCCACTCTCCCCTGCACTGCCTCCACGGCAACCCCTGCACTACGGGACTGTGTCTGTATCCATACAGCCCCCCTTCCCAGCACTTGTTTGCACTTACCTCGCACTTGCCACCAGCTGGCCCTTGTTATTTATCCTGTATGCTGTATGCTTATAACCCTGTACTGCACTTTCCCCTCTCCCTTTCCCCCATGCACTTTTCCCTTCCCCTCTACCCTTGCACTTGCGCAATCTGAATGACACCTGGCCTAGTAAGATCGTTGTCTGTCTCCCCTTGTTCCCCCCCCCCCTGCCTCGTCGCGCCTTGAAACACTTGTGTATAGGCGCGTTACAAATGCCATATCATATCATATCTTGCAATCTTTTAGTATGAAATAAAATATCCAACAGAATATGTATATCTGGGGCCTCTGCATCATGGACCTGTGTTAATGCGTTTTAATACATTATGGATCTCTACCCTATTCTTGCCCTGAACCCTTAAGCATCAGTGCAAGTTATTTGACCTGTATTCAAACGGGTATAGGACCGGCATGGCAGTAGCGTAGCTTTATAGGCCTCTTACTCTGGAACGCTGAAAATCCTTGCATTGATCACCCCTGTTTGTCCACATGGGTGCATGGGCCCCTGATTCACTTGCTTCAAGGTTGTCATCGAATACATGTGTATAAATATATCCAATAAAAACATTGAGGTTGTGCTGATGTTCATGTTTAGAGTTAATGCAATCAAACACCAGAAATTCAGCGGTAACCTTATTGCCCGAGTCCCTGCTCTGCACCACACGTCATTAGTACTGCAGTGTTTCAGTACTATAGAATCATAGTCAATACAAATATATATTTGTTTTCATTTCGTTTTTGGTTTTGTAATACTATGGTACCTACTGTTTATTTTTGAAACACTTTGGCTCCTTGGATCTGGGCCTAATCCTACAATCCAAATCTTTTTCATTAAAGTAACTGATGCATTACTCTGAACTTCTCAAACTGTTACATTTCTCTTTTTAGCTCCTTACCTGCACCCGTTGACACTGTCCTGACCCCTTGTAGTGTGTCTAGTGTAAATGGAGGCGGGGCGTAGAGTACCCATTCTGCTTGAAGGTCAATTCATATAATAAGTAAAAATGCGCCTATTTTGATGCAGTAGTGTCTTAATTATGGTAATAAAAAAAGACTGCCATTTTTCCATTGCAACTGCAACACTGGTATCTATTGGTCATTAAACCACATCAGAAACCTAGGTAGAGGAAAAGGAAGAGGTGACCTTGCTTTGCTTATGTGATTAGTCAAAGCGAATGCTCATCCTTGGCTCCAACCTCCTCCATATTTGTTCTTGCCATTTCCTTGTTACTCTTAACTGTACTCTGACCTGTATTTCATAAGGTCAGGTTTGCTGTTGTGTAGCTAAGCAAAATGGATTGCAACCTGATAATTGCCGTTGCTTATGAATTGCTCTCATATGTTGCAGAGGTCTTAGTTTGGCCTGCCTTGTGGACCTGCCTATATATGTTAACTGACATCTACAGGTGAAATCCAATAGTAGCTCAATGTAGTAAAGGCCTTAACGTTATCTGCAAAGGAACTACATACACTTCATCATCCACGTTTAAATAGACAGGAAGTCTGTCAAAACAAATGTTCAACTGCTGTTAGTTTCACGTACTTTCACCTTGATAATCTGGCTCCAATCTTGCAGCCTCCACTGTAACATTTCAGATCGCAGACCAATCTTGTCCTTCAAAACCCGATTGTTTCAAAATGTGCCATTGGCATCTTAAAATACCGGATTACCATATGTGGTAATTATTCTAATATTTGAATTATTGATTTGGGAATGCAACATTTTCTTATTTTCATCTTATTTTCTCAAGCAAGGCTCTTTGCTGTGTAACCTCTAGTTCTGAATCGTGCCATAATTTCTTTACAGGAGTTATATCTAACCAACAATTTTGCTTGGCTCTTAGAATTCTTAGAATTCCGCCTGAAGGGCATTATTGACATTACTGGGCAATGGACCGAATTTGCATGTAAAAGCCTATTCCCTAGTGTAGACTGCTTGAACATTGCTGTGTGGATGCAATCATAATTACCCTAATTCAACGGTCTAGAGGTTATATTTCTCTCTCGTGGTATGTGAGAGAGAATTGCCAATTGAATGGATTATCAAAATAAGCTCTGTAAATATCAAAAGATTCTCAACGTCTCCCTTTCAGATCCAAAGCATACAATAAACTGTGTTGCATATCAATTTGCTATGCAATTCTCTATGTTTGCTAATTAAATATTCACTTGTGTAGTAAAGATAGCTTTTGAAGTGACCCTGTTCAATGAAGGCACAGCTTGCCCTGCATTCCTGTCTTTGCTTCAGGGCTCTTTCCGCCCTCTCTTCTCTGTTCACTGCAAGTTCAAATGGGCTAATGGAGAGATAGTGCAGCAGTAATCCTCTCCTAGTAAGTGCCCAAGGCCTGTTTGGGTGTGCTTGGTAAGATTTGTTTTTCTTTTTCAAATATTTGCAAACCAGAAGTAATCGAATTAAGTAATCGGATGATACCTTTACAAAGCAAACTTTATCCTGTCTGGCAAAGACATGTATGTGTTAACTTTATTTATTTTTTAAAAGACAGTCATGTGATTCATTCCTAAACATGTAAGTTGTTACATTATGTATGATTACATTTTTCCTACGGTAAAACCCTGCATTGTCTCCATGCTTTACATTAAAGTTTAGTGTATCTAAATCTCAGTGTCAATTAATATTTCATTTTGTTGGGGAGGATCATATTGACGTGTGAACACTTTTGAAAATGTAAATGATCACACAGCCAAATGCTTTTGTTGGGAAAGCTAGTTCTGTAACCTGCTGGTTGCATTCATCTGTGAAACTGGTGCTCAACCCATCTACTGATCCCATGCTCCTGACGTTCCATCTAATCACCCTGTTGCTCTATACCAGCTATCCTGAAAATGCGATTGCGGCAAACTACAATATTCCACCTAGTTTGCTCAGTTCTCTGCCTGCTACACCATCCACTCTTAGTCCTTTACTTTCTTCCCTTCTTCCTCCTCTTACATAATGAATGCACAGATCTGACTGGATGTTTACTCAAAGTAATGATCAATAGTTCCATCTAGTCTGTAGATCTACTGCACTAAAGTTCAGTTTCAGTGGTTTTTATCCTATGTATTTGTGTGCCCTTTCATGCAGCTAACCTTTTATATTTTACATTTTACAGACACTCAACCATGGCTCGCAAAGTCGTTTCGCCCACTTGCATTGTCGAGTAGAATTTGTGAAGGGGGTTTTACAGTAAATGTCAAAAATGTTTCACTATGCATGGCTGGTGGCAGTGTGCCAAACCAAGTGGGTTTGTGGTGACCTACACCATTTAACAGAACAGTAAATGTAAATATGTAATCCGTTGCCATAGGTTAGTGCAGGTCTAGTTGAATTTTGAAGAATTTGCAAGATCCGACAACATTGCTAATCAAGACAATGTTTAAGTAGCAAATTCTGCTAATCAATTTTTGAAACATAAATTATGCCTTGTGGGTCAGATCAAGTTCCCTCTTGTGATACGCCACAGTCTTCAGATCTTTGGCTCCGAAATGGTAGACCAAAATGCTGCCCTCAAATTCATCTATCCAGAGTTGTCCCCATGGAGCCAAAGATCTATCTAACCCAAGTGAGAAGCACTAGGTCTTTCTGTCAAGAGTTTGGAGTTGTAGGTTTCTTCTAAACATTATTTTTTTATTTTAAGTTAACATCAATACTTTAAAATTACTGCCAGGTTTCTAGCCCCTTTGGTCGCATGTGGTTTGTGGTTTGGAGTACATGGTTTGTGTGGTTTGCTGAGAATGACGGGCTGGGAAAAAAGGTGTACTTTGGGAAGCCATTTTTTATTTATTCTTGCCCCCACGCTTCCTCCCAACTTTGGCAGTTTCTTGGGGAAGCTGTTGCAGCCTTAGCTAGAGCGCTGCTAATGTTGGCTCCATTGTACATCTTCTCTCGTGCTCTCTCATCTCCCTCGCTTTAACAATGAATACATACTTATTTTAAACCACCATTAATTCTTGCGCTTTGCTGAACAAATTTACTATTTCTTCAATAAAATAGTGCTCGTTGCTGATATTTTTTTTTATTTTGAAAACTGGGTGCATACACATTGTTATACTAATTAGGCTATATTCCTCCTCCAATTCACAAAGTGGAAATAGTTTTTTGTTAACGGGGAAATCATAGTGCAAACTACTTCTCATTGCATCTGTAATGAAGCTAACCGTTCCTGGATTGCTGGGCAGTGTTTGTTAAATATTTACGTATCATAGAAATGAGTGCTCATTGGCTAACGATCCCTACTCGCCCGGACCTCCTGCCTCTCCCACAGGACTGATCCAATGAATAGTCTTCTAGGTTTAGGCACCAGAGAGACCTTTTATAGCATCTGTATCTTAAGACAGAAATGAGATGCATCTTTTAATGCAAAGATTCTGATTTAAAGACAAGAGTGTGATAGATCTACTTCAGCTTTGCATTCAACCTGCATCATCACTATGCTCGGTTAAACATTCAAGGAGCACAGTGGAAAGAAAGGGTTCCTTATTAACTCTCTTTCACTTTCGGTTGGTTGATCTGTCGTGTCCTAGAACCAAATTCTCATACATGCACTGCCCTTTCAGATTGCTTGCATTACACAGATGCATCTGATTCTGGTGTTGCTTTGGAACCCAGTCAGGACCTCAAAATATTTTTAATTGGAAGTGTTTTATGCCCTTTTTGAAGTTGGGAGTAAATTCCCAATTGCGCAGTATTTAAGGCAACTAAAAGTAGGTGTTAACTCTAAAACCGATATCATTTGTAATTCCTGCTGCTTCTTGCCTAGTACTTGATGCAAATTGAACAATGCATTAAAGCTCAAGTTTAGGCGAGGCAGTAATATTTGAGCTCCTTTCTGTAGCACTGCTCTGCTGGCACTACTTTCTGTCCTAGATGCTTATTCCGCTGTAACAACTGTCTTGCAGTGATACATTTTCAAGAATTATTTTTAATTGCATTCGCTAGCTCTTTCATCCTCTTGCCCACCTTCTCATCAATTCACTGAAATCATTGTTCCCTTTAAGAAATTAATCTGGACATTTGCAGGTGAATGAGGACTACACAGATTTGGTAGCATTCAAATGTAATCGCACATGGCCGGGAGGATAGCTCCAGGGCAACGCGTTTGTCTTGGAAGCAAGACGAGGCATAGCAACACAGGTTTGAATCCCGGCCCCGCGCTTAGAAACCAGTCTTTGGTATTAAGCGTGTTATAAAAGAACAATTATATAATTACACTCAAGCAGTGGATGCTGCCTTTTCCACAGATCATCGAACACTATATAGCACCTCAGTCCTTCTACAAAAATGTTGAAATTGGCCAAAACTTAAATAGTTTGGCACCAGTTATTTTTGCTGCCAAACTATAGGTAATTTTATTTCTTTATTTACCACAAACTGCTTTTTCTACTTGTAGCTGGACTGTCTGTGTAGTGGGTCAACTAAAGTTGAACAGGGTGCCAGATTCAAAAGTACCCCAGCATAGATTAACCCATTAGTTACTCGGACGACACAGTACTAGAGTGACGGCATTAGGCCCCATAGTCTTTTGCTCTAATTCCAACCACTGTAGGATCAGATGCATAAGCGCAGTATTAAATTATACAGATATCACACTTTAACACTGACAAGAATCTGCCATGCTTTTTGCATTTGAGTCCAGTCATAGCAAGATCTGTTGGCGCAAAGTGGGTCTTTTGAGCACTGTGCCAAATGCATTCTTTCTGCCAAAGGTGTGCTGGCCAGTTATGTACTACTTCGTTCAGTTCAGGTGTTGGCTCCTTAATGATTACCCATTTCCATGTTAGTCCCGACTTCATGATTCTTGCTGTGCTCTTAATCCCATTCCATTGCATTGTTAAAAAATGCCAATTAATCGGTCTATCATGATCCAGTGTTTTAAGGCAGATGTATGTATTGGAATGCAGCCAGAATTAATCTGGGTAAAAATATAATCTTATATTTAATGCTGTCTGAACGGTCCTTTAGGCGGATCTGTGACTTCATTACAGCCAGTGTCTGGTACAGCTCTACGCTGATGAAATGATATATATATCTAAGGGGAAAACTTTCATTGAAGTGCAGTTAAGGTGACTAAACCCTAACGCAAGAAAACCCTTGACATTCAGCACATTGGGTAACTCAGGACAGGCTTAAATCTGCGTGTTCCCATTGATCTCCCACATAATGCAATATCCCCCATAATGCCATTTTGAATGCCATTGTGAATCCTTTCTCTTATGATCTATGGGCACTTGGGGCTTTGCAACAGGAACATTTTGAGTCGAGTCAGTCCTTAGTTTCCCAATGCGCTGAATTTCAAGGGTTTTGTTGCGTTACGTTTAGTCACCTAAACTGCACTTCAAATAAAGATTTTTTCATTGAATTTCAAGTGTTTTGTTATACCATCGTTTTTTTTCTGCGTGTACAGTGGCCACAGCTTTTTTTCCGCGTGTACAATATTCTCTGCAAACTTTCAGCCCAATTCATCATACGAGTCAAACATTATTAGCAATTCATTTTTTAAATTTCCCATGGAGCACACTAAAAATACAATTTTTTATATATACATATATATATACATATATATATATATTAAACAAAATTCAAGCTCACTTCACTTAAATGTAAGGTTTGAACAATAAATGTTGGAGCACACGTCTGTTAAAGTGCAAACAAGCTTATAATATTTCTTCTTACATGGAAGCAAATTAAAATTCTATTTAAAAACAACACGGATTTACAAAACAGTGCGTTAAGTCTTAGGTGTTCACTTTTACGCCCCGCGTTCCATCCCAAACACGGGGACTTCCTCATAACTCCAGTCCCTTGCCTGGGACCTTACCCCTCCCCTTAGCTGGATGATTGCTCTGGAGAGGAACATTACCTTTGTATGCCCCGTAAATGGGACTGTGTGCTGTACTGTGTCCTAATGTTGGTGTGAACATGCCATAGAAAAGATTTGTCATCCTTTATCAGAGGTTATCGAAGGTTTCTGCTTGTGACATTAGACCCCTATGCCCGGTTTATACTTAACATGTATTCTGGTTGTTGTCATGAAGATATCTTGAATCGGAGATCATTGCAAAAAAGGCTTGCTTGTGTACTTTGTTAGGGAAAGGGAGCCTCTATGGCCGCATTCTGCAACCTGTGGCTCTCCAGATGTTTGCATACAACTCCCATGATCCCTTGTCATTGTCTATGTTGACTATGCCTGATAGCAGTTGTAGTCCAGAACATTTGGAGAGCAAATGGTTGCAGACCTTTGCTCTAAGGGGATGAGGGGGGGGCGTGTCCAACGGGATTTTTTTTTAAGCTTTCCTTCACTTAAGTATGAAGTGTCCTGACCTGGTTGTATGAATTACGAGGGACATGAGGCTGTCCATATCCGTAAGTGTCATTTAAATTAGATGAGTGTCATAAACCATCAATGGCCTGTGCAGCGACATCCACTTCTTGGTCGCTGCCTGGTGAATTGATCATTAATGTAAATTGATGCTGTCAGCCTTTTCCTCCTAATCTTTTTTTTCTTCTTTCAAACCCGGGAAGAGCCTTTATTGTAATGAAGATGTGCAGTGAGATAGCATGAAGTGGGGCAAACTTTCTAAATGCTTCTCATAAGTATTTTGCACTAGTCACAGGCAGGCAATGTAGACTGGTCTGTGGGCTGGCAAGTTATTCAGTAATTTCTTCTTTGCCAATTGCGAGGGGAAAATGTTCACAAGGATGGTGTTTTGCTTCTGTTGAGATATTGAGGTTGTTTTTGTGTTATTTGGTCTAACTATGATAGCAATATCTTTTCTTTTTGTCCATTAGTGAGCTCCATCAGTTTGGGGAAATGCACATTCTGGTCTGTTTGTGGTTTGTCTACCATTATCAAATAGCTGGGGCCCAAAATCCTTCATCTTGGTGATTGTGACATGCACTGTTTTGTTTCCATTGTGGTGGTGTGTTAATATAACCTACTTTGGCTATTTCATTGACCCCTAAATTCTCCCGCCAACTAATGACAATCGAAAGAACTTTGGATTCCAGGGTGATGCATGTAGCATTTTCTTAATGTCTAGGAGCAGTAAAACCAAACATATTTTACATTATTTTTGTTAAAAAAAGGTCTTCATTGTTACCAAGATGTTTGGCCTGCCTTTATTTTAGCAAGAATGTGGGCACTTTGAAATTTCATGATGTGCTGCCACTCCACAAATGTGCTATGTGTTCATGGTAGTTACCAGGATACTTATGCCCTACATGTGGAGTGAAATATGGTGGTCAGATGTACCAAACTAGTCTCTTGCCAGATACTTCAGTTGCTAGATAACAAAAGCAAACTCCCTTCTAGAGACTGAGTTGTGCAATGCTTCCCTAGACTTTAATTGATGCACATGGGCAATAGGTTGTTGTTTAATGGATGCACTCCATATCCAGACCTGACACTTCCATTTCCAACATGTAGAGATTATGGAATGGAGTTCTATGTAGAATGACTAGAATTGTCCCTGTGTGTAGGAAACTAACTTTGTCTTGACATTAGCATGGCTGAGAGTCCGATATGCAGACCTTTCTGCATAGACTTTAGAGAACTTTAACAGAATATAATTGGACTGTCTGGTTGCATTTACAATATTAAATAAAACTACCCATGTGCAAACGCGCCTCACAAGAACTGTACTTGGCTGGATCGAATACTTGTTAACGCACAAAAAAAGGGGGTAGACCTAGAGCTGTCTTGCATAATTTTTATCAGACTCCTTCTGTTTTTCACAATAAAACTATCTCTGCATAGAAGCACACCCAGTCTCTATCAGGGGGTGCTCACCCTAGGACACCGGTGGTGCACCGCCTATTAATAGAATACAGAAGCAAAAACTTTCCCTATTGCTTTTTTTCATACAACAAATTGCCCTTGGACTAGGGCTCTGAATACAACACTTAAAAGAGCAAGGATTGCCTGCACCTCAACACCCAGAATCCACCTTCTGCACTGTAGAGGGAATATGCTGACTTCCCGTGAACTACTTTGGATTTTTCGCTTGGACACTTGCACAAATGGCCTTAATGAAAATATTCAATTCAATTGCACGAACTAACCACGATCAGAGAGAATGAGAACCATCATCAGCATATGATAGCACTGGTAGAATTGAATTGATTATTAATATCCAAAACAGAGGGGTGTCTGGGAAACTCTCTACCAGCACGAACACAGCCCATTGACTTGTTCTTGGGTGGGTGGCCCCTGGGAGAGTCTCAACCAAGTCTTTAGCTCACTGTTCATTTCACAGAGTATGGAATTTTCCCGCATATCAGTCTTTGTCCTGCCCAGGGGCAGTCCAGCACCGAAATGCTAGGCAATACTCCTCTGAACAAGAGTACCACAGCAACCCCATACACTTTCTTCTCTGTGAAAAGAACAGTGAGCTAAAGACTTGGTTGAGACTCGCCCAGGGGCCATCCACCCAAGAACAGGTCAATGGGCTGTGTTCGTGCTGGTAGAGAGCTTCCCAGACCCCCCTCTGTTTTGCATACCAAGTAACAAAGTTACCAGGGGAATCCAGACGTGGACCCCTTGCTCACTGTTCTTAGAGGGGCGCAGCTTCACCTCGATGATGCCCAACAAGGTTGAAACACGTGTATGGGGTTGCTGTGGTAACCTTGTTCAGAGGAGAATTGCCTAGCATTTTGGTGCTGGACTGGGCAGGACAAAGACTGATATGTGGGGAAATGTCTTCTCTGTGAAAAGAACAGTGAGCTAAAGATTTGTTTGAGACTCTCCCAAGGGCCATCCACCCAAGAACAAGTCAATGGGCTGTGTTCGTGCTGGTAGTTTCCCAGACCCCCCTCTGTTTTGATTATTTATATAGCGTCTTTACACAATGTGTTTCCAAGTACTTCAAGGCAGGGAGAGAACAAGGGACAATACAGTGACATTCTTACCAGTCCTTGAAACATTTAAGAAAGAGAAATTAACTATCATACTCTGCCTAGCGACTTTTTTGATAATGCAAGTGCATTTGACAGTAAGGAGGGAATGAGGGTGTGAAGGCGGAGACTGACAAACGGCTACCTTACTATGCCTGATGCCAATTGAGGTAGTGCCAGAATTAAACAAGAGGTGGGTGGGGAGCAAGGAGAACAACAAAACCAGCAACTATCGTACTAGGCCTGATGACATTTCAGATATTGCTGGAGAGGGAGGAAGAATCAATGAGAGGGGGGGTAGGAGACAAACTGCTATCATACAGGTCAGGTGACATTTAGGATAGGGTAAGTGCTAAGGATGATAGGGTGAAAAGGAGGGGGAGAGAGGAGGGAACATCAGGAGGCGGAGGGAGGGAGACAGACAGACCAGCATGCAGCAGACGACCAGGGGTTGGGGAGGGGATTAGAGAAAAAGGTAGAAAGCGAGGTAAGGGTAGGCAGAAGATGATTGCAACTAAGCTAAATGCATACAAAACACGGCCGGGGTTGAGACTAAGTACAATGCATAAATGCAGCCAGATTTAAAACAACTTCAGTGCATGAACGCAGCCAGATTTAAAGAAAGCAACCAGTATCGGAAACTAGCAGTGGGTGCATCAAAAAATAGAAAACGCAGTACAATCAGATGTGCAAGATATGGGAGAAAAGCAGAGAAGGAACATGAGTGACACATGAGGGTAAAAGGGTGTCCACAGGAAGGGAAAATACCCTTGGTTGTGGCTGTGTGTTATGGAAGTCCAGACTTCAAGGTGAAGTGAGATAGCTGCAGCATGGAAGTCCAAGAGAAAGGGTTGCAGGAAATGACAGCAGGCAGCGTTCTGTTAGCGGACAGGGAGCAGACACAGGCCCTCGTCAGGGCCCTCGAAGGTCTGGCTGGCTCCCGCCTCCTGGTTGCCCTCATTGGCCTATGTAGGCCAAGGTAGCCAATGCGAGGGAAAGTGAGGACAAGCAAAAGTAAACTTTCCAAGAACAAAGCGGGGCAGCCATCTTTTTAATATCTAGTGTAGAAGTGAAACCAAGCAAGTGAAAGTTGAAAACTCGCAAAATACCCCAGTTCTGGGATAAGGCAGGTAGGGAGGGTTTAGATTGGATTTCAAACCCAAAGCTGCCTGTGTTTTCAGAATTTAGGAAAAAGAAATGGAGAAGTCAGCGCTACGGGCGCAGTGCACACAACAATATGAAAGGGCTTACCCTAGCAAAAATGTGTGCTCCGGCAGGTGAAAAGGTGCTCCTGTAGCTCTCGCGGCGTGGCTCCATCCAGGAGTTGAAGAGAAGTGGGAGAAATGGATGAAAGCATGTCGTGGCCTTAGAAGAGCTGGCTGGCTCCTGAGGTAATTGACAGTAGATCCGAGTCAACCCATGTAAGTTGGACAAGATAAGGACCTGTGACAAAATCAATAGGTAGATGGGGAGTTCTCCGCCACAAAAACATGCAAAACATCAAAGAATTTGATAAAGGTTTTTTTGGAAAGATTTTTTCTAAAATGTGTACATTGCAAAAAATGACAAACGCAAAATGGACTAAGAGCAACACATAAATACATCTACATAGTTGTGTCCCATTTGTTTTGTCATCTAAAAAGAAGGGTGGAGTCTGTAACCAGAGAGGTCTTTTTTTTTGATTTAAGGTTTGGTGTCCCTGATTGTGAATGTGGAATACTTTATGACCAATTGTACATCTTTTTAAAATGTGCTTATTGGGATTGCAACACAAAAAAGTAGTATGGTTGAATAGTCGAGCCACAAAGCATTTTGGGAAAATATTGGTTTAACACAATAGCCAGGACCCTCCGAATGCTGATCAATCAGGACCAATCCGGCTTTATAATAGATGGCTCCATCCAAGATAACATCTGCAAAGCCATAAACGTAACCGAATTAAGAATGAGAGGAGGCCTCGCCACTTTCCTATTTGGGTGCTTGACACCAGCAGGCCGTTTATTCACCTGGATTGGGGGGATCGTTGGTGAAACTTTAGACGTTTGGGTTCGGACCAAATATAAATATTTGGCTACGGGCGCCGTACGGGCAGCCCCGTACACCAGTATTAAGGTAAAGGACCAAGTCTCCCAGCCAATATATATTACGAAAAGGGATGTTCGCTGCCCCTTCCTGTTCGCTTCAGCCATGGGACCCCTGGGATGTCGCATCAAATCGAACTAGTAATTTAAAGGGATTGAGTATGGGAATAAGGAGCACAAGATAGCACTGCTTGTGGATGATGAGCTCCTATTCCTATGAGACACTGAGCACTCATTACTTTCGACACTGAAAGAGCTTGATCTATTCTATAAGGTGTCAGGCTACAGGGTGAATTACGCAAAATCACAAGGCCTCAATATCTCGGAACCCAGAACCACTACTCACAGGCTGGTGGAGAAATACCAATTTTTGTGGTCTGACACAGCGATCACATATTGGAGTCTCACTAACTTGACACTGCGACTTGTTTAGACACAATATTCCCCTTCTTTTGAAAACACTGACAGCCGATCTCCCCTGATGGCTCCCACTGGAGATCTCATGGCAGGGGAGGCTATTGTTCATCAGAATGAATGTACTGCCCAGACTTTTATACATCTACGATCAAAATCATTAAGTACACCCTCACAAGCATCCCTCAAAACATATTCTGCTTCATATGAGCAGGGAAACGGACCAGAATAGCTGGCATGGTCCTGTATTAATCCACCTCTATGGGTGAATGAGGGGTCCCCAACGTGCGGAGATACTTTATAGCTGCTCAAATAGCACACATCCACAAATGGGTGGCACACTTCACCCAATCGGACTGGCCACAACTGGAACAATCGGCTATGCGTTTTCCTCTGCAAGCACTCCTAAGCATGAGTAGGCAGGATAGGTTGCAGGCAGATCTGCTTCTACAGTACACATTGGTGACTCTTAAGGTACTGGGACGAGGGGCATAAATTATGGGGTGAACTCGGGCCTGGTTCACTAGTGCTTGGGAACCCATCCTTCACACCTCTGCAAGATAAGTGGGCCTTCTGTCTGTGATTCAATGGAGTGGCAGGGCAACTCAAAGAATGTTACACACAAGGCAACCATGCTCATTTGAGGAATTTGAAGGCAAGTTCGATCTCAGAGGCCTAGAGGCTGCATTTTTGCCAGATTCAGCGCTGGGTTTCGCACCCTACAACGCGTGCATCAGGCACTAGAAAACCTATGGCCCAGGAGAGGCAGGCCTTTGAGCTCACTGGGTGGGGTAAACGTTCACATCCCTACCGGATTCTGAATAGAACCAATCGGACAACAAACTCCTGTATATGGTGCCATGGGGTAGGAGTCTTCAGCGTGAGATACCCATAGAATCTTGGACGCTAATTGGGCAAGGGCACATAGGAGCTCCATATGCACGCTCAATAAAGAAAATTCATACAAAGTAATGATGCAATGGTATTACACCCCATAACGGTTGCACAAATGAAACAGTGTATACCCACCCCCCTGTTGGAGAGGCTGCGAATCAGTAGCCACACTGGAACACATGTGGTGGTCCGGTCCATGTTCTCGGTATGATTGGAAAGAGATCTTGTCTGGTATGCAAGGCATCACAGAGTGGAAATTCCCAGAGACTCACTTATATTCCTACTCGGAGATGTGGGCTTGGAGGGTCCCTGTGACATGGGGATGAATAATTGCCTCTCATTACACATTTACTTAAAGCAGCCTGACTAACGTTGGCACATACATGGAAATCTCATGAAGGTCTAATCATTAGCCTCTGGTGGTCCACAGTTTGGGAAATGTGGATGTTGGAAAAATCACTGCGACCGTGAACAATACCCCAACCAAATTCTCAAGACTATGGTTCCCCTGGGCTAGATATTGCGATGAATCACTAGACGCGCCCCCCTTCACCCCACGCCAGCCTCAGACCCTAAGTTATCTTTCATTATTGTAAGGGAAAACGGGAAACCAGGGTGGTGGGGCAGGGATCCTGGGTAGAACCCAGAGGGTATACTCTGGGGGCAGTTGGGGCCAGGCAGTGGGCCTGGGTTATCTGCACAGCATGTTAATCATACCTGGACATGTTTGATAATAGTCTATACTTGATCTGAATTTGCGATTGAAGGCGAAAGCAGTCCTGTGGTGACCCTGCCCGAATGTTGTTAAAATGAAAATTCTCAATGAAGTTGAGTAAAAATAAACATAAAAATAATGGTCTAATCTGAGAACCAAAACTGGTTTCCCAAGTTTTGTGGCTGTGGTTATTGGATAAGTAACCTAATGTTTGCATGTCTCAAATGACTCCACATATCGTCAAAGAATGGCCTTTTATTTAAATGTTTCAATTGGCTATAAAGTATAAGTAAACACAAGACCTCATAAGAAGCAACCTTAGTTTACAACCACCATGAACATTGAACTCTGTTTTCGTTATTCTTTTTAAATTGGGTTATTCATGGTGGATCAAAGTATAAATCTTAATCACCAAAACAAATTGTTGAATAACCAAACTCCATTCTGCAAATATGGTGCTTAAATGACCCAACATGTTTCGATTCCCTGCATAGGTGTGAGATCTTCAAGCGAGGGCAGAAGACCCTAAGCCTAAGGAAAAAAAGTATGATTTGTTTTTGAAAGGAGAACCACAATATTGCTTTGTGGCACACAATCAAAAAAAAAAGAAAGCAAAATGAAATTACTATCTCATAATTGAGGATCTAAATACTCAAAACTTTATCCTGCTGGTGTACCCCAATATTTGGGGTTTAAGACATCCTCAAGATTCTTTTAGCCAGATAAAACAAATTGTATAAACTACATTAAAATCTGTACTTTGGCTGTTGGAAAAAAGAAAGAATAGTGCCTTGTTCGAAATCAGTTAACTCAATGTTACATGTGGAGGCCATTATTGGAATGACTGTAAAATGAAACGCACTGAAGATGTGTGTGTATAATGGGTTGGCCAGATTTTGAGAGCAGGAGTGGTGATGAAATGAAAACTAAATCTGACTTGCCCCTTTCGCTCTATCTGAAAGTAATGTGAAAGTGGACATAAGTCAAATCCTTAACGGTCCAAGAATAGGGATTTGCTTTCAGTAAAACGAAATTGTGATGGATTGTAAGTAACAATTTACCAAAAAGTGGGTATTGTTAAATGAAGAGGGGGAATTAATTATCTGATGGGTTGGCTAGTGCTCCTGCGGTGTGCAAAATGTCAATCGTATTGATATTCACACAACACTGGAAAAGTAGTTTGAAGGATGCCACGTCCTTAGTGCTCTAAAGATTAATCTAGACCACTAGTCTGCACATCCTGTATATGCAGGAAAGGGCCTAGTGACGGGCATTTTGGGAGGAAAAAATTGAGGATAGTAAACGTCCGAGTAAAGGTTGAGTAGGGAAAGTGGATGGGGAACACCCAGGATAGCAATACTAGGCAATACACAATGGAGTTTGTGAAGGGCAGAACCGGGGGAGGGGTGGTATAAGCATGGTGTGGGGAGTGGTGGGCTGTCCAGTGGCTCTTCCCCTGAGAGAAAGTTAATGTGGACATATGGTAATGGGGACAAGGAGAGTAACAGTGGCGAAAAAAGGTGAAAAGGAACCGTGCATGCATTACTGATGGGCATCTCTGAGAAATTGTACATGCAAACAAGTGTTCTCAAAGAGTGATTGGCAAAGACTGCCCATAGGACTTCCACCACTCAACAATACTCAGTAAGAACTCTGCTGTCGTGATAAAGTGCTAACATTAAAGGAGCTCTTGCCAACAGACTGAAAACCTACTGGGTTGATATTTTCCATCAACCACAGACAGAACTCAAGAGCCTCCTGAACCAACTCCCCCCTCCACCTACATACCTTTCAATATCTTAATACCTTTACACTGCATACGTAAACCAAATGAAAAACGGCAGCCTTGTCCACCGAGTACTGCCTTCACCGCCGTAATAACCACAGTGCCTCTATGCGTGGCCTTCATAACATTTAGACGATCAGCCCTCCCCCCCCATAGTTTGTTTTCTTTTCGATTTATACAATCTCAAAAATATGGGAACATATAATATTATATAAGGAGGGAATTCGTTTTGGTATTTTTTACCTTTGAGTCCTGAAATCTTCAACATGAAACGAAAATATAACCCATATTGGTGTCATTGAATAACCCTGCAGAGAGAGAGTAGAGAAAATAAATGTAAATTGTTCAAGATGCACAACGGCCTGTGGTGCATGTGTGCCTATGCACACATTTATTGTTTGGAATAGCAATGCAAGGACCTAAGCGTTCGTATGTCACGGTTTTGGATTTTGAAAAGTACTTTCATTTCTCATGTACTGATTTTACTTTAATTTGGGGGTTGGGAGGTCCCCCCATCTGGCCTTTGTTCTCAACAGCACTCTTGTCACCCATGGCCCCATACAACTAAAATACTTTTTTTGGGAGGCGATTCAGAATTTAAAACCTAAAGCCATTTTGGAAATTGAACAAGATTAGCTCAATGTCCTTTTTTCCTGCAAGAAATTATCTGTGCTGAAAACAGTCTTGAAATTCGGACTTCCTCCGAGGAGTCCTTGAGTTTTCCTCACTGCTTGGAGTGTTTGCGTCTCCTGCATTTCTTTCTTCCCCTTTGGTATCCTCTGTCTTTCATAGCCTCAACTGTGGGGTCCTTTTACAGAATTCTCAAGTTGCTGTTGTTAAAGGTTTGGCAGCGAGGAGCCTGGCTAGGATGAGTCTTGAAGCCACTATCATCAGGCCCTAAAGCGTCCAGCAGGGTGTAGGCAGGTCAGACCGAATAGTTTTTGATTATTTGTGCCTATATGCTCAAATGCCCCATTAGATCTCAAGTTGTCTTGTGTTTGATATTTTTTTTTTTTTTTAAACTTTTATTTTTGTTGACAGAGGCAGGTAGCATACACATTTACATCAGGACAGCAAGAGCAAATACAGTATACAGGTACATTAATGCAAGGGCTTTTCTGCGGAACGTAAGCTGTCAGGGACCATCAGCAACATAACATGAGACACCAACACTTTAGACAACACTAGTAGAAGGCCGGGGAGATCCGCCCACCGTGGAGATGTCATCCAAACCGTTCAAATAACTATTAAAGGCAGACCAGATATTACGGGGGCGGGACCGGGCCGGGAGCATATCCAAAAACCCCTCCTCGCAATTCCTAGACCATGTGAGCAGGTTCAACCATTTCTGGTATGTAGGGGGGGTCGAGCTTTTCCAATCCAACAAGATGCATTTCTTGGCCACCACACAACTTACATTTAGGAACTTGACCACATCTTTAGGCTCCCCGAGGCCCCACACCCCAAACAGTGCCCCCAGCGGGTCGAGGTCAACATCAACATCAATAATTGTCGACAACGTCTGCATGATCTTGGACCAGAATGTGGCCAGCTCCGGGCAGGCCCAGAACATGTGTAGATGGTCAGCCCCATCGGTTCCGCAGCGAGGGCAGGGCAGGGGAGCAGAGCGTGCAAATCTCGAAATTCTACCCGGTGTAAAATACAGCCTATTGAGCAATTTATACTGTATGGTGCGGTAGCGAAGGTTCAAGGACACCCCACTGGTATGAGAGCACATTTTCCCCCACAATTGGTCTGTAAGGTCCGTCCCCAGTTCAGCGGCCCAGTCCTCCCGTGCCCTGGACGGGCGGGGAGAGGGGCCGGTCAGTAACAATCCATATAATGAGGAGACCACACCCCGCGCCCCTCCCGAATTGGCGATGTATGCGATCCCGGGGGAGTCCGGAGGCTCAGCTGGGAAGTCAGGCCACGCGCTGCGGAAGGCTGCGCGCAGCCTGTAGAATTGCAGCAGCTCCATGACTGAACCGGAGTGCCCCGGCTTCAACGTCTGCAGTGTTATAAACCGCCCATCTGGGTAAAAGTCAGTGAGGGCACGGTAACCCAGCGCCTCCCAGTGCCGCGCCAGTGCAATGTCACACGTGGGTTCAAGCCCGGGAAGGTTCCAGGCGGGAAGCCACCTGTAGTATGGGTGTTGTTCGGCACACGTGTTAAACAGCCGGCCCCAGGCCTGTACAGTGGCGCGGACTGGATCGATAGGCGAGTCCGGAACATACTTCCTATTCAGAATCAGGGACATTATGTTACAGGGTGCCCCCGCCAGAGTCTCCAATTTGACGTGGGGGCGAGGTGGGGGTCCGGGGTACCAGTACGAGGCGAATTGCGCCTGTGCAGCCGTCCAGTATCTAAGCAGGTCCGGGGCCGTGAAGCCCCCTTTGTCATATGGGAGGCACATGTCCGACCATTTCTTACGCACCGCACCAGAGTGCCAGAGAAATTGTGCAAGTGCTTTATGAAGGTCTGTAAAGTATCTCCCACCCGGCCAGACAGGGACGTTAGAGAAGATATACAAGAACTTAGGGAGCAGGATCATTTTCACCAGCGAGAGTCTACCGGCCAGCGACAGCGGGAGAGCGCGCCAGCGCGTGATTTTGGCCTCAGCTTGTTCCGCCACCGCTCGGTAGTTATCCGCCAGCAGTGTTTCCCTAGACCGAGACACCCGGACCCCCAAATATTTAATCCCCATTGGGGACCAGCGTAGCGGGTACTCCGTGAGCGGTTGGGCGGTGGAGCTAGTAAGAGGGAAAATTTCGGATTTGGTATAGTTAATGGTGAACCCGGAGTGAGTGCCTATCCGGGTGATACCGCGTATGATCGGGTCCAGGTGCACATCCGGGTCTCTTACGAAAAGTAAAACATCATCTGCATAGAGCGAGACGATTTCGGGAGCGTCCTTCAGGCGGATCCCCTGGTGGGCGTGCCGGGCCCTGATATAGTCAGCCATCGGCTCTATTGCCAGGGCGAACAAGATCGGAGAAAACGGGCAACCCTGACGGGTGCCCCTAGAGAGAGGGAACAGAGCTGACGTCTGGGAATTAACCCGCACCCTAGCCACCGGGGAAGTGTATAGCAACTTAATGTACGCTATCATGTTAGGCCCTACACCCATGGTCTCCAGCACCAACCAGGTATATTTCCAGGAGACCATGTCAAATGCCTTCTGGGCATCCAGCGTAACCACCACGGCGCCAACCCCCTGATCCATGCGGGCCATGACATTGAATAGCCGTCTAATATTGTGGGACGTCGACCTCCCAGGGACGAACCCTGATTGGTCATCATGCACCATATAGGACATGACCGGGAGGAAGCGGTTGGCAATCACCTTAGCGAATATTTTGGTATCTAGATTCATTAGCGAGAGGGGCCTATACGATCCACACTCATCAGCAGGTTTCCCAGGTTTAAGAAGGACCGTAATGGCGGCCTCCCGCAATGATGGAGGGAGGGTGCCCAGCCGGAGCGACTCACTCCAGACCTCCAGCAGCCTGGGGGCCAAGATGGCCACATGCTCCTGATAAAATTCTGCCGTTAGCCCGTCCGGACCGGGAGCTTTTCCTTTGGGTAGATTGGAGATTGCCCCGACGATTTCGTCCAGCAGAATGGGGGAGTCCAGTGAGTCTTTGGTTGTGGGGGAAATGAGTGTCGTGGGGATCTGGCTGAGGAGATCGCGCATTTGGAACTCGCTATGTTCAGGGGGCTGGGAGTATAGGTCAGCGTAGAAGTCCGCGAAGACTTCCAAGATTCGTTGGTCAGACGTTTGGCTCAGCCCTGACCTGTCCCTGATACAGGAGATCTGTGAATGACCCCACTCGCCCCTGGCCACAGCAGCCAGCGTCCGGCCCGGCCTGTCCCCCTCACCATACCTGCGAGCCGCCTGGGGGCGACTGAAATATCGAACTTCCCTGATGGCCTGGTCATTAAAAGCTTGGAGCTCCTCACTAATCTGGGAGAGGGTGGCTGGGTCAACCGAAGTGGGATGCGCTCTTTCCAGGTCGCGTAATTTGGTTTCGGAACGGGCAAGAGCAGCACGTATAGCCTTGAGTACTCCCGCCTCCCTCGATATGGACATTCCCCTGATGAAGACTTTGAAGGCCTCCCACCGGACCCCCAAGGAGGTGGACCGGGACAAGTTAAACTCAAAGTAGGACTGTATATCAGCAAGAATATCCGCCTTGAATACTATGTCCTGCAGGGCGGCAGACTTGAAGCGCCAAGTATTAATAGTGGGAACCGGGACTCCCAGGTCCACGGACATCCGGACAGGAGAGTGGTCCGACAGGGTACGCGCCAAGATCTGAGTTTCAGCCACCCTGCCCAGAAGCGTACTGGACACGAAAAACATGTCAATCCTCGAGGAGCTGTCGTGTACCGAGGAATAATGGGTATATTCGCGCGTCAACGGGTGCATCGCCCGCCATGCGTCACGAACATCTAGCGTCACCCCGTGTGCTAATAGTCTACGCGCTGCGCCCGAGAGCAATCTGGGGGCAGTGCTCGTTCTGTCCAACGTGGTATCCATTATGAAATTCATGTCCCCCCCCAGATAATCTGTACCCCCACATAACCCAGCAGTATCGCCGCCACCCGGTCAACGAAATCAGGAGAGTCCACATTAGGGCCATACGTATTGACCAGCAGGTATTCCCTATTCGCCAAAGAACAATGCAGGATAACATACCTCCCTTCAGGGTCAACATAATTCTTATGTAGAGAAAACTTGAGCGATCTATGAACCATCGTCAGGACCCCCCTAGCCCGGGAGGAGTAGGAGGTAAAATATCTATTGGGGCCCCAGGAAGGGGCCATGCATCTGGCCAGGTGGCCCCCAGAGTGGGTCTCCTGCAGGAACAAAATTTTACAACAATGTCTGTTGGCGTAAGCCATAATTTTACGAGCCTTGGTGTAGTTACTAAGGCCCCGTACATTCCAAGACAGCACAACAGTTGTCATTGCATCGAATTAGGGTACATCCCATACTCTCTGCCTAGAGCCAGCCAGTAGTTTAAAATGGGCCCCACAATGGTGCCCCGATGTCATGCATTCTGCCACACTACCTCCGTCTTTTGTAATACAATCCCACACACCCCCAACATCACCACCCACCACCCACACTGCCCACCCGCAACTTGCAGTAGGTATCGTCCCCCACCCAACCCCAAGGTCCCCAGCTAAGCCAGGGGAGTGACAGGGTCTCCCCAACCGGGGAGGAACAGAGGGCACCACCCAACGGGGATGCGCCCACGATTCGGCCCAACAGTGGCCACCCAGCCCTAACAGCAAACCAAGCACAAACACAAACATTGCAAACGCAGTGGGGGCGCTGTAGCCGTGCGGACGGCATCTTAAGCATCATGTAGGCCAACATGGGCCATCAAGTCAAGTTCTGCGGTGAAGGATCCAAGTTCGAACCCAGGAGTTGAGGTCGGATGATAACAGGAAAACAATAGGCGATCTAACGCATGAGCATACAGTGTACGAGGAGTATTGAGTAGTGTCCAAGGGCCCAGGGCGAAACCCCAGGCCGGATGGCCATCCACGGGGCTCGAGTCGCTGGGGCAAAGAACAGCATTACCAACAACACATCCAAAATGAGCGGAGAAAGCTGGCGAGGAGAGTGGGGCACTACAGGGAGTGCTCACTCAGCGGCCACGGGAGCATTTATCGGATTAGGTAATGGTATCTCCAGCTCATTGAACTTCACTGCCTCCTCGGGGACCGTGAAGAAGTAGAGTTTGCCGTTGTGGGTCAATTTCAATCGCGCCGGGAAGAGGATGGCGTATGGGACATTGCGTTCCCTGAGTAGCTTTTTGACACCAAGAAATTGGCGCCTTTCCTGCTGGACCGCTACGGAAAAGTCGGGGAAGATCCTGACGGTGTTGGCCTCCAGGCGCAGCTCTCCCTTCTCCCGTGCCAAGCGTAGGATGAGGTCCCTGTCCCGATAGTTCAGGATCCTGGCAATGATGGGTCTCGGAAGATCACCCGGTCTAGGGCGAGGGGACAGGGCCCGATGTGCGCGCTCGACCGTAAAGTGCGGAGACAGGGTCGGGTTGTCGAGCAGTTCCCTAAGCAAGCTCTCGATCGCATCCTCCATGCGCCCCTTGAGTGCGTTCTCGGGGACACCGATGATGCGTAGATTATTCCTGCGAGAGCGGGACTCCAAGTCATCGCATTTGGATTTAACCGCCTTCATGTCCCGGGACAGGGCCGCGACCGTGGACTGCAGCACGTGTAGTTCGTCCTCGTTAGTAGAGATCCTGCCTTCAGCCTCCGCTATTCGGGTCCCGGCTTGGTCTACACGTGTCTTGAGCGAGGCAACATTGGCATGTATATCGTCCAACTTCTCGTGGAAGGAAGCGAAATTTTTGGCCATCGACTCCATGATAACCGTGAGGTCAGGTCCCGGCGGCCCGGCCTGCGACTCCACCCCGGACTCCTCCGGCAGGGGTGGGGATGAGCAAGCGTCGGATCTCGGAACCGCTCTAGCAAATCTATCCATCGATCCTCCCCTGCAGTTTCCTTTCGATTTACTTGGCATGACGAAGAGTAGCGACGGCCGCCGTGGTTATCAAGCGTCAGCCACGTGGAGGTGGTGGGCACAGGGTCCAGGAGTCGAGTCAAGCCCGGGGGGATCTTTACCGATGTGGACGTGGATCACGCTGGCAATACAGAGCGGGGCGCACCAGGGGGGCAGGGGCAGGGGCGCCCACAGGGCAGGTCCAGGGGCAGCGCGAGGTGAAGGCCGGGCCCACCGTGCCCCGTCCGGATGCGTCACCCCTCCGCTCCTCACCTCGACAGTGCAGTCCTCCGCCAGGCGAGTGTCGATAAGGCGGGGCACCCCACAGGCCGCCGCAGCCGTCGGTTCGGTCCCAGCCCCCCGTCAGGCAGCGATCCGCCCCGCGGGGCCCCCCAGGGTGGGAGACAGGGGCGGGCGGGCCGCAAAAGAGTGGCGAGGCCTCGAGTAACCGCCGCAGCCCGGGTAGGCCTCCAGAGAGATGTGGCCGTAGCAAGTCTTCCAGTAGTCAGAGAAGGCCGGGACTCCGCCAGGAGCTGCCCAGCAGACAGGGGCAGATGGTTGGCCGCAATAGGAATGTAGCAAGCTCCGATGTTCGCAGATGTGGGCAGATGAGGGCCGGAGCCGCACAGAGCTCAAAAGCTAAGCAGCCATCTTGGGCTGCTCCACAGCGCTTGATATTTTAACTTAAAAATCGGTCCTTCCTTGTGTCCAAAAAGAAGTTTATTATGCTGCAAAAACGAAACAAAGCCGAAGCCAACACGTGTTCTGACCTATGCGGTCGTTTTAAAGGCTTAATCTGTGGCAATTAAGAAGTATTCATGTACGTTTTTCACTCCATATTCCCAAAAGCACGTTCAAAACCCATTAAAATATGATACAATCATCCATGTGTAAACAAATGAATCCCAATTAAAATATGAGGGAGTACGAAACAGACTGGAAGGGAAACACGGCAGTTCTATTCCTACAATGCGATAAATGAAATGTAAAATCCATGTCTGAGGGAATGAAGTAATATTCGGTGTGGATGGGGGGAAAAGAATAATAACAATGATGGTATTAGCACACCCATTCCTTGCTCACATCTATAGTTCTGAGTTTGGGTTTAATATTGGCTGTCATAATAACCATATTATAAGATGCTTCTTATCCTTTTAGGTATATAGGAAGGCCACTTGAGAACTTATACGAACAGGGAGCTTCAGCACAACATGTATGGTTAGCCCTGACTTGTAAGACGGCTCTGTAAAGTAGGGACTATCTATTGTGTGGTCATGTACAGTGTGTGTGTCAGTGTCATGTACTTGATTTTATACTCATGATTGTCCTCAGCTGTAATTTGAATGTATTACTGTCTCCCTTTATTGCCCTTCTGAATTAATTGAATATGTTTGGGATTGCTTTATTCTTGATTGATCTTGGTCTGAGTTAACCTTATGGTTGTGTGGAACGTATTATATTTGGTTTGTGGCAATGGATGTACATTGAAAATTAAGAGAAAAGAAACCCACTATTTTACTTGCATCTGTTCACTTTGTAAACTCTGGTATCTGCCTGGTATTGGACCATGGTAGGCATATATTGCTGGCCAGGAGAGTGGGTTTGGTTTGAATGAGTAGGAAGGCACTTGGAAGGAAGTGTTATTTCATGCAGGTGTGCACCTATTGTTGAAGACTTACTCAGATAAATGTGTAACCCAAGCAACTGAGCAAGCTTAATCAAAGTGGTCCCCTTCGGATTCTTCTATAACCCATATTATAAAAGGCAAGATGAGCAAGATAACCTTCCCTCCGTCGTATGACCATTCAGCAGAAGATGTCCTATGCTAGTTTGGGCTGTACTAAACTAGCAACGGTTGGGAGGCAAACAGTCTTAGTCAATGGTGTATGTAACAATAACAAAAAGGAGCCCTCCTGTCTTCATAGCTCTGATTTAGTTCTACAATAAACACGAGCCACATAGTTCACTGAATGAGAAAGTTACTTAACTCCTAGATGATGTAGGAACGTTCAAATTCTAGAGTGCAGGAAGTGGAAGCAAGAGGGGGGTTGAGAAAACGGATGCATCCCGATTTATAGTGACCGAAGTAGGAACTCTGAGCAGATTGGGGAAACTTAGTGAATTCTTGTGTTGTGACTAAACTAGCAGAATCCATATTATTCAGGCAGTGGCTTATTGCACCCACCCCCTGCCCCTTAAAACCTCAGAACAGCCTGCCTGTAGAAACCTATATAGGTTGCTGCTCCCTAATATAATCTGATATGAGCCCAGTGCTACTGAATTGTATTTCTTGGAAGGTTTAGCTCGAAATGACCAAAAGTTCTAAAAATGCTACCACCAAAGGATCGAACACCAAAAGTTCGATCCTCTGCTGGTAGCATTAAACAAAAAAAGGGGTGGCTGCGGGTGTGTCCCCTGCATTTCCCCGCTCACTATACTTAATGGTATAGTGAGCTGGGGCAGCGGGGGACACCCCTGCAGCCGTCCGTTTAAAAAAAAAAAAAGAAAAGAAAAAGACCCTGCAGCGCCAGTTCCCAATCACAGAAGTGAAAGGGAACTGACGCTGCAGGAACCAGCGTGAAGGTGAAGGTTAGTGGTGTTTGTGTATGTTGGTGGTGTGGGTCGGGGTGTGCTGAGGGTGTGGGTGGGGGGTGTTATGGGTGTGTTGTGTGTGTGTGTGTGTGTGTGTGTGTGAGAATGTGTGTTTTGGCAAATTATCGGGGCTGAAATGTCCAAAAACAAAGTGTTCGAACTCTTGGTAATTCGAACATTTCGTTTTCGGATATTTCAGCCTCGATAATTTCCCCTTCGGTCAAATCACTGGGATTTGTCTTGGAACATCAATGGGCTGAATACCAAGCTGAAGAACCAACATTGACTGGATTTCTTAACATCTAAGACAGTTGTACTTCAGGATACTTGGCTCTGTGTTTAGGTGGTTATGCAGGGTTTCACCTCCTATTAACCGTTTGCCTGAGAGAGTAAACCGGGTCAAGCGGTTGGGGGTGGGGGGATGTTGATTTGGAGTGAGCCTGATTTCAGGCCCAAAAGGCATCTCCTTTAAAGAATTAACAGCTAATCAACAACATCTCAAATTTAAAGATTGGACAAGGGGGATTGTTGGTATTCCTTTATCGATGTTTACAACACAAATCTCACAACCAGTGAGGATTTTTAAATACTGTAGCTGAAAGGTTTCATTGCTGTTGAGCGTGCACCCTCGAAAAATACTTCTAGGATTAGTCTGGTGGATCAGGGGGTTTGAATCTCAGGCTGGGTGATCGAGGGGAAACTACAGCGGACCCATCTGAAAATGTTGTGCATGGTATTCCTCAGACAACACTATATAATTGGAAGGGCCAAAACTAAAGAGATGACATTTGTGTCTTTCTTGTTAGAGAACAGGTTTCGGCCAGTTAATGGAATTTTACATGCAATAATGGGTTCCAGAATAGAATTGTAGATACTTTTTGGTCCAAGTTTCTAACTGATAGTACATTATATATTTTAAGGTGGATAAGGAGATGTGACAGTGAGCACAACATCTAGATTCTTACTATGGGGGCGACACAACATGTGGCACTAAGCAGCAATTCCTCAATCTACCCCGTTCTGGCTAACAATAGGAAAACCTATTAAATGGAAAGTAGAGTGGCAGGTAACTTCACATACTAAGATTGTAAAATGTAATTAGAAACGCAAAAATAATACAAGGTTTGACACCAGGAATAGTTGAAGCTTTTATTGGAACAATTCAATAACTTGATGTCAATTAGAGATTCTTGTCTTGTGACGGTGGGAAATTTCTTTTCAAGAAACGGCACAAGTATACAGTCTGGAGCAGGGGTTGTAAAAGAGACCTACTAAGGATCCAAAAGAAATTCGCCTGGACAGAGCATGGGTCATGGGTGAGACACTGTAAAGAAGTTTGTAAACTCACTGAGTGGGCGACATTTTTTTAAACTTGGAGGTCTGGTGTTGATTGGAGGAAGCTGCCAGTCGTCCTGGCTCTGCGGAGTATTGGAAACTGATGGCGCTGCATGCGAAAGTAAGTCAAGGGTCAGATTTTGCTGTGATTCACATGTTAACAGAACAGTGGACCGATTACTTTAGGTCTTTGTGTCACATCTTGGGGGGTGCTTAATTGATTTTCAGCTTAAGAACAATGATCTTGATGGTTATTAAAGGTTTGGTTACCAAGTTAAGTCGGACCACTGGAGACGTAGAAGCGAAAAAGATTCAGCTGACCCTTTCTGGACTGGCTTTCGGGAAGAGTCCAGGGTCCGACTCTGTTTCTCTGGATATTTTTAGGTTTATGCCTTACCTTTGGTGCCCACTGTTATTGTTTGCTTTTAATGTGATGCAGAACTGTGGCGCTTTCCATGTGGATGGCGGGAAGGCACAATTGTTCATATTTATGTGAAACGGTCCAAAACCTTCCCTATCACTGTACCATCCAATTTCACTTATTAGCTCTGCTGCTAGGCTGTTGAGGAAGATTATACACGCTAGATTGGTGGGGAAGGTGGTTGAGAATGTTCAGGATTCAGTGTGGATTGAGGGGAAGGCTTGCAAACAGAACAGAGTTTTGATCTCGATCTATATTACAGAATGTGTTTGCAATGGGGGCTCCGACATATCTAGCATACATGGACTAGTCATATGCCTTTGACAACATGGTCTGGGATTGCCTACGATTGCTGTGATCTGGGGATTCCAAAATATCTGATTGCGATGACCCTTTACAAGGGCATGTCACCAAATGTTATATGTGGGAAGGCAAACTCAGTTTTAAAGTTGGAAGGCGGGTGTGTGAGAAATGTATCCTGGAACCCCTCCTTCAGACCCTGTCAACACTCTCTGGTTACCTGGAATCTGTCACGTGGTATGTGACGAGTAGCAGTATGGGATGTATTCTTGATCTTAAAGACTCAAAATGCACTTAAACTAGGGACAGGCTTTCTGGGGTACGTGAGTACGCGAGGGCTGGCAGTAAGTATAAACAAGTCAAACTTATGGAGGGCTAGTAAGGATGAATGATATGATTGTTATTTATAACCTTCTTTATACCCAGAGGTTTCTAAGCGCAGACCCGGAGTTCAAACCTGTGTTGCTCAATGTTGTTTTGCTTCCAAGGCGAGCACGTTGCTGCTGAGCTATCCTCCCGAGACTAAATAACAAACGTATTTTGCAATTGATCAACTGGTTGTAATATGCAAGTAGATTTGTTGCAATAGGTAGCTTTGGTGCAGATGTTTGGTGTTATCAGGTGTACATTTTCTACAGGTGGAAGAAAATGCATTTTTCTCGAATTTTAGGGGTACCTGGACGACTGCATCATTTTACTACGGAGAAGTTGGTCTAGCTTTTTTGTCAATATGAAAAAGAAAAATATTCGTAACAATTTATATTTTATAAAAGGTAGGAAAATATAAACTCCACAATGGTAATGTCATAAATATTGCAACTTTAGCCTCCAGTAACATTTTTTCCAACATTGTGAATAATTTTGAGAAATTGTACACTTGACCACGAGGAAGATGGTGCTGAATACATTGTTTTTGGGCGTATGGTGTCGAAACATGTAGTATTTTAAGATTTTGGTTGCTTCTTCCTCTGGGGTGAAATACTGCAACACCTTAGACTATTGCTGTGGGTTAGCATACATTCCATCGAGGCTCCCGTGGTGGTTTGGATGCCACATGAGGATGTTGTGTTTTCTGATCTGCAACAGCAGGGCTTTTACTCGGAGAGATTGCATACAGATGGGCAAGCTTTTATTAATACTACAGCCTTTGTCTCGCTGGTGTTCCTCTTATCCCCCTCCTCAATATTGATGCTTTCCAACAGTAATGCTCGCTCCCTTCTGGACTCTTAACGCGTTGTTTTGGTCATAATCCATCTCGCCGTCATAGTCTGATGCCAGTGGGGGGGGGGGGGAGGGCAGTGGAGACTGACTTGGGACTGACTTTTAAACACCTTGCCACTGCTAAACTACTGTGAGTGTACTTCCCTGATCTTTGGTAGGTAACATCTGCACACCTCCCCTGTCTGTCCCTGTGATAGTGAAGAGAACTGAATGAATGTGCAGCCTACTCTGCCATTTCTGGTGGACTACCCATTCACTTGTACAGGTGCATATACACCAGCACGATCTGTGACTGGCGTGTGGAACTTGTCAGATGATGCCTTTAATTGACCATGTGTAATTCAGCACCGTGTGCCTCCCTAGTGCACATGGTGCTGCTGCAGCAGTGAAAAGACCACAAGCAACTAGTTTTCCCCATGCCCCTGGTTCAGTTGGCTGCTGACTTGTTTCGAATGTGGTTCACATCGGCTGACTGTCGCTTGATTCCAGATGCTTCGTCCCAGGAAAATTAGGCAAGCCTCTCCCCTACTAGCTTCCCTCAAAGATTCCTAGCTCCCATCGCTCTTCCTCCCAGGTGTCGCACGATCGCATGCGTCCCATGCACGCACTTTAGTAAGTACACCGACTGATGTCACCCACCTCCCCCGAATCTCTAGTGATGGTACTTCTGTTTGTCCACTTCGAATCACTGAATGCTTTGCATAAGTCTGTGTGCGCAAAATCAACTGTAAATGCAACTCTGACTGCATCCCCAATCACTACCTTGCCCCACCCATCCTCCTACTCACCTACTTCAAATGCACTGTAATTCATTAACCTGTTGCATGTGTTTGAACTTCGGACAAACTTTTCAAAAAGATTGTACGAAGTTCCACCTGGCTGTGATTACTTGTGGTCTCATGCAGAAGGGATGTGACCTAGAAGTTCAGTCTGAACTGACCCTTTGGGGGTAGGATCACGCCTAATTTGCATATGGTCTTTCCACTTTTTCGTATGGCTTGGCAGGCAAAGACCTATGGTCTGGAGGGTTGCCCAGAGCAATTGACAGAGGTTTAAGATGCGTTGTAAAGCGTCCAGCCATCACCTCGTTGTTTTGTGAAGTTCTACCTGGGCAAATGACCTGATATTCGGGTGATTCGAGAATCATGCGTGGAAGTTCGTACAGGCATTATAGTTGGGTAATATGATTAAACAATGTGAATTGATCCATACAGTTAGAAAACTGAGACATTGACAAAAGAGGAATTGTGAACTGAGGGCAAGCTTTAAGAGGTTGATTCAAACTAAAAAGAGGGTATTTGTGCAGCTAAATGGGCCCAACTACAAGAAGTCATAGAAGGGTGACAAAGTGGTGTTTTGATGTCTGATTGTACTTGGTGCATCAGGCGAAAGGAAAATTTTTAATTATAACATTAGAGAGAACTGTTGACCTGGGCACGTTGAGAGTCTCCATCAAGAGACTAGAACTAACTTCAAGTCGATTTGATGGAGCCAGGGCGCCAAGCAAGGCTTGTACGGCACAGACGCCCTCTTTTTCAGTGAAGGGGGTCCGAATCGCGATTGTGCAACAAAGGAACGATAATCTCCGGGCACTGATCAGATCCCGATTGAGTTCTTCAACCTACAAACGGACATCTGGACACCAGCACTTTCTTTAATGCAGCGCAGTCTGCATATCTGATCCCGATCTCCTGGACTAAAGCAGTCATTGTGCTATTTTTATTTTTAAAGGGAGCCGGGGAAAACCCGGCAAGTGTTTTTTGGCTAACGTCATCCTCAGTGTGTCCCTATCAATCTTTAACACTTCCCAGCCACCATGTTGTAAATTGAATAACGGGAATGAATTTTGCTTCAGGCTCCTTATTTTTTGCAAAAGGTATTTGAATCTGGTTCTTGTGACAGTCCAGTGGTTCCTGTGTTGATGGTGCGCCTTTGGTGTTTCAATGCCTCTAGTCACTGAAGGGCCTCTCTCGGGCCTTCTGCAAGTAAGTGTACGCGGCCCCAGCAGGCCCCCGTGTTGAGCCCGCAAAGTGGTAGGCGAGGTACAAGTAAAACCACGGCGCCTCTTGTGTGCGGTGCAACTACTGCAACAAGATAAAAACGACTAAAAAGAAAGACCAGCTAAATACACATTACGTGAACATGTTTTATTATATTTTTCAAATGTCTACGTAGTGAGGTAAACTTTGAGTCGTTATTTTTGCTGCCATGAGCCGGACTTGTAGTGTTAGGCTTTCGACGTGTTTAAAATGGCACGTGCAGCCATTGGGTTTTACTTATTATTGTTGGCAGGGCGCTCGCCGACTGATGAAGCAGTCGGGGTTCGGTATGGAACTGGCGACTAGGGCATTCTTCACGGCCCACTTATGTGCAGTCTGATCAGTGCTTGGCTACATATTATATCGCCAGCAGGGATGTTTATAAAACTGCACCAACACTTTATCGACAGAAGGTGGCGCCCTCAGCCTTGCTGTGCGATTTCTCCAGCATGGCAAGTGTCGACCCATGATGTCATTACTGATATTTTTTGTTTTTTTGTTTTTTTTTTACTAGCCGATTTGTAGCAACACATTCCCCATTTAAAATAACGGATCCGAAATAACATTCCATCCACAACCTGCTAGGAATCAGTGGGCCGTGCTTAACGCCCACAGCCACCCCTCGCTTTGCATTCTGGGGCTTCCAATTTTTTTTCCTCGGTGTCGCACGTATTATTGGGCAATTGTGCGGTCGGATTGGCAGTGGTGTGGGCGGAACTGAGGGGTAAAGATGGGTGTTCATTAATGTGGGTGCCTTGAAAATAGGGTGCTGGCTGCTTTGCATAGAAACAAAGTGCCTTTTGGGGACATAAGAGTGACCACTAATTTATCAAACAAGTCTGTGATAGTTTATTCAAAAGTGGATTCCTTCTGAGCATGCAGTGCACACTTGGCATGATGCTAATTTTATCTGTCAGAATAGTCACCATGATAGTAAAATGTGTGCAAATCATGAGACCTATATTCAGCTTTGGACTGCTTCATTGTTTGAGCTCGTGCTGTGCTGGTGAGCAAAGGCTATGATTTGATATTATAACAGGTGTTTCTAGGACGACTTTCAGATGTAGTTTTTTAAGTTGTTGCTGCACGCAGTGAGTGGCAAATAACATACTCGCATTGGGGGAGGTGGTGGTTTGAGCCCTGCGTCTACACACAACGGTGCTCCCGGCAAACCGTGTTTTGCCGAAGCACAGCTGCGTCTTGTTCTGGCCCAAATCCTCCCTTGTAGCAAGGAGGCTGCTTAACACACAGTACTCCAGACTCACGTACATATTCTTTAAGTTGCAAAGAGTAAAACTTTGTGCTGACAGACTTTTCGTTTGCTTAAACCCGTTGTGAATGCACATGGCCCAACCTTAAAACACCCCTCTCTGATCGTATAAATTCAACACAAGATTAGATTTCATGTATGATTCCATTTCGGATTGCAATAGTATTCCAAGCTGTCTCAAAGCATGCTAACGTTGGAACTATTGCATGTAAAATGGACTTTAAAACCATGGTCAAACAGTGGTTTGTCCTGCATATGTGTTTTTCACTCACCAAGGCTTACTTGCTTAATGATGGTTCACAACAGAAAGCATTTTTACGTAAAAATACACTTGTGCTCCTTGTAAAAATGACACACAACTTCATCCAAGGATACAAATAATTATTTGTTGAGCCATTGCAATGACAGCAGACCCAGCCCGGACTCAAGACGTGTGGCAGACCATTTCAACATGATGGTTGGGGCCCCACTTGTTTAGAGCGGAAAACAGTCCGAGGCATCCTTAGGGTGCATACATTGTAATGGATACAAAGACATTCAGCGCATGTTACTAGGCACTGATTATCACGACAGAGAGCGGAAACTAAATGAACACTTGAAAGCTATAAATCCTTTGTCAGCTAGTGGCAGGATGGCAGGCGATACAAGCACATATTTAAAGCCCCAGAAAGAATGTAATGTACAAAGGAATCTATTGTCCTATAAGACTGGTGACTGCCAACGTGGGCAGTTGTTGGGGGTTAGGAGAGGCCCTTTCAACTGAAATGGCTGTCCCCGAATGGTAGCCACCTGTTATGCACTGTCTGATCACACTAGATAACTCACTGATTATAGATGACTACAGTAGCAGCTATACAGAAATAATGCTTTCCATCCTTGGAACTGACGAGTGCAATTTTATAAGAACACAAGTTTCCACATAAAAATATATTGTTTTTTGAAAAATCAGTAAGCCTTGATACTGCATTGGGGCACACAAGACAGTTGTCAGCTTGATGTGGTGAAGGTAGTGAAAATAAGTGATGTAAAGACCAACCCTCTAAACTTCTATGTAGATCAGCTCTCCTATATGATGCACATGTGACCTGTTAGTGAGGAAACTCTTTTGCTCTAGGTGGGGTGCATTGACCAGCCCAGCAGAACTCCCCTGCACCACCAAACTGCATTTTCAGCAGTTACGAGAAGAATGGCTGCACTGGGTCTGCTGAGCACATATAACCTGCATCACCAAAACTGCCTTTTAGCAGTTGCAAAAGTAATGGATGTGCTGGCTCTGCTGATCCCATATGGGGCGAGATGGAACATAGAACACCCCGAGAAGGGCTGCAGTAATTTTCTTCATATGCATCAAAAAGAAGTCAAAGGCAGCCTGGCTCAGTGCTACTATGCTGCGAGCTCAAGACTTCAACTGAAAGAGAACGTTCTTTGTTTAAAATGATTTTCCACTGGTTCCATTTCCATCTTTTTAACATTACAAAGTTTGTTTCCAGTAAAGCACATCCATGCCCATCTATCTTCAGGATGAACAACATCAAAGGAGGGCCATTCCTCCCTGAAAGGCATTGTGTGTCAAGTAAAAACTGTGGAAGAGTAGAGAAATTTGTTTCGGGCCATACGGCAAGCGTTTACTTTTGCAACAAATGAACTCCGGCAAAACTCTTCAAATGAAGCTCTTATTTGCTTATGTCAATTTCAAAGAACCCCTTTCTTGAACAGATTCCTGTGTATTAGAAACTGACCAGAGCTATCGAAATGTTCAGAATGAAGATGCAAGGAAAATCACATTTGTAAATGACCAGGGAAAGTAAAATGAACCCGCATTGCAATGCTCTGCAAAGCAGTGAGTTGATCTTAAAGCTCAATGGAAATAATACTGTAACATGCCCAGAAACAAAACTATATATGTTGGGAAGAAAAGCTGCCAAAATATAGGTAAATTGTACTCTGTGTAGATTATCTTTCCCCACAAAAAGAACTTCAACATCCTGGCTAGGTCCAGAAATTGCTGTCTAACCAGTTTTTGCAAAGGCAGGCACTTCTAATGTACCAGCTCCATAGGAAAGGAAGTTCCTTTACCACATGAAAGGGCCAGAAGTGTGGGAAGTGGCAACTTTTTGTCAGACTGAGCAGCATTGCTGCAGCCTGGGACAATGGGCAGCCCTGTCACTGAAGTGTGAATTCCTCTGACACCTCTCCTCGGCTTCAACTGCCTAGGATCAAAGGGGAGTCATCGCAACCTCTGGGCAAAGCTGACCAGAGCATGACATTTGGCTGGGGGTTGAAAAGACTTCCCACTTTTGGTAACAAAGCCTGCCCATGTGATTGAAAAAACTTTTCATACAAAATACATTTATTTCAGTAATCTAAAGAAGCAGTAATGTAAAGTTTGACAGCCTGATTGTCATTTTTGAGCCATTAAAATAAGACCATGTGGATCTTCCTAGCATGTGGGGAACGCAAACGGCATCCAAGGGACATTTCTGGGGGAAGCATACATGGTACAGTTATGAAACATAAATGCAAATATGTCCGACATTGATGAGATTCAGTGTACCCATTTGTAGATTTTTAGGGGAAATATTTGCCATAGAAATTGCAAAAGATTGACAAGAGGACTAAACAGCATGGTATGAACTTGGGGTTTGGAATAGGATACTAAATGTGAAATATGGTATTTGCCCATCTCATATTTTTTTTTTATCAGCGTGATGTTTATAAATATGAGGGTTTTGTTTCATAACTGGCTTTAGCAAAAGGAACTATGGTATAACAAAGCACCTCATAAAAACACACTCTAAAACTGAGTCACTTCCTTCAGTCCAGTCTGCTTACAGGGAGGTGGCAACGTCTTCAGCCTGACCTATCCGATCTTAGAGGTATGTCAAGCTTAGTTCTGCCCACATAGGAAAAATACTCTGTCATCTGGCCTATATAAGGAGGAGACATTTAAAGAATCAGGATATTCATGAAAAACATCCAGAGATCCAGACATTAAACCTGCAAGATTCCAGATTCCAGTGCCAGGCCAGGGGTAGCTGATCCAGATCCATGTAGTACCTCCTATCCAGGCAGAACCACCATCCAGAACTAAACCCTATGCAAATCCCAACAATTCAGGGAAAAAAGGGGGAAGGCTGCTGACCCCTTTTGGGATTATCCAGTGACCGGAGCTCAGCTGATGCACCCCACTGTCCACTGAGACCAGACCCCAGTTGCCTCGCTGTTTCCCTAAAGGAGAGCTGCCACTCACTGCGCATTGACCAGACCCCTGTCCCGCTGTCCAGAGACCTGTCTGTCCAAACTACCCCATTCAAGTGCTTATTGTAAGTATTATCCTCCCTAGTAAACAAAAAGCTGCATCCATTGCTTTGTTACCTGGTAGTATGTCCAATCCCACAGAAATCCTATAAATACCCTAGTAAATTCTTAAATTGTCAGAATCCTTTGTCTATCCTGTCCTTAGGAAAATCTGTGTTAATCTCCATGCGTTAGCGCAATTCTTTCCAAATCATTTCAGTCTGTTGTATAAGTCCTTAGTACTATTTGGAATAAATTAATTCCCATATAAAGAGGCACACAGTGTGAATGGGTTAACTTTGCAAATTAACCTTCTAGCGGGCAATGTCCTTCTTTAATAAAATAGCCACTAAACAATTTGTCTCAGTAGAACCTGTCATTTTCCTCTTAAAACCGATTTTGCCAGTGTAACTGCTTTTATTATAAAATCCGAGTTTTCCCTTCCATCAAGAATCCCATACTGTCATTATCCAGAGTCACCCTTTCACTTTAGTATCATACCTGTTATGTTCCATTGTACCTTAGCATTAAAACCGACTTCCGATTTTGATTGTTTAGCTCATTTCTGAAGATGTTTGCCTATTTAAACCCGTAAAACGAAGCAATTGCAATTTTGCCATGTGATTGTTTCTGCACGGTTTTTCCTTCAAAAGTAGATTTTCTACACTGTATACCCGTTGTTTAGTACCTTGTCATGTAGCTTGTAAGTGTTCTTGCCTCGTTAGTACAGCCACACACATTCTTGCCTTATCCGTTCAACCACACATGTAAAATCACCATTCAGTAATTCCGAGTGCCATTTTGCTCATTTTTCAAGGGAGCTCACTCCGATTTTGGCCTCCCATTCAGGGGTGGTAGGTCGGATTTTCATGCTGATTGTTGCCTAGTATACCTGACGCCTTGCTACTCTGCTACACACACACACAATTTGGTTAACGGGTTTGAGGGAGTGCTGCAGGGGGAATGCCAAACTGTGGTGCTATTTAAAAGCCCTACTCAAAAAGCAATCTTACTTTTATTCAATTGTGCATTGTGTGTCTTATGGTAGAAGGTTAAACTAAGTGCATCCTATCATTTTACTGTGTGATTATCACCACACTGGTGGTTGCTGACCTATATTAAATGAATTGATTTTTATTAAAAATTCAAAATAAATATATCATTATTACACTCCGGCCTGGTTCATGGTCCATTGCGACACAGGGTGTGTACGTTAAGAGGTGTGTGAGACTGGTTGGCCGCCGTCTCAAAAATTGAATCTGAATGAAATAAACATGAACGCATTTTTATTGTGCGTCGCATCCCTGGCCAGTAGAAAGAGTCCTGGTTTGGAGTGTGCTGCATCTTTAAAATCCTTAACATGGGACACGTGGCTTAGTACCCACTCATGCACAATACATTTAGCACTGCGAAATGATTAGCTGAAGATGCAGAGCTGTCATTTCCTTGCCACCCCTTCTTGTATATGTGCCAGGATAATAATTCCTGGGGCAGGTTGAGCGTCTCCCTGTGTGCCAGTCCTGATTTGGGAACCATGGCTTTCTGTTGAACATTAGAACCAAATAATAAAACCCAGTATTTAAAGCACCAGAAATGTGTTGAAATTCAGCCTTGTGCTCTTGAGAAAACATTATACATGCTCTGCTTTTCTCTGATGCATTTTAAACTCATTAAGTAATATAGAAAACCGTGGTTTACAAAAGACATGCACACATTACCAATAATCAGTTGCCTTGCACCGTCCCTTGTTGCTTTCTTTTTTGTTGACATGATTTCTCAAGCTGATCCTTTCCTCTGTGATGATTAATAATTTAACGAAACTGGCAAGGGTTGCTCAGTGAAACTCACTGAGCATGGAGACGTCGATACATAGTGAATACTACTTCAAACAGATCAATAGTTCATAGTTCTATACTTTGGTGCGAAAGTGAAAGTTCAATGATCTTCAAATGATCCAAAATGATATGTAATCCAATTATCTTTATTCAAGAGTAGTTAGCAGAGTCCCTTGCCAATGCTTTTCTGACTTGAGGTCCTTCTTCAGGGCGGGCTCTAAAAATATCAACAGGAACGAGGTAATTGAAACCCCTTTTTTCTTTTTTCAATAACCATATTACAATTTGCAAAAAAAAGGAGAAATTAACACAGTAAATGTCAAGGCATACCTGTTGGATAGGGGTCCTAGCTCAGGTGCTATAGAATCCATATTCCTTACAGTAATTTTCGCATAGTTTGATCATAGATAGTTCGATGCAAATTAACTACTTCAAACATATGCAATCCTGTAACAGTAAGAAATATTTCTGATTGATGCATCGTTAACTTTGAAATGTTCAATAACCTAATTTTTAAAATTAACCCTTTAGCTTGGTCTTCATCACAACCTACTATTGTTTGTGCAATTCTGTGAGCGTCAAGTTTGCTGTTGGTTGCAGGTACGAAAAACTCTGATACCTGTAATACGTGTGGAAACAGTATAAGCCTCAACTTTAAAGGGTATCCATAAAATGACATTGATGCACAATGCTTATTGGTGGTTAATTGAAAAATGCACTGGCTGACGTACGTTGAAGATCTGCTTACCTAATATATGTAGCCATCTATGTCGAAATGAGGTAATATAGAGGTTCTTGTTAGAGAATAACTGCAGTGTTCCATTCTTCTAACAGGAAAAAAAGCATGTGTCAATGTACGCGTCGGTAGGTCATAGCACTCACGTTATGACTATTATTGCGAGGGATGACCATCACTTACTGTAAAGCATTGCAATGCGTGTTAAGCACAGGGCTAGATTCCGGTGGTCGAGCAGTGTCTCCGCGTCGGCAGCAACAATGGTTGCCATAGATACGCGGGAAGCCGCGACCACCGGCTTGCTTATTTAATGAGACGTCCTCACGTCAGGTCATGGGGGCATCTAAACGTGTTTTCCTTGGGATAATTGGGATTGTAGTCCTGTTATGCTGATGACAGTTCAGTTAAACAAAAGTAATGAGACCAATGTGTTACCCTTAGTCTGCTGGGAAATGTAGTAAGATCCTGTTTGCTGATGTGTAATGTGAGACGAGGAGCAGATGAACTGGTAATGATAAACCGTAGCAGCGGCTACCTGCAATGTGCTGCTGTACACATGACGGTAGGATAGTGTACTTAATGTTGTTCCTTGAACTAAGCATGAAGCAAAAATACGGATGTATCTCGTGGTGGCCTCAGAATGCTAAAATATGCGGTCAAAAGGCGCAAAAACCTGTTGTGGAAATCTTGTGTTATCTAGTTATCTAAGATGTTAGATGACTGGCGCATGCTATCCTTACTGGTGGTTATCTAATTGTGTAGGTAATAATTGTGGAAGTTGTGAATGATGCATGTGATAATCCACAGGAGGGTAATGTAGTTCAATCGCTTGTGAAAGCATGAATGCAAGTACACTTATATTACAAAAGGATAGATGTGATACTCCACAAAAGGGTAATTAAGTTCAATCACTTCTAAAAGCATTATTGGAAATCCACTTGTATTACAAAAAAATGGATGCATCAATAGCCATGTTTGTCGTGTCTAAAGGATGTGTACATGGTGTAAGGGCGGAGCTGCCCTGCTCCGAGAGAAGCTATTCAAAATGTCTCTTTTAAAGAAGAGCAATGGTCTGTATATGATTATAAACTACACCTAGTTGGAAAGTGTGTTTGTGTGAAACTAACACATAGAAGCCAATCAACCTCCTATAATTTAGCAAACCCTGTAGTATTCCAATACCGTCGACCTTGGGTGGATGAAAAATGTAAGGTAGAATTTAAACACCTGAACTTCAGGCTACCCAACAAGCTTACGGTTGCCAGTGCTACCTGATCGTAGGAGACACCACATGGGTGTGGGTTTAAGAATAGAGGGAAGCAATCCTTGCTAGAGAATAATGCAACATAGACATTTGCTTATGTATCACATTTACAGCACACCATTATGGGTCGAATAGGGAGTCTATACCTCCTCACCCTACCTTGACATAGTTGTAGACTGAATAGGAGTGTGCACAGAGATAACAGAGTACACTGTTTGTAGCAGACACCTTTCTGGCCTGGGGTTCACAGACGCATCGGTCATCCTTTCTTAGTATGCCTTAACTAGTGAAGGGACCCATTTTGCAAGATATGGCGATGTAAAGAGTCAGTTTGATCGTTGTTCATGTTCCCTATGTGGAGTTGTAACAAACAACTGGTCTTCAACACTATCTGGAATGCATTCATCGCCACCCTCCAGAGTTACCTAACTAGGCGGTGGAGGTCTTGGGAGAGGCTCAAACATGCTTTGCACCTGTGTCAGGGAGGGGAGAAGTGAGGCTGATACCTCCTTCCCCACCCAAGGATCTGTTTCCCTGCAGGCAGATTTCATTGCATCCTGTTTGCCCGGGACTGATTTCGGGGCTGCGGAAACCATCTCTGCACCTCCTTTCCTCTCCATTTCAAAAGTGGTGGATTCTCCTGTAACCTCTGTTTCCCCCATCCATCGTCTCCTCTGCCCCGCTACCCCTGTCCCAAACACCTTTTTCTGAGACACACACAGACCTGACATTCTTACCCACACACATGTACAACATACACATATATAGACACATATGCACAACCCTACCCATCCCCCAAACCCTTCCTTGCCTTCCATTCGGCTGCCTTTACGTTCCCCTCTTCCTCATTGCGCACTGCACAGTTCCCGACAGGCTGCCTTCTGATGAAAGCGGCTGGTCAGTGAATTCTTTTAGAAAATTTCAGCCAGTTCACCACCCAAGGACCCGTGGAGGATCAGGAGGAGGATGCAGACTCTTTAAAGACATGCTACTTCAAGTTTTAGGCCTAGCTACGACTATAGCGATGGGGGATTCCCTACCTAAAGGAATAACCTAAGGTACTTAATCATTTGTCTTTCTCAATGTCCAAAAGAATAGGTCCACCATCCAATTTCTACATAACGAACCCTATTACTGATTCAAACAACCAAAAGTGCAGGAGAATGACTCCTTTCTCTTGCTTGGTGCTTTCAGCAATTCTCTTCTTAATGATTTTTCCAGATTATTTGGTCACTTTTTCAGTTCATTTCTCAAATTGGCCCACTTTGGGTCATGTCCTCGATTCAGATGGATTTCACCTCAAGGTTTTCCGAGCCTTCCACTACTCGTATTGTAGCATTCTCACTTCCTATTCAGTCCCCTTTGGCTACACACTTGATTCTCTCTGCTTGGCAAGGTAGAGATATATTCCCTTTATGACTTGGTGCTTTAAGTATCTCCATATCACTCTTTGATTCAGATCATTCACATTCATGAATATTGACGACGTGCTTTTCTCACTTTCAATTTCCTATTCTGCAGGATACATTATCTCAAATTCCCTTACATTCGTACAGCTTAGGTTTATTATGGAATTTACATTTCCTTTAGCCTCCCCTTCAGGGAATGGTATAGTTTTCTTTCTCAGGCTCTTAAATTCAATTTCAACAAACTTCCTCTCAAGGCTTTCTCGTTATCGGAGATGAGTTAGCCAGTTCCAATAATGTTTGTTTGGGATCTTCCCATGACTCCCAGTTTCCCAGTACCTTAGTCTTTATCAACAAACCTCTCTGGGCTTCTTGAAGGCTTCACATTTTCCTTGGCATCTCACATTTACACTTTGTTCGTTGCTCTGCGACTCAGTAGGGTAACAGGGAGCCAGACTGCTTGTTGCGGCGGCCCAGTGGCGGTGTCCGTGTTGTTGTACGGACCTGCTGCCCACCACGATTCTCCTCTGGCCATGCCACCACCACGTCTCAAAACTCCCTCGGCTGGCACTTTCTCAGGCTCTCGGCTTCGTAAGCCCCACTCATCTTGCTCATTTCCAGCCTCAGGGTTATGATGGCTTCTCGGTGTTCTCCTTGCTACCTCCCAGCAAATTTGTATCTTGCACGCTCTGCGTCCCATTGCAGGTCCGGCTCCTCTCAACATCACTTAACCAGGGGATGACCTCCTCTGCTTGGCAAAAACGTCTTCTCTCACTTCTCGTCCCTCCTCTCGCCTCATGTATGGCGAGTCTTTATATTTCAATAGACTCGTCTCAGTGAATTGGATACTTTGGCTTAAAGAGACAGTTGCTTCTTCCAAATAATAGCATCTGTTAGCTTCTCCCTTGTCCAAGTTTTGATTTATTGTTCGACAGTCCCATATTTGCCATCATGTTTTCTGGCGTAGGGAGTCACTCACAGGAATGAGATTCCTTGATCCCCAAAGGGGGGAGTATCTCCCGTTGAGATCCCATTTCCTTGACCCCTATGGTGGGTGTTGCGGATCGGGCTCGCCTTCCTCGCCTCACAAGGGGGGTTTCCCCATTGGGGAGAAGAGACAAATGCCCTTACTTCGTCACAGCCTGCAGGCTCTTTAACCACTGACCTGGTATTTTTATTCAAAAGAACCGCAGGCCCATCATTGCCAAACTTTTCAGTGGATTACGACCAGGTTACAGATGACCCATTACCCTCCCCGTACCATTCCGCCCAGGTTCTGACAGTGTCAGATCGTCCTTCTCCATTTGCTCTGGAAAAGGGAGGATCGGGTACATGCAGTTAATGCTGCAGAATGTTATGGTTGTATCTATGACCCGGTTTGTAATTCTGGCCACTTTATCTCTGAGTGGTGTCTGCCAGTGGCAACGCAATCTGTAGGGAAATCTTATTCATAAGGTAAGAGGCAGAGCAAGGCACAGAATTCAAAACCAACATGTAAGCTGCATCCTGCGCACAGCATTGAAAACCACACTTGCAATGTTTTGCAGTCACTCAAATAAAACTGTATACTTTTTCAGTCTTTGGTGTTCATAAAGGCGTCTCTAAAACATTGCAAATCTGAAAATAAAGAAATATAAAAAAGGGCATTACTGTTCCCAGAGAAGGTGTTTTTAGACGAGTAGAAATATATTTTAACTCAGTTATATAATTTTATGTTCTTGGCACCTAGTAATTTTTGCAAATAAAAAAATGCATTTTTACCTTAAAGTTCCTCTTCAGATCAAGCAGTGATGATGTTGGCGCTTCTTGCTGTGCCGCTGCTTTGCTGATACCACAGATGTGATCCTATTTATGGAGCTATGTGGGTGAAAGCAGAATCTTCTTCCAGTGTGCGGTCTGATTTCGTTTTTTGTTAGGCATATGTTTACACCCTCTTTGGTCAGTAGTATTTGCCTGGTTTTAGGGAGTAGAATTGGCTGATGTGTTGCTTACCTGTCACCAGGTATTCATTTACAAAGTAGTACCCCTAACCGTGAGCGAGTCTGGTTTTAACTAGAGATATAGCCCACCTAGCATCACAAATCAACTGGTCCAAGTAGAGTGTATGGCAAAGTTGGCATAAGGAGGGTTTGGTGATGCAAATGATTAACTGTGGGAACCCACCAGCGATGGGGGCACACCGGGTGGTAGGGGCCTTGTTGTGGGCGGTCACGGGAGTGTTTTGGAAGCCTCCCCTAAATAAAATGTCAATTTCAGGAGAGTAATTAACACCTGGAAAATAAGCCAAGGGGGTTTCCTAGAATGTTGCAAGCAAAGTAATAAAGGTGCACCTTTTTAAACCTACAAAACTTGCTTATGATCCCAACAAGCATACCGGGATGTCTTCCGACTAGATGCTGAAGTGGTCTAGTGGGTAATTCTCTCGACCTTTGTACTGACTGCACTTGTTCGAATCCTGGCATCGGCAACAAAAGCAAATTAAACTGTAAATGGATTTCCTGGATCTCCGGGAGACCTTTTTTGCTGATCCCAGATCCGGGAAAATCCATCACAATGACCAGGGCAGGAGGGTTGAAAAACAAATGTCAGTGGCAGAAGCAGATGTTTTCCAGGATTATGGTCCCGACCTGGCCTCATGAAAGACTTCCAAGGCCAGTCAGGCTCCTGAAGCCTAATACGAAGGTGGTAAATCCATTTTAAATTGATAATTAATCCACTTTTTTCCCAGAAACTTTTGTTCAAGGTTTTTAACCTGTGCAAGTGAGAAAAGAACTCTTTGGCCTCGAGGTTTGTGGTGACCAATGCAAGTCCACCACCAGTTGGTCCAGCCTCGACCCCTTTTCCTTTCTCAAGTGCTGAAGGAAGCCGATTTATTTTTTGCTCCTTTTTGGCTGAGTAATCGAGAAAACTGGCTGATAGTTTAGACGGTCAGCAACTGGAGACCCCTGAAAATCCAGAACCCTTTGATACGGTTTGCTTGTTGTATGTATCATTATGAGCCTGAACAGCTTTGTTATTGCTCAAAATGGGCAGACGGGGAGTAGTAGGACCTTGCTTTCTTGGAATCGTTCAAATGCCTTTTCCCTTGGGGCCGGGTGTCCTTTTCTCCTCAGTTGCCTGGAAATGGTTGAATTGCTTCCAAAATGGAAGGGGTCATTGTCTGGTGCAGCCTTTTCTGTCAGTCTTTCCTGCTCTATGCTGTGGATGCCATGTCAGCTGCCTATCGTCATGGTCTGCCCTTCACCTCCATCCTGATTTTTGATGTCTGTTCACGCTGGGCCTTGGTGGCGCAAACATTTTGTTGGACTGGATTTTGATTTAAAACTTTTAGCTAAGAGTTTTTCATTCCATTTGTTTTTGCTGTGAATCTGTTTGTTTATTTCGCATCTGCCTTCTGGCGAATGTCTGATTGAGGTGGCTAATCAGTGCTTTAAGTGGGCTGGAGCCAGCCGGGGCTGGGTCCTGGCAGTCTAAAACGCGGGGCCCTTCCGGGGCCCTCTGTTACCACTATGCCGTGGCAGGACCCATTATCCGGCCACGCCCATAGTTGCAATGGGAGATGCGCTCGCCATTTTAAAGTCAGGCAAGCTGTTACTGACAGAAGTGCCAGCCAGCCACAGCATTGCTGAAACTGGAAGTTGCAGTTTCAACAAAAGAGCATGGCGGATCCCTGGAGCCTTTGTTAGGTCATTCAGGCTGGCCCTGGCTGGGGTGGGGGAGCTTTGTCCTCCCACTTCCTGGAGAGGACATAGTGTACTTCTGGCTGTCACATTCCAGCTAAATGAAAGGTGGGACTGTGCCTGTCATATGTGTCTGCCCAGAGTACACGGGTCTATGCGTTTGTTGTGAGCATAGGAAACGATGTGTGGATTAGCCCCACACATTTTCCTGAGGTGGTTAAACCATCATACCATTTAACTAAACATTTTAAAAAAGCCCAAGCGAGCGCACACCCACCATGCTGATGGTCGAATTTCTCACACCTCCAGTTGATGAAATATTACTTTGGGCAACAACAAATTATGGCATTGTATACAGTAATGGTTTAATAATCTGATCCTCCCTGTGGCATGGCTCATGACTTCATGGAACGAATTGCGGGTGTGCATATACAAAGGTGTCATCTGTTTTACCCTTTCCAGAATGCGGGTAAACTTTGCCATAGGTGAGCTTTTTTCGCCCGATTGGCAGAGCTGCGCGCCAAGCACAGCATTGCTACTTAATAATCATACGAAAGCAGACATTGAACTTCAGTCATATTAAAATTGCAGTTAGTCGAAGGACTTTTGTTGCATATTTCGTATTTTAATATTTAAAATATTATTTACATATTCATTGTTCTTTTTAATGGTCTATATTATTGTGATTATTGTGAAGGGAGAGGCGAATGGCTTCCAATTTAGAGTTCCATCTCTGTCTTGCCAGCAACAAACCCCACGTGTGAAATAACAGTGGGAGGTTTTATGGTTCCCAGCCTGCTAAACCGTTTTGAAATATTTATACAAATGTAAAACTGGAAACGGTTCCTGTCGTCTGGCAATGTCTTGGGCAACTTCAAACAGAAAGGAAATCACGCTTTGCTGATTAAAAAACGAAAAGATTTGGCAAGTGTTTCCAAGGGGAGGGGGTGGACGTGAGCGTTTCTAATGTTAAATCTCTAATTAGAAGATCAGTTACTGCTTGGGAACTGTTGCATTGAGTTCATCACTGTAGATGCTGTCCTTTATATGCGAAACATTTTCTGAAAGGACAGTCTTCCTGATGTAGCTTTTTATTTGCCACCCTTGATGGATATGAAGTGAGTCATGGGCCGAGGTAGTAAGTAGGCCAATACAACCATGGTCTTGGGAAGGTGCTACAAAGAAGAATTGTAATATCTGTGATAGCCGACACCCTAGAAACACAAGTTAATGAAAAGTTTTAAAGAAAATGCACTGTTAAACAGGAGAAATTAACCAGTAAATAAACTGCAAATAAAATTTTTAAGCAGTAGGTTTCTAAGGTTAAGATTTGAGTAGATGGTTTGGGAGAGAGAGGGAGATTACAAGAACACCACTGAAAAACCATAACACAGGAAAGTAACTGGAAATGCTTATAGAAGGCCCATGCAAAAGCCAAATCTAGTGGCAGCACTTCGTATTCTGGTGCAATGCTGCCAGCCACGCTGAAACATTTATTTGCCATTTGCTGCAAACGGTTGTTTTGCAATAAATGCCAAGTTTCAAACATCCGCATTTTCACAGCAAGGTCCATGCTGCTTGCCCCAATGCACTCCATTTCCTCTCTGTACCACGATACATCCTTAAGAATTATGGCGGCATCAGCTTTGCTTATCTGGCCGCTCATACTTGGAATGGGCTCTCCCATCTCAGTTAAATCTGCTCCTTGTTTGGCTCATCTTTAAAAAAGTATCAAGACTCTCTTCATTAATAGAGGGGTACACTAGATTTGTCTGGTGTTCTGCATTCACTTCTCATTTTGTCATCTGTTTTTTGTCGTCTTGTGTGCCCTGAGGCCTCCTGGTGTGTGTGCGCGTTATAAGAATCAAAGTAAAGTACTATGCAAATTGTACTCGCCCTTGATAAAATCTCCTCGCTAATACGAATGGGCTAGTAGATTTTGCCAGACCTAGCTAACCACTCAGTCTAAGCATTTGTCTTAATCTAGAGATGTCTCCCTAAACGTAGGCTGTCTAAACTCCCCTAGGGACTTTCTTGCTGTCCCTACTCTCTACCCAGTTGATATTCTAATGGGGTTTTGAGTTTGTGCCTTACACTTTCTCTGTCAGAATCCTGTTGGTCCAATCACGCATACACTCGCCTCAACCACTCTACTATCACTAGTTGACCCTCCCTTCCTCTTGCTCCTCCCACCACTCCTATGCCTCTGTTTCACTCCCCAAAACACTCCTCTGCCCTTTGATGTTGCATTGCCCCCTCTTACTCCTGTTGTACACACTACTTTCCTCCTCTGCACTACTGCTACTCTCCTCCCAGCACCACTACTATTCTCCTCCTCTCACCACCACCACCACTACTCTCCTCCTCCCAGCACTACTTTCATCCTCCCTAGTGCTGCTACTCCTCCTCCCACGCTACTAATCCTTCCACTCCTCCCACTCTCTACAGCACAATTACACACACTACACAGGTACTCCTTTTATTAACGTAGTCTCACTACTACCCAGATATGCTCCCTTACAGCACAATACCCTTCCATTCAATACACCAATACCTCTGCTTCTCAAATATCAGTCTCCATACTCCGTCGCATCCACCTTCTTGTCTTGGTCCACCTCCTCCGCTGACCCCAACTGAGCAAACACCTTTCCATTTCCTGTCCTCCATTATTGTTTCCCTCTCCCTGCCACTGGCCCGCTTCTACTAATCAGTCTACCTGCCCAGGAGGTGTTGCACAGTAGTGGGTACATAAAAGACATAGTCGGCCCACCCCCCTTTCTCTGCGTGGGGCCGGCGCTGTATGCCAGGGACAGTTGATTTAATTCAATGTCGAAGTCCTTGTCTGATTTTTCTTCCCCATCGCTGGTAAGTTTAGCCTCCCCCCTCCCTCCCCTGGAACGTTAAATGTTTTTCTGTGGTGGTCTAGCAGGCCACCTTTTACTTCAGGTAGATGTAGACTGCAGCCCAGGGAGTGAAGCACAAGGAAGTTCATCACCACTTAGCTGCAGCAGCGTGCTTCTGTCCTCTCCCTAGACTCTTCTATGATGCCACTTTTCTTCTAAACTCTGCAAGGGGTGGCGGGGGTCGTTGCCACATCCATGGGTTTGTCATCTTTTGGCAGGAGTAGGGTGCCGACTGTGTCTTCGGGCACTCCCAGTGCTTGGGTAGTTGTTTCCTGCGAAACAGAAAAGGAGCATTGTTGGCAGGTATTGTGTGAGACCAAGGTATGCTGCTAGTAAGCAGGCATGCACAAAGAAAATGGGTAAGGAGTGCGTTCCCCCAGTTGCCTTTTACTGTACTTTATTCAATTTGTAATGCGCTGCCATGAACCCTGAGGCGTGAGGGCGCGAAGACAGGACAAGACAAAACATAGACTACGAGGAGAAAAAGCAGCAAATCAAGGTGGTGGAGACCAAAAAGGAGCATGATGTGTGGTACCAAGACAGCCAAAAGGGTTCCAGAGTGTTTGTTTAATAAAAGAGGTGCGTCTTGAGATGCTTCTTAAATGAGGAGACCAGGGCTGGCTCTGGATTTTTTTCGTGGCAAGTCCTCCTCTTCAACCCCCAGTAAGACTAGGCACTGGCCTTGTCATAATTGGCACAATGTCACTGTTCAAAGGATAGTTCTTTAAAATAGACAGAGAAGGGACTTGAGAGTTATTATGGCCCCCAAAAGTGGAGCAGGGGCCTCTTCACTGTACCTTATGTTCTTCTCTTTAGGTAGAACAGCATTAAGCCTGGATTTCTGGCATTGAACCAGGAGTCTGGGTGCTTTCGATGCTGTCCCGGTGTATAGTTGACGAGCGGCAACCAGGGTTCAATGATGAAGTGATATCCAGCAACGGCTTGTGGGTTGAAGATGCTAGGACTGTAGGTAAAATTGGATCGGTGCCTCTGGTATGGAGAAGCAGAGACTGACTGGCGGCGAGCGGCTTGGCTGGCTCAACATGTCATCAGGGTATTGTGGTGGCGTCTGCTTGGAGTTCCAAGAAGTTATTGGCCAGGTGGCGGTGGTAAGTTGAGGACGCATTTGAATGGTGTTGAAGTTGTCCAAACTGGCGGCAATGGCAAGGTAGGGAAAGTCAGATGTTACTACTTTGGTTTTGTGGTTTTTGAGATCCCAACGCAGATGAGGTTGGTCCGTCTGCACTTCGACTCCAGGATGCTTGGTTTGCACTTATACAGGATGCCTCACTGCCAGTGACTAGCAGTCTGGTTCCAGTGCAGCCAGTATAGAGGCCAGGGTCCAACAATAGTCACTACCACTGTTCCCTGGGGATGGTGAGGGAACAGTTCTCTGCTTTGGCTGCCTGCTGCCTTCACCTCACTTGCAGAGGAATTTAAGGTAGACTGCATCCCCAACAGTGGTCCAGGTTGAAGTCTAAAAATGATGACAAGACTGAGGGTGTACCCCTCTCGTTTTAAAGGCAAAATGTCATTGGGGATTTGTGAAAAAGCAAGCCTGCCGTAAGGTGTCCAATCGAGGTTGTTAGCACAAGTGTCCTTTGGCTTATGACATCATACCCAGAGTACCTTGCCTGTAGGAAATGGAGGGGACAGGAAAAGGAAGAGCCCTAATCAAGATGGCTGGACCGTTCTGGCCTATTTCTCCCTTCTGTCTAGTTTAGTTTATTATTTATAGAGCGCGCCAGACCCTGGGGCATCAGGTCGCAGAAGAAAAAATGACAAGAATATGCTCAGCTCAGCTTAGTTACAGTTACATGGTAAGTAGGACAGTACATGGTCTTCAGACAATTTACATTGGGCAGATATATACAAGGCAAGGGATCTAGGCCCTGAACAAAGAATTGCCTATGCATGTAATCATGAGAAGAGTATAAAATCATAATATATACAGTAGTAATATACAGGAGGCACCCGGAGCATTCCAGTGCATGAAGAAAGAGTCTGGTACGAATAGCTTGGTGCTGGTGAGCAAGTCAAGCTTAGGTCGGCAGGTACACGCAGGTCAGGGTAGTTAGATGTCATTGGCTTTCAACCAGTTGGTCATGTTCTGTCTGAATTTCACAAAAGGCTGGGGTTCTCTAATGTCATGGGGAAGTGAGTTCCACAGCTGTGCAGCCTTGACTGGGAAGCTTTGTCCTCCTATAGTAGCGAGTTTGAATCGCGGGACTTGTAGGCAATTAGCGTTGGCTGTTTTTGTGGGTCTGGTCGAGGTTCTTAGGTGTAGCCTATCCTTGAGGTAGGGTGGTGCTTTGTTGTTGAGGCACTTGTGAGTAAGGGAGGCAATTTTGAGTTGAATTTTATCAGAAGTGGATAGCCATTTGTATTCTCTTCTTACTGAAGATATATGCTCATTTCTATTAATCCTGAGAGCTGCTCTCAAGGCATTATTCTGGAGGACTTGTATTTTATGTATGGTTTGTTTGTTTGCCCCAATGTAAAGTCCATTGCAGTAGTCCAATTTAGAGAGTATATAAGGGCTCTGGCGAGCGTGATGCAGCTATCTGTGGAGAGGAATTGTTTGCTGGCTCTGATAAGTTTGCATGTGTATGCAGTAGATGAGGCTAGAGAGTTGCCTGTAACCCTGCCCCTTCTCATGCCTGCTGACGTCAATGGGACTACAGTGGTCAGCACCAGAGGTGTTGCTAGGTGGAGGGTATAGCCCCGGGTCTTTTGGTTGTAGCCCCGCATAGAAGCTCAGGGGCTACAACCAAAAGGCTATAGCTAGCCACGAGTACCACCAGTCCCGACATTAGCTTAGCCCCTGATCTTTTCCAGACCTAGCACCACCCCTGGTCAGCACCCTGGTGTGAGGATGGCTTTCATTGGTTCAATGCTACCTTTGAAGCACTGCTTCTCAGGAGACCTCCTGGGAAAGCTTCTATTCGCTCAAGAAGTGTGTTGCTGTTCTTGCTGGAGATGAGGCAGCCTGCTGACTTTAGTTCCACATGGCTGTAGTAGAGACAGTCGAACCAGACACCAATTCACATCAGTCCTGTCTTAGTTCACCCTGCTCACAGAGCCGATGCTGTGATATCACATTTTCGTGGCTGTATAATTGTGTATGCTTCTCATTCACCATGCCACAACTAGTCAAGGTTTAGATTTAAAGATTTACATCCCTGACTTTGCCATGCAATTTTATAATTTAGATCAGAGGTGCAGAAGATTAAAAAGCTACCTCTCCCCCTAGGAGCTTTGTTTCCCAGCAGCTGTCCGGGATGCACATGACCTTTGAACATGCTCTGTGCCACTATAGTACTCCGGCTGAGTTCGCCTCTACACTGTTTAAGCAAAGGCATGTGTGCGCTGTCAATTTGGCATGCATCATTTATGAAGGTGGGGGCTGATTAGAAGACCTCCCTTTCAGCGACAAATGACCTACATCGTTTTATGTGAATACAAATCCCAAAAGCTTGAGCTATCTGAACTTTGCAGATGTCAATCTGTCGGAGTTGGACCACTGCTCTCTGATTCTGTGAAATGGCCAGGAACGTAGAAGGTAGCACTGCGACTTTTTCCTGCCTTCCACACATAGCAGAGGGGTTATAGCTAAGGGATCTTCCCTACACTGCATCTGGTCCAGGAATCGAGTTTGTGGCAGCAACTGCTCCCATTGGCACCACCACTGTCCACCAAAAAAGTTAGGCATGTGACTTAGTCACACCTTCCACACACACATTTTCCATTATGCCACGCAAACCTTCTCCTTCCCTGGCTAGCTATTTTATTTTGCGTTTCCCTCTATTCTGCACTTCCATTTCTCCTGCCGTCCAAATATTGCCTTGGGGACATGTGACTACTCCATGTTCCCGTAGATGTCCCCACTCCCACTTTGGATAGTCATCCTGTGCATTGCTCCTTTACCACTCACCACTCTTCCTCCTCACATGCCAGTTCACTTTCATCTACAAGAAGTTAGACGTCCTCGGGCAAGTGATTGTTGACAGGTAGGGATCCGCCAGAATCGCATTTGTGCAGGATACATTATTTTTTAAAGCCATTTCCTCGCTAGCGTAGGATTCCAGTGCAAATACTGAAACAAAACAATGATTGGATTGGATTTAAATGTGTTGCTGGTGCGAGTAATTCGACCATCCACATGGTGGGTGTGCGATCACCTGTTTTTTTAAAAATTTTAAAAGAAATTGAATGATAGATGAACCTCTGGAAAATGTGTGGGGCTAATCTGCACACATTTTCTTATGCTCACAACAAACAATATACACATAGACACGTGTACTCTGGGTGGACGCAGCCTACAGGTGCCTTCCCCCTGTCATATTAAGTTGGGATACAACAGCCAAGGTACATCAAGGCATCTCGGAAGGGGGAGGGCAAACCCTTCCTCCTGCCATGGTCCAGCCTAATTAACTATCAAAGTCTCCATGGATCCTCTGTCATTACCATGTTAATAGAGTATTCTTCAAACAGGCCCACATAGGGCCTGGCTGCAGAGTTTAACAAATGAGACCGGAAACTCCAACAACTTTTGATATGCACTGTTGTCAACCTGAAGCCAGCTCCCGCCTCTCAGTTTCCAGTGCAGTGACCTGTCATGTCTGAGACTGTGCTTACAGTAGGCAACCTCCGCAGGGGGACCTCATTCAGAAGGCATGAGTATGTGGATTGATAGTCTGTTATCACCGCAGCATCAAGGGAGACCTGCCACTTTAATCGGCAACCACAGAGAGCAAGTTCCATTCTAGAGACCCTTTGATCCACAACAGACAAGAGGATGGATGGGGCTTAGTATTACAGGTTTTCACCCCTTTATCATTTCTGTTGAAAAGCAATCTGGTTATGACCTCATGCATACAGGAGGTTGTTGGTGGGGACCTAGGATTGGTTCATTAAGGTAGGCTTAGCCTACACCAATCACTGTGGCCCATTTGGCTTTAAAAGAGGGCTGAGTCCCTCTTTTGGGCAGATGTGAAGACTTGGCAAGGAGCAACAAGAACTCATTTGTACCGTGGCTGAAGGTACAGTCTGCATTACAGCTTCCGCTAGTGAAGGAAGGGCAGGATTTCCAATGAGGGACGCAAGATCCCTCCCCTAAACGTCTCCCCGGGAACAGAGGGAGATACTGAATCCAGAGGACCCTCCACCAGCACAAGAACTGGTACCCAGCCAGCACACAGCGTGCCCTGCCTGGCTGTGAAAGCAGGGTTCCTAGGTGGGAAGTGCCAGAGAGTCTCTGAACCAAACCCAGGACAAGGCCATGCCTGCAACAATCTCCTCCGATTTGGGCTGTCCGCCTTAAAGTACGACACACGCCAAGTAAAGAAGCTAGGAGGAGTTAATCAATGAGCATCTACCGACGTCCGCCTTAAAGGCCATCTTTTCGATCATGTCAAGCCCCCCGAGCTGCAACCGACAGCACCGCTGACGTTACGCTGCAGTCGCCAAAGTCGTCCGACACCTCGACCGCCAACCAGCACTGAGGCAACAAATCTTGACTGCAAGCCGCCATATAGGCCAGCTTACAGCTGTCTGTCCAGCCTTGCTCGCCGAACTGCTTGCTGCCTGATACCCGCAGCAGTCTCCCCTCTTGAACTCTGGTGCAGAAACGGCGAAGCACCCTGCAACCGACTCTACACTGTTGAGCACCAAGAACCTCTACAAGCACAAGGTACATTGTGGTTCTGTCCCCCTGGTCCTTCTCCGAAGGCCCCTAGAGACATTTTATGACCCATTGCTCCCTTTGTGTTGAAACCAAGTATCCTTGAAATATTGCGATGAATTACTTTACCGACTACCCTCCTGTCAGTATCCAGAGTGCATCCCTTTTCCTTCTTGAAGCTGTGCATTCCTTTACAGGGTGGGTTGTATTTTGTAGTGTGCTAGAACTGTCTGTGATAATAATAAAGTAGATGTGTATGCAACCTTGCCTGGAGAGTCCCTTTTATCATTGGGTATTTTTTATTATTTATTTAATAAAAATTCCTATATCTTTGTGCCACACGCCTGAAGGCCTCAGGGCGCACACAAGGAAAAACCAACACTGACAGAAAACCGAGACAGATGGCATTGGAGGGGTGTGAGGAGGGGAATCCGGTGCAAAACTCAGTCAGATATGTGGACAGAATACTGAATGGCACAAGTCACTAATAAGGCACAAGATTGAACAGGAGAGTCTTCAGTTCCTTTTTGAACTTGGCCGTGTTTTCCACGGCTTTGAGCTCCGGCGGGAGCATGTTCCAGAGATCGGGGCCTTGTACGTTAAAGGTGCGATCACCAGCCTTTACCAGTTTAAATCTAGGTTTAACCAGCCTCCTGTGGTACTGGGGGCCTGAGAGGATCGGGCAGAGATCTGAAGTTGAAGACGGGTACCCAGGTACCGGGTCCCGTATTCATGACGCATTTATGTGTGAGGGTCAGAATCTTGTGTCTTATTCTCAACTTTACCGGGAGCTAGTGTAGGCTGCGCCTAACTGCCGTAACGTGTGCACGCCTGGAGAGCCCTGAAACAGCCCTCACTGGCCCACTTTGAGAGACCTACAGTGCTGCTATGGGGGAGTGGGTACAGCCATTAAGTAGGATATTGCAATAATCTAAGCGCGTATTGATGAGAACAGATGCCAGAGTGGCCCAGTTCTCCTGCGCGAAAAAGGGCGAATGAGCCAGCGAAGCTTTGTGATCAGCCGCCAAGCAGAATGGATCGGAGCAACCTGATGTGTCATGGACAGGATGGACTCTAGGACAATGCCGAGGGTTTTTACCCTCTCTGCCACTGGGACTAAGGTACCCTGAGCAGGAACTGACTATATTCAGTTGGCAAGGATTTTCATTTTGCTGTAGTTTCAACAATGAGAAGCTCAGTTTTTTGGGCGTTTAGTTGGACGTCATCCATGCATGGATGGCTTTATAGATGGTATTCAGTTTTGTTGCATACTCAGTGTACAAGCCTACTAGTTTGACGGTCACCTGTGTATCGTCAGCATAGTTGGGCACGTTGACACCAAGGCTGAGTATCAAAAGCAGAAAGGGAATTAGGTAAACAGTGAATAGAGTGGGGGCGAAATGCATGATCCCTGTGGTACCCCAACAGTGAGAAGGAAGGGGTCTAAGCAAATTTTGCCTATGTTTACCCTAGAATTTCTGGGACTAAGAAAAGATGCAATCCAGCTGGCAGATTTTGGAGAACACCCAGCCAGGGACTGTAGTCTGCCTGTAAGTAGAGCATGGTCTACAAGGTCAAATGCTGACGAGAGATCTAACAGCATGAGGATGGATAATTGACCCTGGTTCATATTCAATAAAAGATTGGTCTGTAAGTCGAGCATGATGGTCTCAGTACTGTGCCCTTTCCTAAAGCCGGATTGACAGGACAATAAGATATCCTTATCCTTCAAAAACGTTTGGAATTGAAGATGTGCCACCTTGTCCACAATCTTAAGCAAGAAGGGTACGTTGGTCATCGGACGATAATTGTCTAAAATAAAGGAGTCTGGGGAATCCTTTTTTAGTAGGGGGGGGGGTCACTGAGGCCTCCTTCAACAATAGGAGTTCACTGCCCTCAGCGAAGGAACAATTGTCCAGCTTAGAGACCCAAGGTACAAGGATGGCTTTACACTCTATAAACAGGGTGGATGGACAAGAATCACTTTGACATGAAGTAGGCTTCATTTCAGCTATGGTTTTTACAATGAAGATTTTGCAGCACAGAGCGAAGTCAAAAACGTGTGGGGGGGGGTCTCAGAGGACAACTCCCCTGCGACATCCTGCATTAAGATATCCATGTTGTTCATGATCTGCTGAATATTATCCTGATGGGCCTCCACCTTGTTGGAAAAGAAATTGTGGATTGCTTGACACCATACCTTTTTATCCTTAACGGGCCCTACCAGAGAGGGTGGTTTGCTTTTGAACTCCCGTAGGATCGAGATTAACTCCTTAGAGGTAGATTTAGCGTTCTGGATCCGACAGTTATAGACCTCAGAGTTTGCCCTAATCAACGCCTCCTTCTACTTTTTTGCCAAAAATGTATATTTGGTCAGCAAGGCACTAGAAGGGTCTTTACGCCAGAGGCGTTCGGCTGCACGCTCTTCCCTTATAATGACTAAAATATGATATGGCATTTGTAACGCGCCTATACACAAGTGTTTCAAGGTGCGACGAGGCAGGGAGGGGGGGAACAAGGGGAGACAGACAACGATCCTACTAGGCCAGGTGTCATTCAGACCCCGCAAGTGCATGGGTAGGGGGGGGATGGGAAAAGTGCAAGGGGGAAAGGGAGAGGGGAAAGTGCAGTACAAGGGTTAGTAATGAACAAGATAAATAATAAGGGCCAGCTAGTGGCAAGTGCAAGATAAGTGCAGACAAGTGCTGGGAAGGGGGGCTGTAGGGATACAGAGACAGTTCCGCAGTGCAGGGGTTGCCAGGAAGGCAGTGCAGGGGAGAGTGGCTGGGCCAAGGACCGAGATTGGTGAGTGGCCCAGTTGCCGATTCAGTACAGTTTCAGTGATTTAGCAGGGGAGAGGGAGAGAGAAAGCAGAAGCAAAGAGGGAAGGTTTTGAGGTGTTTCCGGAACCGGAGATGGTTCTCCTCAAGTTGTAGGAAGGCTGTTCCAGAGGGAGGCCCCAGCTGCGGAGAGAGATCCCCCCCCCCCCCCCCCCAACTCGTTGCTTGGAGAAGCGGCTGACCCGGAGGGAGTTGGAGGCGGAAGAGCGAAGTGCTCGAGAAGGAAGATATTTAGGAAGGGAGAGTTGAAGGTAAATATCATTGAACCATGATTTATGCATAGTTTTTATTTTGGGTAGACTTGTTTTAAGTGGTGCTAGTTGGTTAATAGTCGGTCAGTACTTTGGTTCTATGTAAGGCAAGATCACTGGCCCTGTTGATGTCATCCAGTGCGCCCAGGTTTTGTAGTAAGATGGGAGCATGTTTTCAAAAGTGAGTTTTTTCATATAACGCATGCATCCTTCCACCCTGGGATTCAAATCAACTCTGTCGGGGGCGGGGTGGGGGCCGATGGAAGAATGTCAAATGTAAGTAAGAAATGATCCGACCAAATCACGGTATGACTGAAAGATTCTGCACTGTAAGGTAGTGCATGAGAACCCAATCCAGGATATGACCAGCACTATGCGTGGGGCGGTCCACCATTTGAGTAATTTTATTTTCATTGTGTTGCAACTAACAATCATCCACGATGGAGATAAGCCTGCTATACTTTCCCTCTTACCAAAATTGGACATGAAGTTTTACAATTTGTTTGTGTTTCAAATCAGTTTCAACCCCTTCTGGTGTACCAGAGTTGTAGGGCTGATTGATGGTTTAGAAACCGATATTCATCCCTGGACCACTGGTGCCTCGGAAATTGATTTGTCACATTGGTGGCAAGCGGTCGGATCTAGTTGGAGCCTTGCACACAGATTAGTCACCCAACGATGAAAGTACTGTTGCAGGCAATGTTTAGGCACTGCTAGGTATTTGTAATAAACATGGATCTTGACATAGACTGTGAAAGGTATGAGCAAGGATGTCCAGGGCATCCTATGTCGAGAGGGGACTTCCCCACAGCACTAAGGTTATTAAGCTGAGTTGCTGACTAGCCTTCAAGCTTGAGTAGAAGCAGGGGCGGTAGTGGAGAAGACCCCAAGGGATGGGCTAGGCCCTGTCCACCCAAACGGAAAAGATCTTCCCGGAGGGGGAAGTGGAAGATGACGAGGAAGACCGCATGAGCAGTGTTTCTCCCCAACCATCTCGCCGGGGGACCCAGCGTGGTTTCACAACACTCTAGAGTGTCAATAAGGTCAGGAACTAGTGCGGCATCCTGCAGGTCCCAGGACTCAACACAGTCTCTAGGTGGCCCAGTAATTGTTCTGGCTGTTAATGAGGTAGCAACTAGGAAGTTCCTGCTGGAGGAGAGGAGATTAGCGCTAGAGGAACAAGCAGCGGGGCAAGGTCACCATACAGCAGGACAAGGCTGGGACCAGTCGCCTGCAAATAGAAGGGAGTGTCTTCTGTAACTCTGATGAAATGGTTAATGGAGATTTTCTCTGGCAGCAGTCCATTCGATTTATGCGACTGGGTGGTTTGTATTATTTATGCTGATATGTTTAAGACACTGAAGGTTAATATAATGCCTTTTAAATATTAATAGCATACAGATTACAACTCATCTGTAAACAATGCAGTATACATAATATATGCCACTGTGCCGCTTGCAGAGGTTGTATTTCATTTGAACAGACTTGGTGAGTTAAATGGAGCAGAGCTCCAAAACCGAACTGTGCATTGTTGATAAGAAAATGTTATGAACAAAATCAGTGGACCGCTGGGGGATGCGTTTTCCAACTATCAGTTCTTGAAATGGGAAAATTCAACCTTAGTTATTCCAGTGATCGAACTGAACAGGAACGGTTGGGAGCGGTGTTCCACTATTTTCTTTTATCTTTTTACCATTCCTCTACTTTATACAACCATGTTAACTATTCTTCATATAGGATTTGTCCATTCATGTACCTGTGCATGTTTAAAGTTGTAATAGGAGCCTTAGTTACTAGTGACTTGGACTATTGCAATGCTTCCGCTGCAACACCTTGTCACATGTTGCACTATGCTTCCACCTATCCTCTCCCCTGCCAACCCACAGTTCCAATACTTTTTTGATACACTTCTGCCACGGGTTACTTCGTGATTACAGAGCCTGATCATTTAGTTTCAACCTGCATAATCATGCTAACAATGCCTCTGGGCTGCCAAGCTCCCATCTTTGTATTCTGCTTTCTTCACCCCACATTCTGTTCTACTCCCCATATGCTCCTCTTCCCTCTTGCCCTTTCTTTGCAACATCTTTTTTTCCTCGCTTCCCTTGCATTGATTTCTTGCATGTCTCCCCATTTCCCAGCACTCATCCAGGCTTTTTCCTACTATTTGGAGTTTTTCATAACACTAGTGGGTTTTAAAGAAGACATACGTTGGTGAATTTATTTTTCATTTTCTTGTAATGGCCAGGGTATCACGCTAAAGCCATGCTTTGAACTCCGATCATGCTTGTTAATTTTGTCCACAGCATAGTGTGCTGGACAGGCATTTCTTTGTTTTACTGGGGAAATTGGCACTTCTACCATGTTGGCAAGTTGTAAGAATTTGGTATCGTTGGACCATGCTGTTTGGAGAGCCTGTTAATTTCCAGTGTGGTTCCAGTAGAACTTTATTCTAATGTCCTTTCTTATGGAAGCTTTTGGTAGACTTGCAGAGTTTTAAAAAATGATCTTCACTGCGTTGAATGGCACGTTTTACACCGTCTCTTTTGTAGATTTCGATCAGCCTTGCTTTGTGTATAGTTCTTTCCCCACTAGAGTTGTGTGGCAGGATCGTTCAGAGAATGTTACACCGGTCTGCAGGTGCCTATAGCTTTTAAATAGTTAATACACTTTCTGGCTGGTCTCAGATTTCCGATTTAGAAAAGACCCCGATTCTTTAAGTTATATTATTTTTCTTAGGTTCAACTGATTTTAAATCTATTTTTGTCACTGGGTTTTCTCCCTGTAAGCACCTTTTGGGCACAATAGTACCCGTTGAGACCTATATTTAGTGTCTAGGCTCGAGTCATGATGCCACAGCTGACCAGTCCTCCTTTTTGAAGTTTTGAAAGTGGGCAGGGTCAAGGCTTGATCAGGTAATGGTACCGCCAATTTTCTTTTATTCAAAATGTCCAGGGCTTCATTGTGATTAGGAATTCAACCATCTACTCTCTGGCATTCCTGTTGAGGTTTTTAGCCAGCCTCACGCTTCCCACCACTAGATGCCACCTTAAAATGCAGGGAATATGGACAATCTTGCGAGCTATGGGGAAAGTTGACATCCTGTAGCTAATAGCAACTTTCTACTGCTTGGACTTCATTGAAATGCAGTGTAGCCTGGCATTGCTGTTGCACAGTAGTCCAAGAGTTGGTGGTCTGCCGATGAGTTGTAGCCTCCATTTGGGCCTGATCCAGACGGGAGTGTTTTTTTGACTAAATCTCAAAACCATTTCCTTGGAGGTAGTGGAAAAATCCTCCAATCTCTACTTAGCTGTAATTTTGAAAACTGTATTTTACTTAGCTTCTTGCTCTGTTAAAACAACTCTGCCTCCTTTCCCAATCCCATATGAGACACAGTGGCTCGATGTGCTCCCTCCAGGCTCAAAATGCAGAGTCAATTTGAAGATGAACTATTGTGGAAGGGAATGGGGATATATGATAAATGTTACAGTATACGTGGTCAAGCACTATTCACAACATAATTTAGGTGATATTCTCTGTCTCCAAGTGGGGTTTTCAAATGTTTATATAATGTTTATACATAGTAGAGCTGCGGGGGAGAATGAACGACCCTGGCACATGTTCAGTTGATATACAAATAGTAGTGAGTTCCCTAGATGGGTAACTCCCGTCCCCTGCAAACTATCGTGGTCTAGTCACCAAAAGTAGATTATTTTTTTTAATTCCAATTATTATTTATTTGCATTTGTTAAGCGCACTTGCAGCCCAAAAGGCATTGAGGCGCTGTTACAGAGAATACACAGTTTTAAGATTAATACGGGTGCCAGAGGCTCTTAGTTACAGAGGATACACATATTTAAGATTACATACGGGTGCCAGAGGCTCTTAGTTACAATTTGGCTGGCATATAGGCAATGGAGGGTACAGATTTAAATCATACACAGAGTCTGGTTTTGATAGCCTTACGAAAGGCTAGGTGGGACTCAATGAGTCTTAGGTGAGGAGGCAGGGCGTTCCAATGCGTGGTTGCTAGGGTAGGGAAACTGGAGCCACCAGCGCGCACTTTCCGAGAGGTAGGCCTAACAATGGTGTTGGCGTAGATGGATCTGAGCGGTCTTGTGGCGGAGTGCCTGGTAATTCTGTTAGTAAGGTAGGGGGGGGGCAGGTTCGTGAAGGCATTTGTGGGTGAGGGCAAGAGTTTTAAAGACAATTCTATTGTTAATTGATGGGGCCTGTCTTCAATGATAAACGTAAACGTTTTAGGTAAGCGATTAACACTATTAAGAGTGAAGCAATAATGTCCATACATTTCTCCAAATTGGTCAATACAAAAGTGATTTTTAATAAAGTAGATAAACATGATCAATCATCAAATAGGGGCGGGTATAGGTCCCAATGCGTTTGGAGAAGTTCTCTCTTCATCAGGGGGTTTCTTATAATATTTCTACAAACAATTTAGAAAATATCAAAATTGTGACCATCTTACAAAGTATAATTTAATTCATCCACATATGGAATTCAGAACATGTTGCTACCAATACTTCTAAAAATGATGTGGTCCTCTGGCATGTAGAGTCTGTTACATGTTCCACAAACACAAGTGCAATTAAATTTCCTGGTAAGTAGAAAATGATCCTAATTAGTTAAGTGCATTCATGTGGTCCTGTCATATTGTAACTCAGAATGAGTAAATAGATTCTCACCTGCCTTATCTGCTAGAGTGACTTCAAAGGTCAGTAAACTGATGACACTTATTCCCTGGATACCTGTTGAGAGAGGGATTCCTAAATGTGTGTGGTACATCACAACTTCCTTATATCCATCACAAATATAGTCTGCTAATTGTATCATATGATGCTGCTGAGCACTCACCCTGCTAGTTGGTCAGGATTGTATGTTGGTCAATCAGAGGAATTCTTCTGCTGTACCCGTCTCTATTGGCTATCCTATAATCTATAAACAATTACATCCATGATATATTAGACCATATGTCCATGTTATTATTTTGTAAAAATAGTTCCCAAGATAATTAATAAAATAATCCCACTCACCTCATTTCTATTTTGCCTATGTTCTGCTGGTATAAAGTGCATTCTGTGAGTCTCAAAGTAGATATCGGTGTATAAAGATTGAATTCCTGTGAAAATACCAGTGTCCATGCTCTCATGTCCCCTTCAGATTCACTGCGATGATAGTTTTAACCTAGTCCTGTTAGGTTACTTTATCTATGGAGATTCCCCAGCTTACATTAGAAACTAGTGGAGGGAGCTCCTTCCGTGTTCTCTATATGTTGCAGGATCGGGATCCTACAAAATGGCCGCTATTTGTTGTGTGGCATCTGTGGTGACATCATCAATATAAATAGTCCTATTGTTTATAATGTGCCCGAACACGGCATATGTTTGGAATTATGGGGCTCACAGTGTGATCTTTATTACCAAAAAAGCCTAAGCATGTTCTTTTCATCTAAAAATAGAAATAAAGCATGGACTTAAAAAATAGAAATAATGCTGGGATCACTGTAAAGAAATACAGATAGTACTGGAGATAGGTGAAGTATGGGAATCGGTCCCTGGGCAAGTCCTTCCCGACCTGCATGTATTGAAAAATATTATTATTTGTGACTGTATATAAAACCAGGTCTGCTGGTTTAGGATCATATGGTAAGCTAAATGTTTGAAGACATCCAAAAAGATGAGACCACCAATAGTTATGCTGTTGATAGGAGGTATAGTTCTTCATCCTGTCTAATGAATTACATTTGGATCAGAGATATCTGCCTAATTGTGGTGAACAGTTTTCTGTAGTAAATGCTAGATTCTAGCTATTTCAACTTAAGGGAATTTCTTCCTCGTCAAGGCACTAGGTGCAATTTCTTAATTTCCTACCTGGCCGGGCTAGATACGACCTTTGTAGTTTATGTAAACGTCATTGCACTCTAGAATATCAAAATCCAATGCTACAGTAGATGATCACTGCCCATAGTTGGTGCACAATCTACTTCCGTAAGTCCTATGTGGTGTGCTAAACTTCCACACCTATGTGGTATGCTTAACCTCTGCTCCTAGGGTTCAAAACATTCTAATATGAATGGTGTAATATACATATAGGATAATGCTGATAACAATAGAATCAGGGTTTGTTAATCATATGAATAGCCTACTACACAAGGATAATGGACTCATGCATCATCTTCGGGAATGTACATAATGCCGTAATGGTACAAAAATAGTATTACATAACCAGATTTTGTCATGTTATTTCCTCCTCCATAGAGTGTACAATCTGTTGTGCTTTTGCAATTTGTTTACACAGAAATATACCTAAGTGTTCCTTATTAGAGGAACGGGCCCAGATAGAAGTACTCATTCATCCCCAATGGGGATATCGTGTCCAACTGGTGTATCCAAAAGAATTTATTCCGAGCAAGCTTTTTACCGATGTTGCGTCCCCTAGGGAGAGGATGAACAATTTCTAGGACTACACACTTCTGTACTATTGTGTGTCCGTTCTCATGAAAATATCTATGCACTGGAGATTTTATGTTCCCTGTCCTTATAGTTGACTTATGTTCAGTCCATCTTTCCTTGGCTTTCCTGATCGTTTTGTCTACATAGTATTTGCCACACAGACACTTCAAGACATAGATAACATTCTTGCTATCGCATGTTGCGAAGTTCCGGGGTTTGATAATTTTTTTTTGAATGTGTTCGGGTGTCTGATGTGCTCCCCTTTGAAGACATTGGAAAAATGTAGGCAGTTTAAACAGGGGAAGGTTCCTGGTTTGGATGTTTGAAGAAGTCTCTGTGTGGGTTCTTTCTATCTCTCTGTTCTAATCAGAGAGTCTCTGATGTTCTTTCCCCTCTTGTACTCCCGTCATTGGTGGCTCCGGGAAGAGTTTTGTTAGTGTGTTAATTCTTCTTTATCATCTTGCTTACTTGGTAACTCTGTGCCGAGTATTTAAGTGTGTGGATTAGTCTACTACCTTCTTCCTTAGGATTAGATTTCAGTGAATGTTCTCTCTGGTGTATTTCTGCTCTTGCCACGGCGCTGCTCAGCACTTCTGCTGGATAACCCCTTTCTCTAAATCTTTCTGTCATCAAATCATATTCCTTCTGGAATGTTTCTGTGCTGGATACTATCCGCGTTAATCTGAGAAATTGCCTATGTGGCAAACTTTCCTTGAGATAAGCCAGATGAAAACTATTGTTATAGGTATCTGGAATTAATGGAGCAATATTGTGGCATCGCATGTTTTCTACTGAAAGGGTCATACCAGGCCAGTGCACTTTACTTTCCAATGACCATACTCGTTAATTGCGTATGCTGGAGTCAATATCTCTTAAAAAGTCCCAGAAAATATTGTTGAAACAACTGTTTTAATAGCTGTCCTAATTAATTAACCTTCTACTGTGCACCTTTCTTACCCTTTCGAAGAATCCGGTTTCTGCAAAACTTAAACTGTTGTATGACAAAGTACCAAATGTCAACCACAAAGTAAGTGGGTTATAGGGCCAAGCTTGCAAGTCGCCTGATAAATTAAAACCTTAGTCTGTTATAATTGTGGAATTCGAGTCAGGAAGTGTAAGCCTGAGAATGATTGATTAATATTGCAGTGTGGTTTGCAGATTACACATTCAGTTGTCTCTCTTGGAGGGTGGAAGACAAAATTCCCAAGTGAAAAAGTTCTAAAATGACAAAAGGTAATGTACATTTCAGACAGTAATTGAGACAAGCATTTGGATTTTCAGAATCTCATTTACATCATTGACTAAGCAGTCATAACCTCCACCTTGCCCTGCAAAAGGTCAGCCTTGTCTGAGTATCCACTCATTTTATGTTTTTGTAATATGAGTAACCTGTAAGCATCAGCAATTATGTAACCAGTGGTGCCTTAAAAACTCAACTCTCTGATAGTGACTGTAACTAAGCAGACTACCTGGGTGTTTAACCTCATCCCATGCTTCCTCTCCCTTGGACATGTGTGCCACCTTTGTATTGTACTCCATGTCCGATATTGTTTTTCCCAGGTGCTTTGAAGCAGCACCCCTTTGAGTTAACACATTATGCCTCCAGCACCTCCACTTCACAATCCTTGTTTTTTCATAGATTCACTTGCTCTTAAATTTCCCCAGCTTGGAGCGCTGTCAATTTTCTTATTAAAATGTGAAAGCAGCTGAAAAGTGTATTCAAAAGCTGGGGAACAGGATAGTAGAAAGATGAAAATGGGCTCAATTTAGAACTAAGTTTACGTTCATTGATCGATTGAAGTTTGGTAGCAGGCATTAGCTGGGCCCCTGTCCCCATTACCATTCACCAAACGATGATGTAATAGCTAAAAGTCCTCCCCACATGCTTTCTAGGTTGGTAATGTCGTTTTTTAAGTTGTAAAACCACATGCAGGTTGTTTTGCAAGTTAACATAAAAAAATAAAATATCAAAATTGCCATGGAGGAGAAGGCAGCAACTCATTGGTCCTTCTCCCTTTCCAGCTCCCTTCTCCCTTTTCATGATGGCCATCGTGGACGGGCTGGTGCTGTGGCAGCATGGAGCGGGCAAGCGTTTAAGGGGGAGGATGTGGGTAGCCACGTGTAAGCCTGGGAGGGATAATGGCGATGTTTGATTGAGTGCAAGTGGTCAAATTAAAAAATGTCACCAAACATGTGGGTTAGTAGCTAAAACCAAGAGTTATTGAGACCTAATAAAATTGGGGTCAGCCAGCTATCTGCCTCTACCATCTCTTCCTCAAAGATTCTGGACACCACCAAAGAGGAATTTTGAAAAAGTTTAGATGAATGCTCTTCATCCAGGGACACCAACCCCACCCAACTTTGTAAAACAAAAATGAGATGACGTCTGAGCAGGCCGATTACATTCTTCACTCACCTGTCCTTCACGCTATGACAACCATCAAACAAGTTATATTCAAAACTTGGCTAAAATAACCTGTCATTGATTTGCTCATCCCCAACATCCACAAGCCTATCAGCAACTCCTTTCATCTGCTTACTCAAAATAATAAAGATATGGTTTCCCAACTGGAAACTCGCCTCAAAACCTACAGTTTCCCAGACCTAACAAGAATGTCGCTATCGCACTGAGAACTGAAGCGAAAGAAGGCTTGTTTAAAATCAGGGATAACTCTCTTTAATCAACATAGAGTGAAGAATGTGCCTTAACCGTCATTGTTCAATGTGGTCCTTGATGTCAAATATTCCTTTTTTAAAGCAGTGCATACAGAAAAATTAATCACTGGGGCTCAATGTAGGTCCTCTAACAACCCACAACAAACCTCTTAAATTCTAAGAGGGACCCCTTATGCACTCCATTCGGGTCTAAAGATTGCTCTGAAACACTCGAGTAATGAATTACAGTTTCAAATGAATTGTAACTTTCTTTTTGCTTTAATATAATAAAACCTTCTATTATACTCCACAATTTCACAAAAAAGCTGATCAAATATCAAACAAAAGTGATGAACACTTTTTCTAAAACACACAAATCATTTCCCTAATCATTTCAACTAACAAATTCACTAATGATCACCACTTCTTCTCAATTTAAGATCCTGTGTTTAATAAGAGTACAATTTCTTGGATTTTCCACAATTTCTCAATCTTGACAATCCCCCAGACTTAATTCCAATCATCTTCAATGGAATATCTATCTGCGTTTTCCGATACTATCCCCTTCTTGTCTTCCTAATGGGTAATAAAATGAAAAGGATTATTACTCTCTCAATCTTTAAATCCTCAAGATTAATTCCCAATCATATTTCCCAAACCTGTCTCTCCAATGACCCCTTCTCATGCAATCTTTCTTCTTCTCCATATGCTCTAGTATATTCCTACAAAAGTAATGGGGGTTTTAGAAACCGAAAGTTCTCAAAACTGTATCGGGTGAATACACCATAGAATCATAACACTTAGTTCAATGTAACCAGTATCTTTTCAAAGGTCGAAGTTTTACTCCTCATGCAGTTAAGTTTTTTGCGGCAACTAGAATACAGCCTCATCACAACCTCGCCATCCAAACTCCTTTTCTACAACCGGAATTTGCTTACATTTTATGCCTATGCTAGATCACCCCCTTCTGTGTTAACAGCATCAAACATTGCCTATGTTGTAACTGCTCTTTTATAAATGCTAAAATGGCCACTGGCTGCAACATCGTGACATCAACGTGATGATTTAGTAACACAGCCCCGTTTTCTAATGCAAACATCCCATATTTATTCTGCACAATATATAAACACCTCAAACTTGTGTTATAACAAATATAAGTCCTCATTCTACTGATGTCACAAGTAATGCACTTCATATTGATTCACCATAATATGCAAATTCATGTCATGCTAAAAATTGCAACTTCTCCATGTTAATCTAGGACCGCCACTACTAGTTTAACCTACACAAATGGTCCTACCATTGATTGTGCTCGCATGATATTTTTTACCAATTATCTCAAGTTTGTATAAGACATTGATCCCAATATTCAGAAATGTATAGATATGCTGCCAGATCCCATTCTATATGGAGTCTATTAGGCTTCAGTGTATCGAATGCTTTAATCCAAAAGATTTCTCTCTGAAGTAAACAGGCATCTGACTCCCCTGAAATGTTTGTGTAACATGTTCTAACGCTTTAAACATCAACTGTGTTATGGTATATCTCTCCAACAAAAAATGCTTCCCCACTGGAGATTTATCATCTGACATTATATTTGTGCTCGGTCGACTGCACTTTTACTTTCCTTCTCATCATTCCCACGTAAAACATACCACATGGAAAGCAGATACCATCACTTGTCACCTGTACTCGTATGGTGTAACTCCATCATCCGTTTACCTTACTATGGGTGATTCAATATGTGCCCCTTTATGACATTATTGCAATGCTGGCAGTGTCCTTATGGTAATGTTCCTCTCCAATAATTCCCCCTTGTGGTTAACTCTTTAATGTCTGCCTTCACCAAAAGGTTCCTCCAATGTAAAACCTTTCCTGTATACAAATACTGGTGGGTTCGGAAACAGTCCCTCCAATATGTAGTCAAGTTTAAAACCCTGCCAATTTTTGTTAATCCATTTATTGTCCTTACTCTGTAATGAAAAAGTCATCACATAGACTAAATATGGTTCCTGTTTCTTATCTCTTTCCATTAGTAAAGTCTTCCGTTCTAGTTGTTTAGTTTTCTGCAGGGAATTTGTCATTAAAGTTTCTGAATAATTACGTTCCTCAAATCTTTATTTCAAAGCTATACTTTTCTTTGCAAATTCATCCTCCCGCTAAATAATCCTTCTGTATTTTATGAACTGGCTATAGGAGGTACTCTCCATTTTTTGTGATGAAAGCTGCTAGCAAGTAATACTGTTTCTATCCGTAGCTTTGGAATAGACCCTAGTTTCTAACTTATTCCCAATTTTTATAGATTTCTACTTCCAAAAATTGGATCCTCTCCTTATGACCAGTTGTGAATTTTATCTTGGATTTATACTGTTCACATATTCAAAAAATGCAAGCGGTTGTGTCTCTGTACCTCTACATATGCCAGATATGATATGATATGGCATTTATAACTTGCCTATACACAAGTGTTTCAATGCGTGACGAGGCAAGGGAGGGGGAACAAAAGGGAAGACGGAGACAGCGATCTTACTAGGCCAGGTGACATTGAGATCGTCAAAGTGCAGGGGATGGGGAAGGGGAAAAGTGCGAGGGGGAAGGTGAGGAGGCAGTGTAGTACATGGGATGAAACAGTAAACACAATAAATGTGCGACAAGCTGGTGGCAAGTGCAAGGGTAAGTGCAGACATCAAGTGTCCAAGTGCTGGTAGGGGGACTGTAGGGATACAGAAACAGACCCCAAGTGCAAAGGTTGCCAAGGGGACGGTGATCTGGGCCCAAGATCAGAGGGTAGCCAGGTGACCAGCTCAGTTTCAGCCAGGAGTTCAGCAGGGGAGAGAAGAGAGAAAGCAGAAGCAAAGAGGAAGGTCTTGAGGTGCTTCCGGAACCGGATGTTGGTTCTCAAGTTTCAGGGAGGCTTTTCCAGAGGGAGGCCACAGCCAAAGAAAGAGATCTGCCACCAACTTGTTGCTTGGAGAAGCGACTGACCCTGAGGGAGTTGGAGGCAGAAGAGCGAAGGGCTCGAGAAGGAAGATATTTACGAAGAGGGAGTTAAAGCTATTGAGGACCCGGCCCCAGAAGGCCTTGTGGACAATGCAGAGGGTTTTGAACATAATCCTCGCAGCCTCTGGGAGCCAGTGCAGAGATTTCAGTGCTGGAGAGAAATGATCCCTGGACTTGAGGCCAAGGACAAGTCTTGCATTCCTGTTTTGGATGAGTTGCAGGGGGTGGAGAGTAGAAGCAGGAAGATTTAGAAAGAGGCTGTTCCAGTAGTCCAGCCTAGAGAGAACCAAAGCTCTGGAGACCGTGAGCTTCTGGGGGAAGGAGAGGAAAGGAAGAATACCTCTGAGGAGATGCAGTTGGTAGTGTGACTTCTTGGAGACATTAGAGATGTGAGGAGAGAAGGAAAGTGTGGTGTCGAGGGGTGACCCCAAGGTTTTTAGCCTCACAGGTGGGGGCAGGGAGAGGGCCAAAGGAGGCCGTCCAGAGAGGGACAGGGAAGGAGGGATCAGGTATGCCGATGAGGAGAATCTGTCTTGCTGGCATTAAGGCAGAGATCATTGGCAGCACTACACTCCTAGATAGCAGACAGTCAGAAATGAGAGAAGAAGTGGCGGAGGGGAGCCTGAAAACGAGTGGAGTGTCATCCACATAGCACTGATGGTTGGGCCAGAGAGCGGCAATGCGGTCGGCAAGAAGTGTTTGAACAGCCAGGTAGAGATGTTAGACCCCTGTGGAACACCACAGGTAGAGCGAGAGATTGGGGAGAGGAAGGACGCTAGTTGGACCTGGGAGGGTCTATCGGAGAGGAAAGAGGTCAGCCATACCAGGGCCTGATCGGTGATACCAAGGTTATCATGGAGACAGTTGAGCATGTTGGCATGGTTGACTGTGTCAAAGTCAGAAGAGAGATCAAGTAAGATGAGGACACAAGGGGTATTAGAATCAAGGTTGGAGAGCAGGTCTTCATGGATGTTCAGGAGAGCAGTTTGCATGCTTCTGGCTGCTATGAATCCAGACTGATGGTCATGTAGACACCCAACAGATTCAGTGTGAAGATTGAGCTGGGAGATGGCCAGCTTTTCCAGGAGTTTGCCCAGGAAAGAAGTGAAGGAGATTGGGCGATGCAGAAGGGGTCGGCTGAGGGTTTCTTAAGAAGGGGGTGCACAAGGGAGTGCTTCAGGGGGGAAGAGAATATTTCAGTGGCGAAGGAGTGGTTGCAGAAGTCAGCCAGAGCAGGAGCAAGGGTGTCAATGTGGTCCTTGATGGTTTTAGAGGAACAGGGGAGAACCTGTTTTGACAAGACTTTCAAAATCAGACTTGTCTAAAAACCTCATCAGGTGAGAACAGGGGCAAGGCAGAGGAGGGAGGAGAGGTGGCCACAGGGTGGGGGGGTGCAGAGGAAGAGCAGAGTGTAGAAGGAGGAGAGGAAGAGGACAGAGGACAGGATGTCAGGAGTTTTAGACATGAAATGAGAAACCAGGGCCCTGCAGAGGGCCTGGGAGGGGACAGGAGAGGTAGAGACTGTAGCAGGCCTGGCCAGCTCCTTGCAGATTTTAGATTTCATGCGAGTTGTTGGATGCCGTGGAAATGCAGGCTTGGATGTGGGCTTTCTTCTTGGTGCGGACAGAGAGCTGGTATTGCCTTTGGAGCAGGCGGCAGGCCAGTTTGTCAGAGGATGCACCAGAAGCACGCCATTGCCTCTCAGCCACCCTGCACTTGCGTTTAAGGTTGATGAGGTCGGAGTCGTACTAGGAGTTGCACTTGGCTTTGGGCTTCAAGCGTATCCTCATGACGGGGGCAAGAACATCAAGAGTATCAGATATAGCAGAGTGGAGCATGGAAAGGGATGCGTTAGGATGCGAGTCAGCCAAAGGGGAGGGGGAGGTGAGAAAGTGGCGGCGAAAGCCTCAACTGACACACGCTTCATAGGTCGGATAACGAAGAAGGTAGGTGGCAGTGCTGGAGTTGGCTTGCCCTGAGGGGTAGAGAGGCTGAGATTAGAGGAAAGGAGAAAGTGATCACTCCAGGAGAGAGGAGTGGTGAGAGTGATAGAAAGGGGAAGGTCTGAAGAGATCAGAACATCCATAGTGTGCCCTGCATAGTGAGTCGGGTCAGAGGGGTGGATAAGAGAGTCAGAGGTCACGAAAGAGTCTAGAGGAAGGACAGGAAGCATCCAGGTGGATGTTAGTCTCCAAGGAGGAGAGGTCCGCCCACTCGGAGAGGAAGGAGATCTGGCCAGGTGGCCGATAGATGGTAGCCACAGTAACGGAATGGCCATTAGAGAGAGGGCCTGCAGAGGAGGCATTCGAAAGAGGAGTAGGCCTGCATAGGAATGACAGAGGCAGGAATCCACTCTGGGAAGATCAGGGCTACACCCCCTCCGGAACGGTTGGATCTGGGCATGGAGAGGATCTTGCAGCCGTCAGGGCGGAGAGTGTCAAAGCTTGTGACAGAGCTGGCCGTGAACCATGTCTCAGTGAGACAGAGGACATCAAGGTCAAGTTCTTCCAGGAGGCGGCAGATGTCAGAGTAGTGTTTGACAGATGAGCGAGAGTGGAGTGTCAATATGGAGAAGGTTGCCATCCTTGAAAAACTTCCAGGGGGGGGTGCAAATCAGAGGAACGTCCTCTGGAGGTGTAGAAGCATGAAGGAGGGCAGAAGAGGAAGGAGGAGAGGGCAAGGTAGCCAAGGAGGAGACAAGGAAGCTGTGGAGAAAAGAGAGGGACAGCAGGAGAAGAAAGGAAATTGATGAGGCGTGGGAAGCGTCCATCAAAGAGGAGAAAGGTGGCATGAGGGCCTTGGACCAAGACGGTAGCACTCAGGTAAACATTAATTATGACTTTAGAGGAATGGAAGGGGGCACTACCATTAATGGGAGAAGAAGAGAAAGGAGAATGCCCAGAGACCATTTGAAGAGTCCATAGGTCTGGGGACGGAACGACAAAGAGGATGTCGGTGAGGGTTTGTCTGGAGGAAGCACTTGTATAGGTGTCAGCGATAGGGAGGCCTGGCTTAGAGACCAGGACTTCCTTTTTTAAACTTCTTCCTACCAAATTTAGTGAGGAGAGCAGGATAGTCGATAGAGAAGCAGTTAGAAAAGATAGGAGAAACAGAGAGCTCCATAGAGTAGATAGGGAGAGGAGAAATGAAGAGGGGAGGGTTGGAGAAAGACACTAAGGAAGGACACGGGAGAGGGTGCAAGCAGACGAGACAGAGGGACGAGACAATAGTAGCAAACTGTTATACTATTGTCTGAGCTCTTGTATTGGTCAATTGTCTAAGTGAATGATTTACTAAGAAGACAAAACCTAAAACGGCAAGGACAAAGTAGTTGGCAAATGAGAACCTGGAGGAAGGAAGAGTGCAATGGACCACATAGCAGTACAATATGGGACAGGGCAGTCACTGAGGCGAATACAAAAACCACAACAGGAGAAATCGGCAAAAGAGGACTTAGATGAGGGAGGAATATAATTGAGAAATACAGGCAGGATGAGCAAAACAGGGCAGTCGGTGAGGAAAAAACAGCAATGAAGAGTGATTACCTTAAGTAGGCAAAGATGAGGCAGAAAAACAGGACAGTAGGTCAAACAGTGATCAGGATAGTAAGACAGAAACCGAGGGGGGAGAGGAGGCGAGGCAGTGCGCGGAGCATGCGGTCAGGGAATTGTGAAGAGGTTGTGAGAACATGCGATTAGGGAGTTGCGAGGAACCTCGCAGCTGGGGATTGCAAGGGACCACACAGGAAAGCGCAGGGCAGGAGGTCAGGTAACGCAAGGACACGTGCAATCAAGAATTGCGAAGGGACAACGCGGGCTAGGGCGCGAGGCAATGCGCTGAGCGCACGGTCAGGGAATCACAAGGAGGATGCGAGGCCACGCGGTAAGGGAGTTGCGAGTCATCAGTGATTCTAACCTCATGAATGGAATACCATTTTTGTTTTTACAAAATATTCAGTCTCCAAATATAACATTAGCCTATTTGCATATTCTGGAGCCATTGCTGACCCCATCGATGTTGGACCAGTGCCGAATTTGCCGAAGTTATAAGGACGAGAAAATCTTCCCAGGGTAATCCAGCATGGCAAGTAGCCTATTAGCTGGATTCCCCCATCTCCCTTCTTAAAAACGGAGATCAACAGGGATTTTTTTTTTTATGACTCAAGTTTCCTTCAGGATTATCTGCTATAAACTGTACAACATCTAGGCCCGCATAACGGGAGAAGCACGTATGACCATATTGGACAGGCTGTCTGGGCCTGGAGCTCTACAGGGCTTCGTGTAAGTAATCACATCTTTAATATCCTCAAAGCTCTAGACTAAATCCTTGTGACATGCTACTCAGAGGGCAAATTGTCTATTAATCAGAGATGGAGGACTAGGTCCATACAGTTTAACAATATACTCCTCCCAATCCTTCGCCACTGCAGGCATAATCTCTGCACCAGAGTACGTAAGTTAAAGACCCTTTGCCAGCCGCCAAAACCATTTACTATCATTTGTCTTTATTCGATTCAAGATCATTTGCCAGCTGGCTGTTCTGACTGAATTCCGATGACAACCATTCAATTCTTTAGCCTTGTTCCGATTTTAGTCTGTTCTTGCTTATTACAAGGGAAGGAAATTAGCCTTTTCTTCCATGTTTTAACCAATAGATGCCTATGCTGAGCTGTCTCTCGTTTTTTCGCAGCTGCTGCAGCGTCAAATACGTTTCTGTGGGATCTTACGTCCAAACAAACATTAGCAGGACCTGCAACAGTTCTATAAATAAGGAAGACCAAATTGAGGAAAAATCCTTAATCTCCTTACAAGGATTCCCAAGATCCATCAAGGAGGTATTAACCAGTTCGTTGTTAACATTGCAAGCCCTACTCGCAGTCCAAATTACTCTGTTTTCCTTGGGAACTGATTTTATATGTTCCCTCCAAATAGGAATGAACAGAGGTGTCATCTCGTAGCAGACCCATTTGCAGAATTTTGTCACTAACAAAAGTCTCCAATTGTTCAAAGGAGATGACTGAGAACCTGCTAAGGAGATTGAAATGTAATCAAATCTAGACGTCGTATGACAGTTAGTGCAGGTCCACGAATCCCTATACTTTCTGGGGAGCAGTACACCCTTGGCTAATCTTTACTGTTAAAAGCAGGACTATTGCGCTTTCCCCAAAATGTCTTGCCAGGGAGACACTCCTCAGGTACGGGCACATACGGCGAGACAACTTCCAGTACATAACTTAAAAAAGTTAACTGCCATATCAATGACATAGCCCACTGTCATTGATTACTAAAATATAGTGTGGACCAATTCACGTCCATTGCATGATCGGGAAGAAATACTTGGAGGATATCCTTCGAGGTTATGATTCTTAGCTAAGGAAAAACATGGAGAAGTTTAAGCCCTGCTTGCCTGTTGAGAAAAGGACTATCATTAGTGGCAAATAATTGTTATTGTAACCCCTAGTCCCTCCATTGCAATTGCTCTTTCTTTTTTTCTGAGCACATGGCTTATAACAGGCTTATCAACTGGACGGGCCTGCACCACCTCCTCAATGTTTGCCTCATCTTGCATATCACAAGCAGAAGAAATCTGCAAAATAGAGGAAACCGGCATCTCCTCAGTTATCACATTCAATCGGGTCAGCTTCACTAACCACATCACCACCATCCAGGTCACAGAGGGTGGGGGGGGCTTGTCTTGACCCACGAATCTAGAGTATTTCACTTGGCTGCAGCTTTCATTTTCTTTTTAACCTCAGTATCTACAGCATTACTCTTTTTTCATTTGTAGGTCGGATTTGTCACCCGTGATGACACAAACATGATGTGTGTCT